>NC_141386.1:2336485-2885224 GCF_017979445.1 Akebia trifoliata | reverse complement strand
TCAGACTAAAAATAAAAAAAATAAAAACCCTTTAAAGCTAGGTATTTAAAATTGATGGCTTCCATACTCCTAAATTTAAAACTAAAAATAATGGTCAAAATTAAAATTGATAGCTTCCGTAATCCAAAATCACAACCCTCTAAATTTCATCGAAAAATTAAAATCCAAAGATATTAAAATTAATTTTCTTTTTGAGCTCAATCCAACATTTTGAAATTGGACAGCTATTGATTTTCCACCTAACTCCCAAACTTAAAAATAAGATTTAATGGTGAAAAATAAGTTTTTTTTCATAAATATATATATGAAGTTCATCTACTTTTTTCATTACTTAGTGGGGTTAGTCGGACTTTTAAAATATCCCCCCATTAATATGTTATTCGAATATGATTAAATATATAATATATTTATAAAGTATAATATATATAATAAAACATAATTGTAAGTCGCACTCTGTCTTAAGATTTATACCATAAACAACATCTCTTGAGGAAATTATCCCTCGTCTTTTGTCTTGTCACTTTTTCCCCTTCCCAAGAATATCTTCAATTTTATTGTTTTTTCTCTTTTATCCCTTCCTAAAAAACATCTACAAATTTTTATATTGCTTTCTTCTTTTTCCCTTTTCTAATAATACCTTTCCAAATTTTTTATTTTTATTTTTTATTATTTTTCACCCCACTAAACCCCAAGCAAAATCAAGTTTATATATGATTTGAATAGGATATCACGAGATATCTGATAATATAATAAAATATTTGTACTATCTGTCAAATTTCGGATGTCACAAATGTTTTTCAGATTCAAATATTCACGTATCCATTGAGCATCTTTCCTATGAAAAAATAAAATTAGAATTATTTTAATTAAAAAATAATTATAAACTTATAAAAAAGAAATTGAAGCCTTGATGCAAAGCGTGATCACAAACAATTTTACATAACTAAATGTGAAAAATCTAACATGGAAAGTCAGGCGTAAAAATTGCGTTAACAGTTAACACGAATCCTCCAAAAGAACTATTTTTCTGAGCTTAACCTATGTCATTATGTAGGTGACAGGTTCAGCTAATTGTTCAGGGCTGAGAAATATATCGTTCAAGTCCCTAATTATTATGTATCTAACAAAATTCCCACATAAAACTCGATAATTACATCGATTAACATATAAACATCATCACATGTCGAAAATCTATCTGAATTGAAGACTCGGAACTAAACCCAAATAGGTAAAACTTGATTTATTTCAAAATTTTAGACTAAAACAATCAATCCACGAGTACTGTACCAACTTAGTAAGATTTCAAATCTTACTTAGGGTCGTTAAGTTCATCCTGTCGTATCCAAAAATATGATTAGAATCTATCATTGGTTTGGTGGGAGACTAAAGCAATGATTCCACTGTCTTGTGCAATGCTAGGCTGCTAGTTTATGATGCTTTTTTGACTTCTATAACTATTATTTGAATTATTTCTAGTAAAGCGGTCATCATCTCTTTTCTTGCGAGCTATTATTGGCACTCTAACTTTTACTTATCTTATCAAATCTTAATTAAAAATAAAGAATTTTTCTCAAAACGTAGATAACTTTTATCCAAATTCCAGTTTCAATACCCTATTCATTTTAATTTAAAAAACATGTATTTTGAGTGAATTTGTCACTTTTATGTTTAGGATTTAGGATTTTATTTGAGCCTAATCATAATTATTAACAACTACTAAAATTGTGAATGACTGTTATAATGTTTTATAATATTGATATATAATTTAAGGCAAACTTCTCTATCATTTGAACAGTGAGTTTAAATCTTTAATTAGGGTATGATAAATAATTTTAGAAATTGGGTTGTAATAAGTAAGAGTTGGGGTGCCACTAGCGCAGTTTTCCTTTTTTAATTTTTTTTTAAACAGACGTGTGAAAGATGTTTGAAAGTACTCTTAGTGGCATGTGGTGTGTATTGCACCGCAAGATTGTACCTCACATCTTGACATGTGGTGTCTATTGCACCGACATCTCTCTAATTTTTTACGAACACCACTAGGTAGGTAAAGCAACCATCAAGATTGGATTTATGGCCTGTTCTTTTGAATTTAAGGAGTCTGTTTTTTTTTGTTTTTAAGTCAAAAAAGTCAGATGAATGATGTTCGTTTGGGTTTTTTTTGCTCCCGCAGATTTTAACTGAAACCCAAAAGTAGCTCCTAACATTAACCACCCAAGAAAGGCTTCTTCAAATGGCTTTTGCGAGAAGCCAAAAATGTAAAACGACTCAAGTGTAGTTATCAAAATACTCTTCATCTTTAATCAAATTTTCAACCAAACTTAATTTTAAAAAATTAAAAGAGATTACCAAAATATCCTTCATTTTCCAAATTACCCATCATCTTGACCTAAATACCCTTCATCTTTAATCAAATTTTCAACCAAACTTAACCTTAAAAAATAAAAGAGAATTACAAAAATACCCTTCATCTTTATCAAAATACCTTTCATCTTTAATCAAATTTCAAAAAAAAGATTATCAAAATACCCTTTATCTTTAAAAAAATTTTCAACCAAACTTAACCTTAAAATATAAAATGAGATTACCAAAATATCCTTCATCATTACAAAAATACCCTTCATATTCCAAAATATCCTTCATCTTTAATAAAATTTATAACCAAACTTAACCTTAAAAAATAAAAGAGTATTACCAAAATACCCTTCATCTTTACCAACATATTATTCATCTTTAATTAAATTTTCAAAAAAAAATTTACCACCAAAATACCTTTCATCTTTAATTAAATTTTTAATCAAACTTAACCTTAAAAAATAAAAGAGAATTATCAAAATACCCTTCATCTTACAAAAGGGGATTACTACTAAAATACCATTCATTTTTTATCAAAATACCCTTCATCTTTACTATAAAGACCAAAAGCAATTCATTATCACTATTTTTATTATCAAACACCCTTCATTTTTATGTGAATGTTAGATTGTATATTATGCAGGTATTTTCTTTATCAGAAAATTTTCATATGTCCATTTTTAAGAAGAGATGTTGTTGAAATTTTGATAGAATTATAAAATTAATAAATTTATTTAAATTAAAAATAATTATTTTATAATTTTTAATATAAATTTATTATATATATAATTATATATTTATTAAGGTATTCTAGTAATTTTTTGTGCATTTTGAGTACATTATCAAAATTAAGGGTATTCTGATCGTTTTATCAAAATCCAATAATAAAAAGCCATCAAACGAACATCAATTTCTAACTTATGTGCTTTTGTAACGAACAAGCTTTTGTTGGATGTAGTTTTTCAGGCTTTGGGCTTCTGTTTCTTCAAATGTTAACTTCTTTAAATAACAGACCCTTACTCTCCATAAGAGGTAAGTAAATTTTGATTTGAGAGATTTACTGGGCAGACCTATCTGTAGCAATTTTATTACAAAAACTCCCTTAGTTCGTAAGTTTGCTACTTAAACAAATCTTACTAATGATCGTTGGGCTCACATAAATTATCAAATCAACAATCCAACAACTAGGCCTTTTAGATTTCATGGAAAATCTCAGACTAAAAATAAAAAAAATAAAAACCCTTTAAAGCTTGATCGTAGGTATTTAAAATTGATGGCTTCTGTAATCCAAAATCACAACCCTCTAAATTTCATCAAAAAATTCAAATCCAAAGATATTAAAATCAATTTCCTTTTTAAGCTTAATCCAACATTTTGAAATTGGACGAATATTGATTTTTCACCTAACTCCTAAACTTAAAAATAAAATTTATGGTAAAAAATAAGTTAGTGGACAAAAAAGTAGGATTTCAACGACCCTTAGTAGGATTTCAAATTTAACTAAGTTAGTAGTAAAAGTGCTTCTCTAAAATACTTTATTGTGTCCAAGTAACCTTGAGCTCACCTTGTGGCATCCAAAACATGATCGGATGCTTCAATATCGTAGTGGACAAAAGTGTATGAACTTTAAAATTACAAATCTCAAAAAAATAGTTATTTTTCATGGTTGTATTTCAATTTTAAGTTTGAGTGTTATTTGAAAGTTCGATAATTTTCAAAAACTTACATCAAGCTAAAAAAAATTATTTCTTGAATTTTATTTTTTTGATATGAGTTTTTGATGAAACTTAGAGTGTTGTGGTAGTGTTGGATGGGTGATGTGGTATCCATATGAGTAAAATGACCCTTAGTAAGGATTAAAATCTTACTACATTAGTAAGACAAGTGTTTTGTTATTTCAATTGAAAATAATGGAATTTGGATTTGTATTTAATTAATAAAAAGTATAAGGATTGTTAAAAAGTTAAGATGGGGAGACTGCTGCAAAAAATTTCCAAGCAATCCTCCAATAGGATTGCGCGATCACTATGCGTCAACAATATGTCCATCAGCAAAGGCTGCTAGCTTATCCTCTTTATGACTTCTATCACTATTATTTGTATTGCACCGCAAGATTGTACCTCACATCCTAACATGTGGTGTGTGTTGCACCGACATCTCTCTATTTTTTTACTAACACCATTGAGGTAGGTAAAGCAACCACCACAATTAGGTTTACTCGCTATAAGAGATAAGTAAATTTTGATTTGAGAGATTTACCGGGCAGACCTATCTGTAGCAATTTTATTAAAAAAACTCCCTTAGTTCGTAAGTTTGCTACTTAAAACTTAAAATCATGCTACCAGGACTAACTTAGTAAGATTTAAAATCTTACTAATTGTTGGGAGGGTAGCCGCAGAAGCAAAACCACCTAGAGAGAAACTCTTTTTTCGGAACTTATATCAAATTCCAAAATCGGAACTCATACCAAGTTCCAAAATCCACCAACAAGCAATGACCAACACCACTAGCAATCAAAGTAAAGTAAAACTAACTACGAACGTAAATTGCAAATAAAGATATGCTCACACAATATGTACGTGGTTCGGCAATGTGCCTACGTCTATGGGGGTGAAGGGAGAATCCACTATATGAAGAAAACCAACGACTTGCATAACCTGCAAGTTCGTCACAAGAAGAAGGCTCGGTTTCTTTTTTTACCCAAAGAGAAGATCAACCTCTTCCTTTGTAATCTCTCCTAGCTCTCTCTCTAATTTTACAGATTTCTATCTAACTTATTCTACCACAAGATAGCTGTTGTATTTATAAAAAAAGAGATATGCTATTGCCACACCATCTACTATTGCTGGTCCCACAATTCTTCACCTCGTACATAATTTGAAAATACCTCAAATTTTGGACAAATACAAGAAGAAGTTGCAAGCATGCAAAGCTATACTACACAAGAGTAACCTGTAACACTAACACGGCTACACCATTCTGACCATGGCAGCCTACGTACTCTCTAACCAGGATCAAGCCATCGTAGTTCTTCCCATCTCTCTATATAAACTCCACCTCACCCCAACTCCACCCGAAGGGCCATGCCTTTTTGGGCAACTCAACACGGGCCAATATGAAGTAAGTCCAAGCAGTGCTGGAACTTGCTACCTGTCACCACCTTGGTTAACATGTCTGCGGGGTTTTCATTTGCATGCACCTTCATAAGAGAAACATCATCTTCCTTTATGACATCCCGCACAAAATGATACCTAACACCGATATGCTTGGTACGAGCATGATGAACTTGATTCTTAGCTAAGTGAATCGTACTTTGACTATCACACCACAAGTTCAAACAATTCTACTTAATCCCCAAATCATTTAGAATACCCACAATCACAATGCTTCCTTCACTCCCTCTGCCATTGCCATATACTCGACCTCTTTAGTAGAAAGTGCCACTATAGCCTGTAACATCGATCGCCAACTAACTGGAGCACCATGTATACCGAACACATAACCAGTAGTAGACCGTCGTTTGTCTAGATTACCTGCATAATCTGAGTCAACAAACCCGTTAATCTGACATGTATCTCCACCAAAAGACAAACCCGTATCAGTGGTACCCTTCAAGTACCTCAGGACCCATTTCACTGCTTCCCAATGTGCCTTCCCCGAGTTCGCCATGAACCTACTAACCGCTTGTGAAATATCGGGATGTGTACAAACTATGACATACATCAAACTGCCAACTGCACTAGCATAAGGTACACGTTCCATGTGTGCCTTATCTTCCGCTGTAATGGGAGATTGTTTACCAGAGAGCCTGAAATGTGGAGCCAATGGAGTCACCATTGACTTAGCACCTTGCATCTCGAACCTTGCGATGACTCGCTCAATGTTGCTTTTCTGACTTAAGAACAATCGTCGGTTTGATCTCTCTTTTCTAATCTCCATACCCAGTATTTTTTTAGTAGCGCCCATGTCCTTCATCTCAAACTCTTTACCAAGTTGAGATTTCAGCCTATCTATCTCCATCTTGTTCAACGAAGCAATAAGCATGTCATCCACATACAAAACAAGATAGATATAATCACCTTCACGAAGCTTCCGAATATAGACACAACAGTCATAATCACTTCAAATCGCTTGTACCACTGTTGAGGAGATTGCTTCAATCCATTAAGTGATTTCCTCAAGCAACATACTTGACGTTCCTTACCCTCAACCTTGTAGCCCTCAGGTTGATGCATATAAATTTTCTCATCCAAGTCTCCATGCAAAAAAGCTGTTTTGACATCGGGTTGTTCCAACTCAAGATCACCGTGAGCAACAATACTCAATAGCACCCGAATAGAAGTGTGCTTCACCATAGGAGAAAAAATCTCATTGTAATCAATAGGGGTGTCAATGGATAGCCGAAATCCGAATTCGAATTCGAAAAATCGGATATTATTCGAAAATTTCGGATATCGGATTCGGATTCGGATGTCATTTTAACATCCGAATGAGTTTCGGATACGAATTCGGATATTGCGATATCCGATTCGATAATATCCGCTCCGATAACAATATATATATCATGTATTTATGTTTTACAACGAAACTTTTATATATGTATATATATGTGTTATGTATTCGTTTCATACAACGAAATCTTATTTTTTAAACTTCGTCTTCTCTAACATTCTAACCCACCTCCACCTTAATGGCTAAAGCCGTAAACAACCGGACGACGTAACGGCGGGTTTCGATCAAACTTCGTAACCAGTATCTTCTCCTGCCGGCGAGCATCAAGTACGTACTCTCTCTCTCTCCGATCAGATCTGAACCGGTTGAAGTGATTTTTCGAAAAAATCTGTGGGTTTCGTCGTTTCAACTGTGCGAACTCCGACAAGTCTTCTCCATCCGGCGAGCATGCAGGTAATATTCTCTCTCTCTCTCTCTGATCCGAACCGGACGAAGTGATTTTTTGAAAAAATATGTGGGTTTCGTCGTTTTCGAGTTCGACTGTGTGAACTCCGACAGTGAGGATGATGGTATTTGTAGGATTTTTATCGAATCGGATATCCGATATATTTTTCGGATTTGAATTCGAATGTTTGTTAGGGATATCCGATCGGATTCGAATTCGAATTCGGATAGTATCATTTATTTTCGGATTCGAATTCGGATATAGTACTATCCGATCGGATAGCTATCCGTTGACAGCCCTAGTAATCAACACCCTCTCTTTGTGTAGATCCCTTAGCCACTAGTTTAGCCTTGTACCTTGTACCACTGAGATTGGAAGGATCCTCTTTCCTTTTGTACACTCACTTACAACTAATAGCTTTCTTTCCCACGGGCAATGGGACTACCTCCTATGTTTGGTTCTTCTAGAGAGATTCCATCTCTTCTTCCATCGCAGCTGACCAACTCTCACTATCTCTATCCCGTATAACTTCTTTGAAGGTGACCGACTCATCATCCTTCACCAAAAGTGCATACTCAACCAAATTTACCTGCCCATAATACCTCAGAGGTTGATCTGAACCCAGCTTTTGAACTTGCTTGTATACTCGCTTCAGCCTTGTGGAAGCCAAAGACTTCTCAAACTGTTGTTGATGAAGCGTTTGTTCATTCTCTTATTGAACCTCATTATGTTCAAGCTCATCATCACTCTCATCTTGAGTGTCTCTATGATGCTCCTTTTGAACATGACTAAAACCTGGTTGGTCTTTAGGTTCTATATCAACCACTTGAGACTTTAAAGTCCCAACACCTTCATCACCGGGCACCATAGCTTTTGACAAAGGTACCATGAAGCTCTCATCAAAAGTAACATCTGTGCTGATTATGAATTTAGAATCATTTACACACCAAAAGCGATAACCTTTTACTCCCGTTGCATACCCCAAGAATATTGCCTTCTTGGCTCTAGTGGCAAGTTTTCCCTCGTTGACATGGTAATAGGCTGTGCAACCAAAAATTCTAAGTCTCTCATAAGCTGTACGCTCTCTTGACCACACCCTGTAAGGTACATCTCCATCTAACTTCAAATGTGGAGACAAGTTCACTATGTAGCAAGCTATAGTAACCGACTCTGCCCACCATTATTTGTCCAAACCAGCATACGAGCGCATATACATTGCTCTCTCCCGCAATGTTCGGTAAGTTTTCCCTCGTTGACATGGTAATAGGCTGTGTAACCAAAATTCTAAGTCTCTCATAATCTGCATGCTCTCTTGACCACACCCTGTAAGGTACATCTCCATCTAACTTCGAATGTGAAGACCGGTTCACTATATAACAAGCTGTAGCAACCGACTCTGCCCCACTATTATTTGCCCAAACCAGCATACGAGCACATACACATTGTTTTCTCTCGCAATGTTCGGTAAAGTTTCCCTCGTTGACATGGTAATAGGCTGTGCAACCAAAATTCTAAGTCTCTCATAATCTGCATGCTCTCCTGACCACACCCTGTAAGGTACATCTCCATCTAACTTTGAATGTGGAGATCGATTCACTATGTAGCAAGCTGTAACAACCGACTCTACCCACTATTATTTGCCCAAACCAGCATACGAGCGCATACACATTGCTCTCTCCCGCAATGTTCGGCAAGCTTTCTCTCGTTGACATGGTAATAGGCTGTGCAACCAAAATTCTAAGTCTCTCGTAATTTGCATGCTCTCCTGACCACACCTTGTAAGGTACATCTCCATCTAACCTCGAATGTGGAGACTGGTTCACTATATAGCAAGCCGTAGCAACCGACTCTACCCACCATTATTTGCCCAAACCAGCATACGAGCGCATACACATTACTCTCTCCCGCAATGTTTTGTTCAGTCTCTCTGCGACTCCATTCTACCTTCCTGATCACAGAACTCCTTGAAGGCACCATCTGTACCGTTATCAGATCGTAATGTCTTTAATTTTTTGCTCGTTCTGTTCTCAACCATTGATTTTCACTTCTTGAATGTCCCAAATAACTCATTCTTATGCTTAAGGAAATAAATCCAAGCATACCTAGAATAATCATCTATGAACGAGACAAAATACTTGGAACCAACTTTGGAAGTTATTGTAGCCAGACCCCAAACATTTGTATGCACATAATCTAATATACCTTTGCTTCAGTGTTTGCTTGAAGAGAATTGAACCCAGTGTGCCTTTCCATACACACAATGCTTGCAAAAATCCATGCAAGGCTTTTTCATGTTTTTCAGCAAACCTTCATTACCGAGCAGATTTAGACCCTTTTCTGACATATGCCCAAGCCGCCTGTGCCATAGCCTAATGCATTCAGTTGGGTCTCCACCACTTCCAGCCATTACAACTGCTACATTTCCTGTAACTGTAGTACTCAAAAGAGCATAGAGATTACCATGACGAATACCCTTCATCACTACCAAAGAACCATGAACAACCTTTTTTACTCAATTTTCCATAACTATCTTGCAGCCATCGGAGTCCAAAGCACCAACAGAAATAAGGTTTTTTCGCAAGTCAGGAACATATCTCACATCCGTCAAGGTTCTGACCACTCCATCATGCATCTTGATTCTAATTAAATCAAGTCCCACCGTTTTACAAGCATGGTTATTACTCATCAATACGGTTCCACCATCAATGTCTTTGTAGGTAGTAAACTACTTCCTATTTGGACACATATGGTAAGAGCAACCCGAATCAAGAATCTACTTACCACAGATTTCTTCATCACTCGTGATGGAGTAGCATTCATCGCTGCCCCCTTCCTCCGAGGCATAGCTAGCCTCTTGCTTGCCTTGTTGCTTCCCATTAAACTTGTTTTTGTTGTTCTTCTCGCCTACTCTTTTGTTAGGGCAATTTGCCTTAAAATGCCCTAGCTCATCGCATTTGAAACACAATCTTTCCGCAAGAGGTCTAAAACTTGATCTAGACTTTCCTTCATTGCCTTTTCCTCGCTCATTTCTTCTTCCTCTTACAAACAACCCCTGTGCTTGCTCCTTATTACCACTAGTAGCCATGCCACTAGTTGCAATCTTTCGAAGATCACTCGTTAGAAGTAATGTTCTAGTCTCATTTATCGTTAAATTTTCACCCACAAGCATCAATGTTTGTACAAGGTTTCCATATGACTTTGACAACGAAAGAAACAGTAAAAATGCTTGATCCTCATCTTCTACCTTCACATCAATATCCTTCAAATCTGATATGATCCTATCAAACTTGTTGATGTACTCCCGGATTGGTGTACCTTCCTCCATCTTGCAAGTATACAATCTGAACTTCAAATAGATTCAATTTGCTAGTCTTCGTCATTTGCTTTCTAACTTTGACCACTCACCCGCAGTCGTTACCTCTCCATCCACCCAGAAATCTACATCCCTTTTAAGGCACAGAATTATCGACGCTTGTGCTTCGAGATCTAACTCTTCCCGATCCTTGTCAGACATGTCTTTGTGTTTCTTTTCTTTTCCTACCAACGCCTTATGCAATTTCTGTGAGATTAGCGAATTTTTCATTTGCATCCTCCAATAAGAAAAATCATTCTTCCCATTGAACTTCTCTATCTCATACTTTCCCACTTTGATAGTTCCGTTAGTAGACGTCATTATCCGCTTGTTTAACAACACCAGCTTCTCTTAGGAATTTCAACAAACACCTTTTGTACACCACACAATACCTAAGCAAATACCTCAAACCAGAGCTTAACCCTGATTTGAATAAGGGCTCTGATACCAATTGTTGGGAGGGTAGCCGCGGAAGCAAAACCACCTAGAGAGAAACCCTTTTTTGGAACTTATACCAAGTTCCAAAACCCACCAACAAGCAATGACCAACACCACTAGCAATCAAAGTAAAGTAAAGTAAAACTAATTACGAATGTAAATAGCAAATAAAGAGATGCTCACACAACATTTGCGTGGTTCGGCGATGTGCCTACGTTCACGGGGGTGAAGGGAGAATCCACTATATAAAGAAAACCAACGACTTGCACAGCCCGCAAGTTTGTCACAAGAAGAAGGTTCAGTTTCTTCTTTACCCAAAGAGAAGATCAACCTCTTCCTTTGTAATCTCTCATAGCTTTCTCTCTAATTTTACAGATTTCTATCTAACTTATTCTACCACAAGATAGCTACTGTATTTATAATGAAAAAGATATGTTATTGCCACACCAACTACTATTGCTGATGCCACACTAATGATCGTTGAGCTCACATAGATTATCAAATCAGCAATCCAACAACAAGGCCTTTTAGATTGCATGGAAAAACTCAGACTAAAAATAAATAAATAACCCTTTTAAACTTGATTGATGGCTTCCGTACTCCTAAATTTAAAACTAAAAATAACGGTGACAATTAAATTAATGGCTTCTATAATCCAAAACCACAACCCTCTAAATTCATCAGAAAATTCAAATCCAAAGATAATAAAATCAATTTCCTTTTTGAGCTCAATCCAACATTTTGAAATTGGATGGCTATTGATTTTCCAACTAACTCCCAAACTTAAAAATAAAATTTAATGGTGAAAAATAAGCTTTTTCAAAAATATATATATGAAGTTCATCTAATTTTGTTGTTACAACCTTGAAGCATCTGGTCATGTTTTTAAGGTGAGCTCAAGGACCCTTAGTAAGGGTGGCATTCTTACTTAGTGGGGTTAGTTGAACTTTTAAAATATCCCCCCATTAATATCTTATTTGAATATGGTTAAATATATAATATATGTATAAATTATAATATATATAATAAAATATAACGGTAGGTCCCACTCTATGTCTTAAGATTTATACCATAAACAACGTTTCTTGAGGAAATTATCCACATCTTCTTTTGTCTTGTCACTTCTTCCTCTTCTCAAGAATATCTTTAATTTTATTGTCTTTTCTCTTCTATCTCTTCCTAAATAACATTTACAAATTTTTATATTACTTTCTTCTTTTTCCCTTTTCTAATAATACCTTTTCAAATTTTTGTGTTTTTTTTTTTTTCTCTTTCACCCTACTAAACCCCAAGCAAAATCTAGTTTATACATGATTTAAATAAGATATCATGAGATATCTGATAATAAAATAAAATACTATCTATCAAATTTCGAATGTCATAAATGTTTTCCAGATTCAAATATGCATGTATACATTGAGCGTCCTACCTGTGCAAAAATAAAATTATAATTATTTTAATTTAAAAATAATTATAAACTTATAAAAAAAGAAATTGAAGCCTTGATGCAAAGCGTGATCACAAAGAATTTGACATAACTAAATGTGAAAAATCTAACATGGAAATTTAGGCGTAAAAAATGTGTTAACAGTTAAACAAAGTCCTCCAAAAGAAAAACTATTTTTCTAGCCTTAACCTATGTCATGTTGTAGGTGACAGGTTCAGCTAATTGATCAGGGCTGAGAAATATATCGTTCAAGTCCCTAATTATTGTGTATGTGACAAATTTCCCACATAAAATTCGATAATTACGTCGATTAACGTATAAACATCATCACATGTTGAAAATCAGTCCGACTTGAAGACCTAGAATTAAACCCAAACAGGTAAAATCCTATTTTTTTTCAAAATTTTAGACTAAAGCAATTAATCCACGAGAAATGTACCAACTTAGTAAGATTTCAAATCTTACTTAGGGTCTCACCTTGTGGTAACCAAAAATATGATCCGACACTACAAGTTGTACATGACAAAATTCTATGAATTTCTTTTCAGAAAGAAAATTCAACAAAAAGTTAGTTTTCAATGTTGGTTGCATTTTAATTTTAATTTAGGAAGCTCGTCAATAGGAGAACTTTTATCAAAAACCTGGTTTTTTTTTTGGGGAAAATGATCCTTAAAACTATGGATCTTAAAAAAGACTTATAACTTCCGTTATAATTACTGTTGGTCCATGTTTTCATAGATTTGGTTTTAAAAGTCATTTTCCCTATCTTTTTTAAAAGAATAATGATAAATTGACTCCCCCTATGAAAAATTCTCCACATGTGGTTGTGCATAGAACCATAGATTTCCTCGAAATACACAATTACACATATTTACGGGCAATATATTCAATTAAAAAGAAGAATACAATTAGAAGGGGCTCACGTCTTATTGACTCATTAGTGAGGCAATAGATTACTAAGGCAATAATTATTAGTTGATCTGGGACACAATCATAAGAAGAATGCTTGGTATAAATAAATTGCTTCTTAAACTCCATCTTAAGATAATCTTGGAGACAACTTAGTTTGAATTTATGTTAAATTAGAATCGAGCCAACATAGGTCAGTTCCACTAAATAAAAATCAGAATCGAATCAAAATACCAATAGAAACAAATCGAATTAAGATCGGTTTGATTTCGTTCTCAGTTTGAACCAGATCAAGTTGCACCCCTAAGATAATCAATTTTAGTATTAGTGTCAAAATCAATAAAAATTAAAATTAACATATGTAATAGATTTCTTATTTTTAGTACATTGATTTCTATGCATTTGTTACATAGTTGTCTAGAAGGTGGTGTGTGTGAAGGCTTATGTATCAATAGGGGTTTATTTGTAATTTAACAAATTGATTAAAGGGTTTTTGAATATTACATCTAATCTCCACATGTTCATGAATATTTGAGATACACTTGTTTTCAAATTGGTGCATACCCCTTGACCTCGGTCTTCTCTCGTCAACTAATGAAACATGGTTAAATGACCTAAAACATTTAGAGTTTTCTTCTCCAAACCAGTCTTCTTCAACATCTGAAATATGAAGATGATGAAAACCACGATGAAATGATGTTGATGGTGAAATTGGCTGGTCATGTTAATTGTGATGGCAAGGATTATGAAAGTGATAGTGATGATATAGTGGCTATAGTTATGATGATGGTAATAATGATAGTGGGGATTATGGTGATGATAAGGAGGGCATTGAGGTTATTTTTCACTAGACAATAAAAGAAGACGAGAGTCAAAGGGAAAATAATCAATTTGAAAAGATCAAAGCAGCATGTGTCGCTGGGACATTTCAAAAGAGGTGGACTCTACTTAGATCAGCTCTATACCCCTATTGGATCTAAGTCCATCAAGCCCTAGTTAGGCCCTAACGGACTCGGGCTTGATTTACGCCCAAATAAATGACTAGAATTCAATATTTTTAATGAAAAAAAAAATGTATTTATTCAAATATTTGTAATGGGCATGAGGTTTCCAAGCAAAACATTGCATGAGAAGTTTTGTATGAGTTTTTGTGCTACAATTTACTATATTTGGAGGGAAAGAAATAGGAGATTTTTACAGGTAGGGCTGCCGATTTTCTAGCACATCTTGAAAAATTACAAGTTGGTAATTTTCTAGTATTTGTAGAGCAATTCAATTCATTTGGTAGGATGATCTCTATGATGACCAGATCATCCTCACAAAAAATCATCCCTTCTCGAAACTTCAAATCCAATCAAAACAAGTTGAAGAATCGTAAATCGTCAACCTTTTTAAAATTGCTTTTGATGGGGTTAGAAGTTTTGGAATGAGTTGATTTTTGGTGAGGATGATCTCTTGACCATAATGATCATCTTTACCAAAACATTACGAAACTTTTAATCCATATAAAACAAAAACTCTGGCTAAGGTGTGAAGTGCCTTTAGTAATAATTGGGGTGCCTATAACCTAATCTTCGTAATAATAGTCCAACAAGAACAAACTAAAGAAGATTGTTATAATCAATATTTGTACAACGGGTGTCAATGGATAGTCGAAAAATCGAATATTATTCGAAAATTTTGAGTATTGGATTCGAATTCGGATAGTTTTATATATTCAAATCCTTATTGGATACGGATTCGAATATTAACATTTCGAATCCGATAATATCTGATTCAAAATAATATATAATATATATTAATTTATTTAATTTATTTTTTATATAAATAATATAATATATATTATTTTATTTGATTGATTTATCATATAAATAGTATAATATATAATAGGTTTTTTTTCATAAGAAAAATCATATGGATAAGGAAAAAATTCTGTTTTTGTTTTTTATATACAAATTATTTGAATTCTAATCAGATATTATCCAATATCTAATATGATAATCGGATTCGACTTCGGATAGAGTTTTAGAACATTCGCCGATTTCGAATTCGAATTCGGATATCATATAAAAATTTTGAATTTGGATTCGGATATTGTTGTATCCGAACTGATAAGCATTTGTTGACAGCCCTAATTTGAACAAACTAAAGAAGATTAGTATAATCGAGTTTGAATTATTTGAAATCATGCATTAAGGGGCATTTCAAACCTTTTCCTCGGGGAATTAGGAAATATTTTAGATGCCCCAATTAATAGAAAATGATATATATATATATAGGATGGCGTTATTACGACCCCTATTACGACTCATATTGAGACTCACCGTTTGTCTTATATTGGTAAAAATGTTTGGAATGGACTGATTTTTTGTGAGGATGATCTCTGTGACGAGGGGATCATCCTAGCAAAAAATCATCCCATTCCAAAACTTCTAACCCCATCAAAATTGATTTATAAAAATTGGACGGTCTAAAATTTTTTAATGTGTAAACATGGGGTTAGAAGTTTCATAATGAGCTGATTTTTGGCAAGGATGATCTCCTCACCATAATCATCCTACAAATCTCACAAAAACATCAGCCCATTTGAAACAATATTTTGCCAAAT
The DNA here is from genome assembly GCF_017979445.1 of Akebia trifoliata. Classification (NCBI taxonomy): domain Eukaryota; kingdom Viridiplantae; phylum Streptophyta; class Magnoliopsida; order Ranunculales; family Lardizabalaceae; genus Akebia; species Akebia trifoliata. The sequence goes on along the minus strand of NC_141386.1, from coordinate 2,869,221 downwards.
ATAGGTGTGTGTAGTAATGTGAGTCCTAAGAACCCGACCCACATATATATATATATATATATATATATATATATGATATATATATATATATATATAATATCGAAATGTTCAGCACCCTAAGTTTTACCACACACTTTAACAAACGTTTTTTGTCCTACATGGGTTAGAAGTTTTGGAATGGGCTGATTTTGGTGAGGATGATCTCTATGATTAGAAGATCATCCTCCCCAAAAATCAGCAAATTCCGAAATGTTTAGCCCCATGTTTACAAGTTGAAAAATCATGGACCGTCCATTTTTTGTAAATCATTTTTTATGGGGTTAGAAGTTTTGGAATGAGCTGATTTTTGGTGAGGATGATCTCCTCACCATAGAGATCATCCTCGCCAAAAATCAGCTCATTCCGAAACTTCTAACCATGTAGGACAAAATGCGTTTGTTAAAGTGTGTGGTAAAACTTAGGGTGCCGATATATATATATATATAGGGGGCGGTTCGAGGGACGTCCTCAAAACCATCTTAAAAACAGATGTTTCTCAGCTGTTGGATGGAGAGAAAATAACGGTATAAGGGCGTTCTCACGTCAATTCCATATAAGAAACAAGTTTTAGCTTATTTAAAAAAACTCCCTTATTTTATTTTTTTTTTAAAACAAACTCACTGCTTCTTTTAACATATCCTCTCTCTCTCTCGACGGAAAACCCCTTCGTCTCCACTGAACTCACTGTCTCTTCTCTCTCAATCGACTGAACTCTCATGCTCTCTCTCTCTCTCTCCTCTCTCTCTCGAAGAAAACCCCTTCGTCTCCACAAAAAATCGAATGGGCCGACTCGGTTGACCAACAATAGATTCTAGATAGACAGACAGAGAGAAAAGATCTGAACTTACATGGAGTGGGAATGTGGCGAACTTCGAGAAAGACATGAACAAGATAGATAAAGCTAGAAGAAGGCTTGGTCGCATATTGCTTGAGTGCCCACAAGAGAGCTTCCATGCTAGAATTACTCTTTCCAACTGCAATGTAAATGTCTTCTTCTCCATTTTCAAATTCTTCCTTGATTGTTGCTGGGATCCCAAGTTTAGTCTCAAAGATCTCACTACAAGGCTCCTCTTCAATCTCACTCTCTATTCAAATAAAGTTGTCCGATGGCTATTAAACACCGTGATTTCTCCATCTTCTGTCGAGAATTGGGTTGGGTTATCTTCTTCTCCATTTTCAAATTCTTCCTTAATTGTTGCTGGGATCCCAAGTTTGGTCTCGAAGATCTCACTACAAGGCTCCTCTTCAATCTCACTCTCTATTGAAATAAAGTTGTCCGATTGGCTACTAAACAACGTGATTTCTCCATCTTCTGTTGAGAATTGGGTTGGGTTGGGTTTTCAGTGTTCGAAGGAGTGAGTTTGTTTAAAAAAAAAATAAAACGAGGGAGTTTTTCTTAAATAAACTAAAACTTATTTCTTATATGGAACTGATGTGAGAACGCCCCTATACCGTTGTTTTCTCTCCATCCCAGTTGAGAAACATCTGTTTTTCAGATGGTTTTGAGGACGTCCCTCGAACCACCCCCTTATATATATATATATATATATATATGGGTGGCGTTCAATGGCTAACTTTTTGGCAAAACATTTTTCAAAACATGAGTTAGAAGTTTTGGAATGGGCTGATTTTTGGTGAGGATGATCTCCATGATGAAGAGATCATCCTCACCAAAAATCAGCCCATTCCAAAACTTCTAACCCATCAAAAATAGTTTACAAAAAAAGGATGGTCCACGATTTTTCAACTTGAAAACATGGGTTAGAAGTTTTGGAATAGGCTGATTTTTGGTGAGGATGATCTCCTCACCGTAGAGATCATCCTCACCAAAAATCAGCCCATTCCAAAATTTCTAACCCTTGTTTTGAAAAATGTTTTGCCAAAAAGTTGGCCATTGAATGTGACCCTATATATATATCCTCATCTTAATCAAAAAACACTTTTTCTTTTATCTCAAAATCTTTCATCTTTATCCTTGATTTTTCATTATTAAAACCAATCATCTTCAATTTTTAATGTTCAATCTGCATTAACATTCCAAACATTAATTAAAATTTTGGAGAAGTAAGGTTAAGGTGGAAAATACCCTTGATTTGTTTTCAAATTTAGTTACCCTCAATTTCTTTAATTGGTCAATTTTTGGTTAATTTACCAAAACATGCACAAAAAATTAAAAAATTTCCAAAAATGATGCACTATTCAAATTATTTCGAAAACAGTAAAGTAATTTATTGTTTTCATAAGCAAAATTTTTTTTTAAACCAAAATGTTAAGAAATTAAATGAATAGTATTTTTTACAATTTTCATACCCAAAGTACCCTTTTTAACTTCATATTGAAATCACTTAATAACCCTTCTTTTTAATTTATATTCCAATTACATTTATACCTTCCTATCTTTATTAGGTAGCATTATATAAAAGAGTTGTATTTTAATAAAGGGTGGCGTTCGGAGGCCATAAAGAGGGCTAAACATTGTGCCAAACATTTTTTTGATGTATGGCTTAGAAGTTGCGGAATGAGCTGATTTTTTATAAAGATGGTCTCTATGATGAGAAGATCATCCTCACCAAAAGTCAGCCCATTCTAAAACTTCTAACCCCGTCAAAAGTGGTTTACAAAAATCAGACTGTCCACAATTTTTCAACTTGTAAATTAGAGTTAGAAGATTCACAAAATGAGCTGATTTTCAGTGAGAATGATCTCTTCATAATAGAGATCATCCTCACAAAAAACCAGCCTATTCCAAAACTTCTAACCCATGTTTAATTTGAAAAATGTTTGGCACAATGTTTGGCTCTCTTTAAGGCCCCTGAACACTCCCCTTTAATAAAATGTAAAGGGTAAAAATGGTAAAAAGGTCTCAGAAAGAGAAATGGACATTTTTGGTACGAAAAAATTGAAAATTTACGATTGATTTTTATTTATTTATTTTAATTTTTTGGTACAAAAATTTATTTCCCAAAATGATAAATTACTTGATGGAATAGTGCACTATTTGGGATTTTTTATTTTTTTATTTTCTTGCTCCATTTTAATAATTTGCTCTAATTTTTTTTTCTCTATATTCATCCTTAGGTTCAATCCATCCTCTCATTTTAACTTGAAAGTTGGAAGTAGATTGAATATTTAAGTTGAAGATGATTGACTTTGGAAAAATAAATAAATTAGAGGGTTTTTGGTTTATGAATGAAGATGAGGATACATAGGTCATTTTCTATTTATAAGGGTGTATAAAAAAATTTCAAATTGTAGAGGGCATATTTAAAAGATCGTGTGGATGCATCAAATTACATTCCTAATGTGGCGGGCGTTCGTAACTTTGCATCAAACTCGGACTTAGATAATGACAGTGGATATTACATGTGAAGTCACATAATAGTAATCATTCTCATGCTCTAAGGTGTTGTTTGTTGAACTGAAAAAAATAAGTGCTGAAACTTATAAGCGTTGTATTTAAATGTCGAAAAAGTTGTTTGTTTAGATGCTGAATCATGTTTGTTACACATTGCTGAAGTTGGTAAATTGTCTTTATTACCCTTACAATCATATTATACATTGTTTGCATGTTTCAAATGCCTATTTCTTATCAACATAATAAAATATATTATTTCTTATAAAATTAAAATACAATTCATTTTTAAATAATAAATAATACGCAAATCTTCAATTTATAAATAATAATTTCTATTTATAAATTTCAAATTAAAAATAATAATGTCATACAAGTCACCAAAATTTGAAATCAATATTAAAAGAACTTAATTTTGGATGAATAATTTTCGATGGGAATGAAGGATGTGTAATTATAAAAGCACCCTACAAATTAATAAAGGCAACCCACACCACAGCCAATTTTTTTTGTTTTATATGGGTTAAAATTTTTGGAATGAGCAAATTTTTAGTGAGAATGATCTATATGGTCTAGAGATCATCCTCACCAAAAAGCAGTCCATTTTGAAACTTCTAACTTGTCAAAAATAGTTTTTTTTTTTTTTTTTAAAGGAACAATTTACGGTTCTTGAACTTGTTTTGATAGGATTAGAAGTTTCAAGATGTGCTGATTTTTGGTGAGAATGATGTCCTTATTGTAGAAATCATTCTCATCAAAAATCAACTTATTCCAAAACTTTTAACCCACATAAGACAAAATAATTTAGCCATGGTGTGCGTTTATTAATTTGTGGGGTACTTATATATTAATGAGGAGATCATCCTCACCAAAAATCAACTCATTCCAAAACTTTTAACCCATATAAGACAGAATAATTTAGCCATAGTGTGGGTTTATTAATTTGTGGGGTGCTTATATACTTATCCATGGGATATAAGAGATAATATATCTTTTTAAGAATAAGGGCATACTTCTCCGTGCTAAAAAAAATAAAGGACATACTTGTCCGTGTCGAAAAAAGCGAAGTGTTTACCGCTTCAGCACTTTTTTTTCAACATCAAAATAGTGCTGAATTTTTTTCACTTATTTTCAACAATAAGCACTGAAAATATAGAGTAAACAATCGCGCTATTTTGACAAAAAGTGTTGAATTTATTTTTTTTCAGCAATAAGCGCTGAAAAATAGCACAAACAAACATTGCCTAAGTAAGTCGTCTAACTAACGAGGTGTGACAAAGTTGTTCAATCAACTTCTCCCTACGATGCCTTTGAACGTTTTAATGGTAACTTCTATTTCTATAACTTTATATATAAATATATTAATCTGAAATTTTCTTACATTTAAGATCTTAAAAACATCGAACCCCTTCCCATTTTTGGTAAATTTTAGAGATACCCATTGTTTTTAAATTGATGGCATACCCTTGACCTAGGTCTTTGTTAGGACTTGATGTAAGACTTAAAATTTTTCACTGCATTAATTCCTAGGTATTTTTGGAGCATTGATTTGGATTTTAACATATGGTGTAAGAGCCAAACCCTATGTCTAGGGTTCAAGTTAGGTCACTGTAAAATGGGCCACTAATTTAGGTTTTAACATAGGATGCCTTCGGACACTGTGTTCAACACTGAGATGATGTGGTGGTGCATAAAGAATCATAGATTTCTTTATTTGTATCTCGAGGAAAGAAATCTGTAGTTATCTGTGCACTGCCACATCAGTTCAGTATCCAACGAAGGCAACGTGGGAGGTTCTTTAACACGTGGTGTTAGTGCCAACCCCACGTCTAGGGTTCAAGAAGTCGGGTTGCTGTAGCCGCCTTGAATTAAGATGTAAACTTTCTACTCTATTTAGGTCTAGGTATTTTTGAGCATCGATTTTGCTCTTTATTGTCTTTTTCTTTAAGATTAATAGAAGTAGCGTAAATGCCCTCCAAGAAATTTCTCAACCAAATCAGATTTGTTATAGGGTGGCGAACCATGAATCCTAATTCGGAGGATTTGAAACAAATGAACAGAGGAACCAAAAAATATAGGATTAAATTTTGATATTATATTTGATTTCGTGTTGTTGTTTCACCTAGAATTTAATTGGATTTATCCAGTTTTGTTTTTAACTTGAGATGATATGGGCAGTTTTATTAATGAAAGAGTTCTTGTTCTTGAATTTTTTAGGGTAGGACGATGGAGGAACTTTACTCAATCGGAAGGACAATCGAAGATACATCTGAATGCTTGAAACGGGTTCCATTGTATCCTAAGATAATCTCAGCCATTAAATCTGCCCATCATCTAGGGTAAATTTTTCTTATTCAACGTCTTCAAATTTATTTTTCTTTCTATTTCTAATTATTTTTTTTGCTTAAAAAATGATGCTAACTAATGTGTTTGTTTTATTATTTTTAAGGTGTGATTTGAGGATTCTGAGTGATGCTAATCCATTCTTCATTGGGACAATCTTGAAGCATCATGATCTGATGAATTGTTTTTCGGAGATCAACACGAATCCATGCTTCATCGACGAAGAAGGAAAGCTTAAGATCCTCCCCTTTCATGATTTCATCTCCTCCCCTCATGATTGTGATATCTGCCCTCCCAACTTGTGGAAGGTAATTTAGGTTGTTAGTTTAATTCATTAAAATTAATTGTTTAGTAAAACTAACCTTAAATTCCTCCCCTCATGGATTTAATTTTAATTTTAATTTTTAAAATAGGGTTTGGTAGTCGAACGGATCAAAGCTTCTACTTTTGCGGAGGGAAAAAAGTGATTTATCTATGTTGGGGATGGAAAGGCTGATTACTGTCCAAGTTTGAAGCTTAAAAAAGATGATCGAGTAATGCCGGATCTGAAAAATGAGTTAAAGAGGATTGAGCTTCGTTTTTTAAAAGCTAGAGAGAGCTTCAGGGATAATGGGCTACAAATGGCCAGCTCCCATACTCTAAATATATTAGAGTACTCAAATTTGATATGAGACCCATTTTATTGTTGGTCAAGGGCTTAATACCCATTTGAGGGCCACTCCTCCATGTTCTATATAAATACTCAAAAACCTATTGGTCAAAATCATAATTTAAAAATCAAATTTGATGTCATAAAAGTTTTCCATTATAGATTGAAAGCCCTTTGATTAGGTTAAAACAAGTTGGAAGCTGATGAGAAAGTGAATCGTTGAAATTTGGACGGTTTCCTGATCATCACCTGATCATCATATCTTTGTTATTGTTGCTGTTAATATTGCAATCATATGTATAGTAATTGTCATTTGTGTCTGTTTTTGGAATTTTGGGTCTTGCCCAAAATGCTTATAAACAAAAGTGATGTCTTTAGGTTACAACAATATATGCTAAATAAACAAAAGTGATTTTGTTTACCCAGCCTCGATCACCATTATTCACCCTGAACCCGCTCTGATGACCTCAGCTCAGGTCTAATTTTTTTTGGGTTTAAGATTTAATATATGCCTAATCAAAATTATTAACAACTATTGATATTTTTTGAATGTGTTAAAATGTTTTGGAATGTTGAGAAAATAATTTGAACTAAACCTTTGAAATGTTTCAATGACATGTTTTAATCTTTAATTGGGGTGTGATAAATAATTTAAGAAATTACGGTGTAATATATTGAAGAGGGGTATATCAAAATTGTCCCTGCCTTAAAATTGAATTGAATTTTCATTTTTAATACTAAAACCGTCCTAAAATCATTTAAAAGTGTGAAAACCCAATCTTATACGGACGGGTTGGGGCAGGGCAAAATTGTCGTCCCTGAGCATGGAGAAAATGGATCGCCACCAAACTTCCATAATTTAAATTTCATCTGTGAAATTTAATATGCATATTGCATTAAAATTGCCATGATGTGCTATAATATCTCCAAAAAAACTATAACAATATCGAAGACAAACATAATTCCATATTGGCCTTGAATAGGACAAATGTAACCATAAATGATCAACTTAATGATTAAGAATCAAATATGAAAAATTATAATCCACCAATCTCAAGTTGAATGTTTATCTAGGGGCCTACTATTCCTACACAAAGGGGTTAATTGATTCATTGAAAGAAAATATTTTTCTTAAAAACATGACATGGGTTTATATCAAACATTTTTGCAGGCATTCATAATTGAATACCAGAAAAATGTGTCACTCAATCATTGCTGCTTAGCATAACTTCTTGTGCGATCGACGAGCTTGCATGAATCATGATCTCAGTTCATTATGAACTATTTGGTAGTAAAAACTGACAATTTGATGATAAAACACCTATACACTCAACGATAAAGTAAGAATTACTGAGAATTGAGCTTGAATGTGGAATTAAAGTGATATAGTTAAACAATCCAATGCATAAATCCTTCGGTAAATTATTTTCTAATAATTAACAACTACTCATAAACCCTTCTAACAATGAAAAAGATGGACTTTACTATAACTAGATGTTAGAAAAATAACAATTAGATGACCATTTGAAAGCACGACAACACTTTTTACATTAAAATAAAAACTTTCTAATGATTTTGAGGGATTTTATGAGAAGGGGGATTTTCTGAGAAAGGGGGTTGTCACCTAGTTTAAGTCTAGGAACCAAAAACCAAAAATAACTTTGATATGAAATTGGGTCGATCTATAACTAAGAGAAATGAGCAAGAGGGGTAAAGTTACGGGTTTCGAAAGGTGTTAGGCACCGAATCCTGCCCGATCGAGGTGAGCGGTCTCTATTACAATCCAAGAAAATCCTTAGGTCAACGGGTAAAAACTAAAATCAAAGTAAGGTCCAATCATCAATATTTCATATCGAAACGGCTAAACAAATCATTATTATTTTACATCTAGTAAACCAAATAAATATTATGGGTAATGATTTCTCAAATTGAAAAGTATTTTTTTCGTATCGCATTAGAAAATTTACGAAAAACTAGAACTTCTGATTAAATCTGTGTGTCACACATTAATAAGGTGAATTATGCATTAATACACATAAATGATGATTTTTGGGAAAAGAAATATGAAAATCAATTTAAACATATATATGGTACGCAAAAATGACCCACTAGTCATGCTTTGGGAAAAAAATAAAATTCCATTAAAGTGGCATGAATGCAAAGATCAACGAGTCAATTCTCTTAACGAAAATTGATATTTTAATGCGATTATAAGAAAGTTTAAAAAAAAATTGATCCAATGCGCTTCAAAATCAATGAGTTGATCCAAACCAATTTAATGAAAAGTACTCACACGCCAGTATCCCCAAAAATCAATGAGTTAACTCGACACTTTTATTGAGAAAAATCAATTTAGTTAACCCAATGGCCCTAAAAATTATTGAGTTGGACTGAGGTATATTTCTAAGAAAAATCACCCATAAAATAATGAGTTAATCCATTGTTGATTAAGGCAGAGATACATGAATGGAGCAATGGAGACGATCTCGAACGAATTCTTCTTCACCTAATTAACACAATCATCCATGAAGATGACGATAATAGAAATTTTGCATTAATATCAATGGATTGCAAGTTTCAGACCAAACCAGTCTCCACCCATGACCCCTTTCCTCAAGCTCTTCGAATTCAACTTTAGAAGCTACAAATTTCAATACTAGCAAAGCCAATTATATTTTTCTTTCTTTGTTTGTACCAGAGTACTTTGTTACATTTAGTTTTACCAAGCTCAAGAAAGAACGTTGTCTACATCATGGATCAATAATGTTGCAAAATATGTGTTTCCCATATCATATGAGAGCTACTAATGCCACACCAATTCCTTCATAAATCACCCAAAAAAAGGTGCACACAGTTGGTGTGTCATTAGTAAAAAATTGGTGTGGCAATAGCAATTCTCTATCATATTTCTCAACCATTTTTTTTAAGAGGCCCCATACCTTGGACTTTTGATCCCTCTATGTAACATCCTCTCAAGTGCCATGTGGCACTTGTTATGGTTTCAGGTTTGTCGTGTGGAATGCTACATGTCAATAAGGAATTACAGTCATGGTTTCAAAACAAATTAGAGATCAAGACGTATTGCTAGAGTCGTCTTGGTGTCAAGCATGGACAAGATGGATGGACAAGTCAATGTATCGGACGAGATTTAAAACCCCACGTTCATTTTTCTCATTGTTGAATGAGACGTCTCAAACGTATTGGAAAACTCGTCCGAGATGACTCGGTCTCGTTCATGGACTAGATGAGATGTCAAAACGAGTTTTAAAACTATGATTAGTGTTAATCAATTGCCTCGGATCAAAAGGGCAAAACTGTACTTTTATTTGATAAGTTCCAAAGCTTAATTTGTTGAGGGCATTTTGGAGGAAAATTATTATAGTAGTGAAATTGATGTCATTATTAGGGACCAACTAGTTGCACACCCCTCATTACCAATGGATTATTACACTATAAAAATAATAGAAAAATATATTGCACTCTTCTTCTTCTTCCTCAACCATGCCCACATATATGGTTGGTTGTTGTTGGTTCACTTTTATATTGTCTAATCTAGTGGCAAACATCACAAATCCCTTGTAATCACCACATACCCGGATTGAAAAATCAAGTAAGGGCTCGTTTTGATGATTTTAAAGCCATTGTGAGGCTCACTCGAATCCATGTCGGCACTTTGTACTAATCAGTGATCATAGAATTCCTAGATATCCAAACATACTTATTTATTTATTTATTTATCAATTTCTAAACAAGCCTAAATAAAGATTGGAAAATCAATGCCTGCAATTCGTGCCTATAACTTTGAATTCTCTTGAAGAATTCATTGTTGGAATCAATTATCAAGTTTACATTTTTATTCTTTTTCTTTAAAAAAAATACTTGTCTATGTTGTTTATTATTTCTCAATGGATAACTGGTATTAGTTTGTAGGGTTGATTCTGATTTCAAAGGTTTCATGAAAAAATATGAAACTGGTTCATTATACTAATCAAGATGTCAAATTTTTTAAGATTAATTCTAATTTTTAAATATTTAAATATAATATGTGTATATTTTCAGTAAATGTAAGTAATGAAAAAAATGATCTTTATTTATAAGTAATCGATGATAATTATATTATCCCATCGGTTTTAATAGATCCAAAACATCCACTAGTATGATATCTATGTATAGGGCATAAATTTGTTTTTTATTTTATTTTCTGATATCTATGTATTCTCGCAGATAGCAGACCGGGTCGGCCAGACTTGTGTATGAGCTTTGCCCCATCCATAGACCATGGTCTTTTCTAAGGATTAGTCTCGGGGCACGTGCAATGCCCACACATCTCATACACCAAGTAAGTGAGGGTGCACCCTCATGGGTGGTCCATGAGAAATTAATGCTCATACTGGGTATCGAACTCATGACTTACGAGCATTAACTACTTATGGGCCTAAAATTATCATTAGGCCGACCACTCGGGATTATGCATAAATTTGTTTCTATCACTTTCTTAACTTATCTTTATGATCCTTTGAAGAAGGAACATGCAATTGATTATATAAATCATTAGCCTTTGGTTTCATGAAAAATTGTTAATAGATATTTGTAAACGTTTGATCGTGCTTAATGGTGGTCATTGCATGTCTATGATGTTTACATAGTCACATCTTGTACGTTTTTAAGTTTGTCAGAGTCAGTGACCTACTTGATTAGATTTATAATGATCTCTTCCAGAAGCATAGTAAGTAGGATTGTATGACTATAACTCTCGTTGGTGTCTGAAATTTTGGTGGCAATTCTCAATTTGAGAATTCTCCAATAAATGCTCTCCAATTGAAGTGCTATATGGAACCTCGAACATGGAATCTACTAAAAGCAATGTTGTATTTAACATTGCTTTTTAGAATATCTCAAAATTTATGAAATTTTCTTTTGCATTTGAAAAAAGAGTATTTTTAATTATTCTTTTTTTTTTTTTTTTTTTTTGAGAGGAAGCTTTGGTATGTGTCAAATTTGACATTTGTTTGTGTCAAATTTGACATTTGTTTACTTAGTCATTTTAAAAGAAAAAAAATTTAAAGAGCAAATGTAACATTGCCATTGGAGATGCTTTAGTTCATTATCATCGTCTTCGTGGAATCCATTGGATCTCAATATGGTATAGCTTTTGAGCTTATAAAAGTATTTTTGGCGTGGTCAACCAAAACACAAATATAAAAAACCTAAAAACAGTGACCTGTTGATAAAGTGGTCCGAGTAGATGTACTAGCCGGCCATTTTGATTTGTGTTTTAAAATAAAATTTACTAATCAAAGAACCCGGCTGTCACGCTTTCAAAGAATGCCACGTGTACATTCAATCAAAATTACGTAATTTATCACACACATTTTGATTTGTGTTGACCAAAGTGGGCCATTGCTTTGATCAGCTCAGCTGTACAAAAAAGGTGTTACATCGGATTAATGAGTCATGATGGAGTGACATAAAGTTGGAATCTCACATCACACTTATTGACGTGAAAGAGTATGAGAATTAGGGATGCAATTTGTTCCGGTTCAAATCGAGAATCGTACCAAATCGATAGCTTTGGGGTGATTTGGTTCAGTTTGAAACAAGTTGCAGTTCGATTCTGAGTTATGAAAATAAAGAACCGATCAATTTGATTTAGATCTCAGATCAAGCTTGTATAGAACCGAACCCCTATACAATAAATATTTATATATAAAATAATTATTATGAATTATTTTAAGAGTTAGGACATAAATTAGTGATCTTTATAAATAAACTAAAGACTTTTTATGAATAGATTTTTGTTTTACTCTACAAAATTTTATATTTGTTTTTTCATTAAAAAACATTACTTACAATTTATAGAATATTGGCAATCCATAGAACCGTACCGAACCAAATCGACTTTAATTTGGTTTGGGTTGGTTTGGTTCCAATGGAATTTGGTTCAGTTCTGATTTTTATTTAGTGGACCGACCTATGTTAGTTCGATTCTAATTTAACCTCAAACCGAACCAAGTTGCACCTCTAATGAGATTCATAGATGTTTTTCATTGAGATTCCAGCCTGACGTCACTTCAGCATTATTCTTTCTAAATCGATCTAACAATCCCATTCTAACGAGGATCCCATAGTCCATTCTTATTTTCTTTCTAATTTTGTAATCTTTAATATACGAATTAGATTTTCGGCCAAGTTAGCCTGAGTGCTTCAAGTATTTACATGTGTCGCATAAGCTTCCAATGGTTCGTCCTATTTCGAGGATGAGATACGTGTTCCTCCTCATTTAGCTTTGCCTTAGTGACTATGTGGAGGCATTTTATTGAGCCACCTAATTGAACATAATTACACCCCCACGATAAATTATATGATTATGATATCTAATCCAATTTCGAATCTGTATCCATAGGTATTGAAAGATAATATTTTACTGAATTAAAATTCAATATCCAAAAATTGTGAATAATATTTGATTACTTGAATACCGCTTTGAATTATATAATTACACATTGACAAATGAGTCCGACTAGCATTACTAAGTTAGTAGGGATTTTTCACCCTTACAAAGGGTACTTGGACTCAACTTGTGGCATCCAAAACCATGATTCGATGATTTAGGGTTGTAAAGGAAAAAAATCTTATGAATTTTTTTTTTTTTTTCCATGAGACATGTAAATTGTGATCCAAAAGATATATATTTTTTAATCCAAAGTTTTCCATGAAATTTAAAGGGCTGTAAAGTTGGATTGCAGATGTGGTAATCCATTAAACGATCCTTAGAAAGGCTTAAAATCTTATTAAGTTGGTAAGTGTCAGTGTCGACAAACCTGCTTCTACTTCTTTTCAAATTTCAGGTACTCATGTTGAACTGTTTATTGATTGTAAAAGAAAATTCTTAGGCATAAATAATAACAAAAAAATTAAAATAATAAATATAAAAAAGGAAATAAATAATAATGAAAAATATTTCCCACTTTTATCTATTTCTATTATATAAAAAATCAAAATTCCCCCAAATGATCGTCATTAAAAATTACAGCTGAGTTTCGAGTTTACATTTGGTTTAGGTTCCCGGCTTGATTTTATTTTTAATTCGACATAGGTTCTAAATTGAACCTGGATCAATATGTATCGAACCAAGCATGAATCGGGTTTAGGTTGAAACCCATTTGTGGCAGGTTCCAATTTGGATTTCTGGGACAATGTGTCAATCGCTAAATTAATCAACCAACCAAATCGGTCATATTAATTATTAATAAAATTCAATTTCTTTTCAAGATATTAACAGAAGATATGCTTGATCTTCCCTATAAAATAACCTACGCCTATAAATCTTATCCTACTTTCAAATTCTTAGTTCAGAGAAGGTTGGCCTATAAAATGTTTTTAATGAAATTATAACTAAAACATGTATAAATTGAAAATGAATTTCAAAAGTAAAGGAAACTCAAGTGACCAATATTTTAAAAATCAGACCAATCGATGGTCTTGCTAGGTTCGACTGGATTTTATAATAAAAACGGTTCAGCTAATGAACCATGAGTTTTTATTTATTATTATTATTATTTTTTTATGAATATAAATATAGGTATTCTTGGGAAAATGTATAAATATTTTAATATGGATTATTATTATTATTATTAGTATTATCCTTTTATGAGTATAAAAAGAGGCATTTTTGGGAAAATGTATACATATTTTAATTTTTCAATGAACATACGTAAAATCCAACTGATTTGGACCAAGGTCCAATTGTAGATTGACTAATTTGACAAATGTTCATTTTTAAAACATTGTTAGTGGCCTTGTTTGAGACAAAAACAAAATCAATAATTTACATGAATTATTCTAGAAAAACTAAAATTAATATGGTAGAGAAAAATGGGGTAGTAGAGTTTGAGTGAAGTGACACTTAAATGGGAAAGGGGAATCCCATGTTTTTAGTAGGATTCCACTTTTATGATTTTTTGTATTACGTTTTAAGTCATTTGGGACCTACTCTTTCATTTTTTATTGAGTCGTGCTGGCGTGACACAAAGCAATTACTGTGATTCTCACAATTCTGACGGGGACGTGCATACATAACCGTAGATGGTTTTTGCTTGTATCACGAGGAAACACATTTATGATTATGTGCACATCCCACGTTAGACTTGTAAATTAAACCAAAATGATGTAAATTATCACATTCATTTCGATTTGTGTGGACTAAAGTGGACCATTGCTTTGACCAGGTCAGGTGTAAAAATAAAAAAATAAAAAGTCTAAAGGTCGCCTCTGATTAATGGTTAATCAAATCAGTTGCTACATATCTGAATTTGAATAAAAATATGAGTAGACATCGCATATGATATCCCATTTCTATAGATATGAAGGGTGTTTACATGGCACAACTTGATTAGGAAATAAACACTGGGCTATATGAACAGCTTGATTAGGAGCCAAAGGTATTTTAAACACTAATATAAGTGTGCCACATAGACACCTAATCTACTTTATAGGAATAGTATACTGTATAAGTCGTGATAATCTAACGTCTTTTTTCAGACGCCCCCTATATACTCCCATCACATAATCGTAGATCCTTCGCTTCAGGATACACAAGAAAAATGATTTGAAAACACCCTTAATCATATCATATTGGATCTAAAGTGTATGGGGGGCATTTGAAAAAAGAGTGTTAGATTATCATTAATCATATCATATTGGATCTAACTATGGTTTCTTCCATGTTCGTACTCTATTTTTCTTGTTATTGATTATGCTCATGTTCTCATTAGCATCAATTTAAGCTAATCAGTTTCCAATCTTTATTTAGATTTTGTTTAGAAATTGATAAAAGCCAATGCTTCGATTTTATCTAATGGAATTTGATGATCATTTATTAGCCCAAAGTGTCGACATGAATTTGAATTAGTAAGTCTCACAATGGCTTTAAAATTGTCAAAACCAACACTTTTTTGGTTTGTCAATTTGGACATGGTTATTACAAGGGATTTGTGATCTTTGCAAATAGATTGACTATACAAAAATGATTGAATCGGTAATAATTTATGTGGGCAGTAGACACTCCAATTTGCACGAATCTGTAAGAAAATCCAAATCTCCTCGAATTGATTCTAAGTTAGACTCAAGCCTCTCAACAGACCCGCATTGCCATGTGACATCATTATTCATGCATACATGCATACATGCATCATCTCATATTATTTTTGCATACCCATACCTTGTCCCTAATCCAAGCCAATTCTACTTACTTCCATGATTCGATCCGAACTTACATCCATACTCCAACCTAACCCAAGTTCATATTCTAAGTCCAAAACCCAAGTCCATATTCTAAGTCCAATACCAAGTCCATTCTCTAAGCCCAATACCAAGTCCACTCTAAGCCCATTTTCTCACACCCCCTCAAAAGATGACACATGTTGATCTCCCATAAGCCCTCAATACCCAATACATTATCTAATTGGTGAGTCAACTCTTTCTTGTGAAATCCCAAGATGTCATTTCCAAAAAGTTTAGTCAAATCAAAAAGATACTTTGGTCTTTGGTAATAATCTATAAAGTTGAGAGAACTTCCCATTATACCCTCAAAAGGTGAGAATCTTCAAGTACATACATGGAGTTCTCCCATTGGTCAATTTCAAAAATACACTTCCACCCTTGTTTTATGAGTTATTTACAAATGAACCAAAGGTTACTTTTCACCTACCACCTCACATTTACACATGTCATTCTCTCATTCACCCTCTCAAAAGTACTTTTATTTTCCCATTGGTCTATTTCAAAAATACACTTCCACCCCTTGTTTTATGAGTTATTTACAAATGAACCAATGTCTACTTTTTACCTACCACTCCACCTTTACACATGTCACTCCCTTATTCATCATCCCAAAAGTATTTTTTGTTTTCTCACCTCTATTTACCAAAAAATCAAAGACCAAAGAGTGCTTTTAAGGTTTCTTCACAAATGTCATCTTTACCCCCATACAAATGAAATATCCAACAAGAAATAACATAAATCTTATGTCCATTTTCTTTATTTTTAGGGTTGGACCACTTTATTCTCAAAAGTTCTCCAAAAACTCTATAAATACCCTCATTTTTTAAGAACAATTAATGCTCTAAAGCCCCCATTTCTCAACCTAAAACTCTACCAAAATTTATACTCATCTCTTATCTCTCAACCTTCAACTCTCTCAACCCTCAACTACATCCTTCAACTCTCAAGTTCATTTCTTAAGCTCAAGTTCATTCAAGACCTCCAAGAGGACAAGGTGGGTGTAGTAGTTGTTATTTATTTTAACTTGCATCTTCTTCTTCTATCCCTCTTTTTTTTTTTTTTAGAAACCCTTAGGATGTGATGGAAAACCCTCATTCATTTCAAGTAGATTGAACCTCAACCTTGGGCATGAAATGCTTGAGGCGGTTTGGTCGAAAGGATGGAGGTTGAAGTCCTTTTTAACCCATTCTCATATCATGCATCATAATTTACACTATGCACACACATCACACATGTTGGCCATGATGAAGAAATGTGTAACTCTCTTGATAAGGTTAAAACACTAAGTTTCTACTTAAACATGCATGCATTAAGGTTATAGATCTAAAAGAACTCCATTCATGGAACTTCTCTAAAATCATTAAACCAACATCTCAACTCATGCAAAGATGTGTTAACTCCATATAATATCTTCTCCTATAAGATACTTTTTATGTCAACACTAACATCAAATCCTCTTACAAAGAGGTACATACACACCATGTGCACCCACCCACTCCATGCATCCCATGCATTTTACTTGTTATGTTAAATCTTTTTCAAAAATGGCCAAATCTAAAAGTAACCACCATAGGTGGAAAGAATGGGGTGCATAACACTTTCCCCATTCTCTAATCGAATCCCCTCACCTAGATTTTAGGTAGACCATACCTTTTACAAGAATGAGAGTCACTACAATGCCATTGTGGACACGGGATTTTCGATATTTTTTTGAAACATCCCTCCACTTTGGGGTGTTTTGGAGTCGCCACCATTCATTTTCGGAAATGGGTGTGAATGGTCACCCGAAGTTGTATTTTTGAAAAATATGTCATTTTGACATTTTTTTTGATGACTCTCGTAGGATAAGGTGCATGGTCCAACCTTGATTCAAGGTAAAGGGGTCCATTTATGGAGTAGGGAAGGTGTTAGGCACCCTACTCCATCCACGTAATATGGTAATCTCGGATTCGGTTTTTTTTTTTAATAAAAAGAAAATAAAATCGAAAAAGGATTCGATGTGTGCCCTCAAGTGTGAGGGGCTTCGATGTTGGTTCAAATCGTTGAGGGCACCCTTATGAAGAAGGGGCCCTTTGGTGATTTAGACCATAGTGGTGTGTGCAAATGTGTAGGAAAGGGGTGAGTAGAAGAGGGAAGTTGGGGGGTATCATTTTGTCAAACCCACCTTGTTCCTTCCTTGACTTTCTTTGACTTTCTTTGATGAGTCTTCCTTTTTTCTTTGCTTGACTTGTTTGAGAGAAGGTTGAGAGTTGAGAGTTGAGAGTTGTGTGTTGAGAATAGAAATAGTAGAATGCGTTAAGAGAGAAAGGTTGAGAGAGTGATTTCTTTTTTATCTTTTGGAGGGTTGGATGTGGGATTTTTTATTAGGGATTAAGAGTTGAGAATGGCAGGGTTTTTATAGAATTTGTAAGTTATTTTGAGGGGTAGAGTAGGGTGAAATGATGAGAAGTGGTAGAATGGTGTGGTATTTAAGAGAAGGGTATGTGTAAATTGATGGGGTTTGAGGGGTATTTGTGTAAGAAGGTTAAATGGGTGAGTTTTGACCCAAATGGTTTGGATCCAACCCAACCCATTTGGGTTGAGTGTTTGGTGAGGTGAGTTTAAGGTAGTAGTTGTGATTAAATGGTGTTTGGTTTAAGAGAATGGATGATTTAATGAGGTGGTTGATGATATTTTGGGAGGGTGAGGGAGATGATGACATGTGTCAAAGTGGGTGGAAATGAAGGGTTGAGATGAATTGATATGAAAGGATGGGTGTTTGATTTGAGAGGATGGGTTTAGGTGTAGATTGTAGAGATAGGTTTTTTAGGGAGTGATGGGGGTAGATTAGGGGAGGGTGATAGGTTATAAGTGTTTGATTTGAGAGAATGGATAGGATAGGTTAGGGTAGGGTTATAGGTTGAATTAATTTTTGGAAGGAAGTAATGGAGTTGGTTGGTTGATTGAGGGAGGTGAAAGGGAGTAATGACATGTGTCATATTGGGTGATTGGTTGTGATATTGGGCTTGGGTAGAGAGTTGGGCTTGGGTAATGTGTTGGGTTGAATAAGAATAGATTTGAGTTGAGTTGAATGGGCTTGGGTAGTGGGTAGAATAAGAGTGGGTTTAGGAATTGAGTTGACTGGGCTAGTTTTCGATCCGTGGGCCACGTAAGAAGCCTTGGGCCATTTATTAACAAATGAATTACAAAATTCATTGGGTTTTTGTAGGTTTGGGCCTCGGAGCCCATTCCAATTTTTCAATTTTTGAGGCATTTTGCGTCGAGGGCCCGATCAAATTTGGGTGTCTACAGCCATGAAAAAATGATTTTCAAAAAAATCAATTCGGGTGCCCATTCACACCCATTTCCAAAAAAAGAATGGTGGCGACTCCAAACAACGTAGCATTGAAGTTCAAAGATGAACATTCTCATGTCTACAGCATCGTTGGGGAAGAAGAAGAAAATGAGTGCAATATTTTTTCTATTATTTTTGGAGTGTAATAATCCAAATGGAGTGCAAAGGGAAATTTTTAAGTGATGGAGTGCAATTAGTAATGGGTGGTGTGCAACTAGTCGGTTCCTTTTCCCAAATAAGTAAAGATTTGAACCTTACTAAAGGTCGTTTTGCTCAATAGATTACCACCACAGCAAGCCAACGCCACATCCCTCTAAGTTGCTTAGAAAAAATTATATATATATATATGGTGGCATTCGGCCACCAACGTGGAGCCAACACATTTGTCCTATCTGACTTAAAAGTTTTGGATTGAGTTGATTTTTTGTGAAGATGATCTCTATGATGAGGAGATCATCCTCACCAAAAATAAGTTGAATATGAAATTTCTAAGTCTATCAAAAGTGATTTATAAATTGTCAATAAAAAATCGATGGTTCACAATTCTAAACCACTTTTGATGGAGTTAGAAGTTTCATATTCGATTGGTTTTTAGTGAGGATGGTCTACTTATCATAGAGATCATCCTCACCAAAAATCAATTCAATCCAAAACTTTTAAGCCACATAGGACAAACGTGTTGGCTCCTTAACGTTTGTTGCCGAACGTGACCTATATATATATATAAAACTTGATCCAAAATTTTGAAAATGGACGGGTACCAAACTTCCACTTAACTTTCAAACTTAAAATTAAAATAAAATGGTGTAAAATATTATTTTTTGGGATTTTGTTTTTCGAATTTCATAGAATTTTATCTTCTACAACCATGAAGAATTGGATCATGTATTTGGAGGCCACAAGTTGACACCAAGGATTGTTAGTAAGGGTGAAATCCTTACCAACTTACAAAGGCTAGTCGAACTCAAAGTAAATCTGGTATCCAAATTAGATTCTGAAATTCAATATTTGAATTTGAATTGGATATGTAATAATATCCAAAATATTTTACTCCACTATTTATTATCCTTTCCATAATAATGAGAAAAGGTAGATTGGAAGTGGTTCGATACCACAATTGTGAATCTTACAAATGCCCTTATCTTAACGTTTAAACTTAGTATTATAAGGGTTATTTTTGTCATAATCAGTAGAATTACAATTATAATGATGGTAGTTCAGTTTTAGAAAAATAAATGTTGAATTGACTTCCTTTGTATACCTTTCACTATGTGAGTGTAAAAAAAACATATATATATATATATATATATATATAATAAAACACAACTGAGTTGGTACAGTTGTGAGACAAAAATCTTTGTATGAGACCCACTTTAACAATTTATTATTATTTCTCTTTAGCCCTTAATTTTATTTTCATTCCTCTAATTTTATTATATTTTCTCTTTTATCATTTTTAATATATTTTATTATTTTTCATCTTTTATCTTTTAAACAAAAAAATTCTTTAATAATATCCTTCAAACTTTTTTTTTTCACTTTTATGCCCTTAACTCTTCTATCAAGCTATAGTTTTGTGAGATCCACTTGTTTCTTTTACACTCCACCTCTTATAATTTTACTATATTTTCTCTTTTACCTTTTTAACCCACATATAATAAAACACAACTAAGTTGATATAGTTGTGAGATACAAACTTTTGTGTGGGACCCACCTTAACTACTTTATCATTTTTCTTTTTACCCTCTTCAACTTTATTTTCACTCCTCTAATGTTATTATATTTTCTCTTATATCATTTTTAACTTATTTTATTATCTTTCATCTTTTATCCTTTCAACCTCAAAGTTCTTTAATAATATCCTTCCAATTTTATTTTTTTTACTTTTATGTCCTTAACTTTCCCATTAAGTTATAATTTTTTGGAATCTACTTTAGTTCTTTTACACTTCACCCCTTATAATTTTACTAGATTTTCTCTTTTATCACTTTAACCTATTTTATTGTCTTTCATCTTTTATCCTTTTAACCTTAAATTTTTTTAATAATATCACAAACCTAATTAGGCTTACTTTTGTGTCATTTTCAAGTTGTAGTCATGATTATATTTGCAGATTGTGTTAAAATTTCCACCACGTACTCCAACTTATTCGTAAAACAGTTTACTACAGAACAAGCGTAGTTTACTTTATGAAGCGAGCTTATATAAAGGCTTAGTGAAGATAGCTTATTCCTCACTGAGTAGCTCACTTTGAGATATTGGGTCGAGTCTTATGTGGATTATTGGGTATATTATTATTTTCGCTTTTACCCCTCAACTTGAGAGAGATTGCTCGTGTCGTAGGCGCGAGTGACTCTAGTGCTCTTATAATACATATGATATTGTGCATGCCATCAATTAATATTAAAAAAATTCAGAACCCCCCCCCCCCCTTGATGATTGGCACCTACTATCATGCAAAATAAAAAAAAATAAAATCAGAATCCCGTTCAATGATCGTCATTAAAAATTATAACTAAGTTTCAAATTCATGTTTGGTTTGGGTTTCTGACCTGATTTCGATTTGAGTTTGAACCCATACCAAAATCTATCGATCCAAGCACGAATTGGGTGTAAATCATGTTCAAGTCCAAGCTCATGTGTGGGCTGGTTTAGATTTGGGTTTCAGGCCCATATGTTCATGCCTAGGTTAAATCAACCTTATCATGTGTTTTTCACATGAGTCATCTGAGCCCTGACTCATAGGGGTGCAACTTGGTTCGGTTTGAGGTCAAATTGGAATCAAACCGACATAGGTCGGTTCCACTACATAAGAACCAGAATCAAACCAAATCAACCCAAACCGAATTAAAGTCGATTTGGTTCGGTTCAGTTCTATGGATTGTCAATAGTCTATAAATTGTAAATAATATTTTTTTAATGAAAAAATAAACATAAAATTGCATACAATAAATGACAAATCTAATCATAAAAATTCATTAGTTTATTCATAAAAAATCACTAATCTATGTCCCAACTCCTAAAGTAATTTATAATATTTATTATATTCATATATATATTACTTAAGGGTGCAATTCGGTTTGATTCTGTTCTATGCAAACTTAATCTGAGAAGCAAGTTAAATTGATATGTTCTCAATTTTCGTAACCCAGAATCGAACCGCAACTTGTTCCAAATCGAACCAAACCACCCCAAAGTTATCGGTTTGATTTGGTTCTTGATTTGAACCTGACCAAGTTGCGCCCCTACTGATGCATAATTAAATTACAAATAAGATATACTTTATATTCCCTATAAAATAACCTACGACCAAAAATCTTACCCTACTCCCAAATTCTTAGTTCAAAGAAGGTTGGCTAAATATAGTATCCATAATGCAATCAGAACCGAAAATTTAATTCCATTATGATCGAATAATCCCACAAATCCAGATGGTCCTGACTGTCTACTATTCAGTTCATAATTCTTTGTTTGATTGGTAGATGGGTCCCACCTTGATTAGATATATTAATAACTAAAAGAAACCGAGTTGATCAGAATCCCGCTCAATGATCGTCACCAAAAATTACAATCAAATTTCAAATTCATGTCTAATTTAGGTTTCTGACCTGATTTCAGTCTGAGTTTGAACCCATACCAATATCTATTGATCCAAGCACGAATTGGGAGTAAATCATGTTCAAGTCCAGGACCATGTGTGTGTTGGTTTAAATTTGGGTATCAGGCCCATATGTCCATGCCTTGGTTAAATCAACCTTATCATATGTTTTTCACATAAGTCATCCGAGCCTTGACGCACAGGGATGCAACTTGGTTCGGTTTGAGGTCAAATTAGAACCGAACCGGTATAGGTCGATTCCACTACATAAGAAACAAACTGAACCAAATTCCATTGAAATCAAACCAATCCAAACCGAATTGAAGTCGGTTTGGTTCGGTTCGATTCTACGGATTGTCAATATTCTATAAATTATAAGTAATATTTTTTAATGAAAAAATAAATATAAAATTGCATACAATAAATGACAAATCTAATCATAAAAATTCATTAGTTTATTCATAAAAAATCACAAATCTATGTCCCAACCCCTAAAATAATTGATTATATATGTTTTGCTTAGGGGTGCGGTCTCGGTTTGGTTTGGTTCAATTCTATACAAGCTTTATCCGAGAACCGAATCAAATGGATCGGTTCTCCATTTTCATAACCTAGAACAAAACTGTAACTTGTTCCAAACCGAATTAAATCTCTCCAAAACTATCGATTTGGTTCGATTCTCGATTTGAATCGAATCAAGTTGCACCCATAATGACGCATAATTAAATTACAATTAAGATATACGTTATATTTCCTATAAAATAACCTACGCCCAAAAATCTTACCCGACCCCCAAATTCTTAGGTCAAAGAAGGTTGGCTAAATATATTATCCATAATGCAATCAGAACCGAATATTAATTCGATTACCATCGAATAATCCCGCAAATCCGGATGCTCCTGACCGTCTACTACTCAGTTTATAATTCTTTGTTTGATCTCAATTCTTGTTTGATTGGTAGATGGGTCCCACCTTGAATGGATATATTAATAACTAAAAGAAACCGAGTTGATTATACACGCCTTACTTTCCAATTTTGAGGAAAAGTTATTAAAGAATGAAAAGGCATATCGAATATTCTTTTTATACACACGTGGCTATTGTTTTATTCCCGAGGAATATTCTAATATTCTCATTATTAAATTGTAGAAATTAATTTTTATAAACCAGTAGTAACTTAGTATAATAGATTATCAGGCTTCAAACCTTTGAATAATAACCCATAATTTTATTCCTCTAATCCTACGGCTCCTAAATCTGTCGCTATATATTAAATTACCATCTGTTGTATAAGATAACAAAAGCTAAAGGTTGGGGAATTGTGGTTCACGTTCTTTAAGGTTCTAGTCAGTCCGCCACGGAAGTCCCTATAAATACAATGTACCCTCTCTCTTCTTAGCCTCATAGCCTTGGTGAGAAGTGATTCCTGAAACTGATTTCTTGATACCTAAAACTGCTTTTGATTATTCTCAAATATGGCTGGAGTTGTGGTTTTATTTGATTTCGACAAAACGATTATTGATTGCGACAGCGATAATTGGGTGGTGGATGAGTTGGGTGCGACAGAGTTGTTCAATGAACTCCTCCCTACCATGCCCTGGAACACTCTAATGGTTAGTTTGATTTCTAATTTACTAAGTTTTTTTAACCCATTGTTTGGATTTTTATGAAGTTTGCAATTTTGAAGAGTTCTTGAATTTTTTAAGATTACCCACTGTTTGGATTTTGATTTTATGTGAGATTTCAATTGGATTTTTAAGGAAAAATTTAATTTCTTCTATATTTGTTTCAAGGAGAGGTATGGGTTATTGCTCATTGTTTATGTTTATGTTTTTTTTTTTTTTTTTGTAATTAATGGAAGAGTTGTTGTTCTTGAATCTGTTCAGGATAAGATGATGAAGGAGCTTCACTCCCAAGGGAAGAGAATCGAAGATATAGCTGAGGTCTTGAAACGTGCTCCATTACATCCTCGGATAATCTCAGCCATTAAATCAGCCTATGCTCTTGGGTATTTTTCTTACTCACAATTAATCTTCAAATTTATTTTAATTTTTTTCTAAAAAATATGGTGCTAATAATGACTTTATTTAAATATTTCAGGTGTGATTTGAGGATTGTGAGTGATGCAAATCTTTTCTTCATTGAGACAATATTAAAACATCATGGTTTGATGGATTATTTTTCGGAAATCCACACAAATCCAAGCTTCATTGATGAAGAAGGGAAGCTCAGGATCTCCCCCTTCCATGATTTCACCTCCTCTCCTCATGATTGTGATCTCTGCCCTCCTAACATGTGCAAGGTAGTTTAATAGTATAATTAAATTAATTAAAATTAACTAAGCTAATAAGACGTTAATTATGAGCATGGCTTGTTAGGATCTGCTTTTGATTCTATCTCAATCAATCAATCAAATTTGAAATTTTTATTAATTTGTTTCCCTTTAGGGCCCACTTAATATAAATCAGGGTTTTATGTGAATTATACCATTAATAAAAATAGCATAATCAGATAGTGATGGTGACATGTGGATTACATTTTTAAAGATTAAACTTACATATATATATCATATTTAAATTATTTTCTTTATGTCTAAGTTTGTTTAACCCATTTTATGATTTTTTTTTTTACCAATAGGGTCTAGTAATGGAAAAGATCAAAACTTCTGTTTTCGCGGGGGAAAAGAAACGATTCATCTATCTTGGAGATGGAAAGGGCGATTACTGCCCGAGTTTGAAGCTTGGAGAAGAAGATCGAGTAATGCCAAGGAAGAATTATCCAGTTTGGGAGTTAATCTGCAACAACCCATTGCTTATCAAGGCAAAGATACATGAATGGAGCGATGGAGACGATCTTGAACGGATTCTACTTCACCTAATTAACACAATCATCCATGAAGATGGCGATAATAGAAATTCTGCATTGATATCAATTGTCTCTACCCATCAATCCTTTCCTCAAGCTCTTAGGGTTCAACTTTAGAAGCTACAAATTTCAATACTGGCAAAGCCAATAAATCTTTTTTTGTTTTTAATAACATTTCTTCCTTTTGTATCTTTTTGTTTTTGAGTATTTTGTTACTTCAAGCTCAAGCAAAAATGTTGTCTACATCATTAATCAATGAAGTTGCAAAATATGTGTTTCCCATCTCTATTTAAATCATATATACATCTTGGAAATAAGCATTTGAGTGTATTTTTGGTAAGAAAAATATTATTTATAATATTTTTGATAAAAATAAAATAAAATTTCAAGGTGTATTAAATGCACCTTGCCTGTGCCCTTAGGGCACTTGTGAACAAAAGCCCATACTTATCAAACATGTTGTTATAGTCCTCATACTTTGGAGTTCAAGGCTTGGACTTCTGATCCAACCATGACAATATCCTAATGTTACATGTTAATAAGGAGTTACAACACTTAACCAATAGCATTGATCAAAAGGGCAAAACTGTAATTTTATGTGCTAAGTTAGTTAAATTGGTCTGGGTTCACATTTTTTTGGTGATTCAAAGTTTTTCTTAAATTCATGTGTTATGTGGTTATTGATTTCTTGTTTTTCTTCTCCAATTAATTTTGTATTTAAAGATTGAATAATGCTGATGTGACCCAAGATTGTATCTCAAATTGCACATTTCAATGTGAAAATGGATAGGAATCATAGATGTTGCTCATCGAGATACGAGTGAAAAAGCATTTATGGTTCTATCCACTTCCATGATATAAGGTACAATCTTGAGGTCACTCCAACACAACTCTTAAAGATTATGATTTGGAGATTTTCAGATAAACTGGAGTATCGTGACCCTAATAATTTTAAGAAGTTAAATATTTGTGATTGATATAACTTATTATAAACAAAAGTTTTGCTTATAATCCATCACTGCTAATTACTAATCACTAATCTTGTTTGCCAAATAGAAAAAAAAATACACATTTTTTGAGACGATGTCAAAGGGTAGGTATAAAATGTTTTAGTGATGGATTATAAGCAAAACTTTTGTTTATAATAAGTTATCATTTAGGGTATTTTGGTATCTAAAATTAACTGTTTTCAGTACCAAGTTTCTTGTGAGATTATGTTTATCCATTTCAATTAAAAAGAAGAATTCAATGAGGAGGGGCTTGCGTTTGATTAGCTTGTTAGTGAGGCAATAGATTACTAAGACAATACTTATTAGTTGATCTGGGATCCAATCATAAGAAGAATGTTTGGTATAAATAACTTAGTTCAAGTTGAGGTTAAATTGGATTCGAACCAACATAGGTCAGTTCCACTAAATAAAAATCAGAATCAAATCAAAATGCTAATAGAACCAAACCAAATTAAGATCGGTTTGGTTTGGTTCTCAGTTTGAACCGGATCAAGTTGCACCCCTAAGATAATTTATTTTAGTATTAATGTCCAAATCAATAAATAAAAAAAAAATTAACATATGTAATAGGTTTCTTATTTTTAGTACATTGATTTCTATGCATTTGTTACTTAGTTGTCTACAAGGTGGCATGTGCAAAGGCCTACGTATCAAAAGGGGCTTCTTTGTAATTTAACAAATTGATTAAAGGGTTTTTGAATATTACATCTAATCTCCACATGTTCATGAATATTTGAGACACCCTTTTGTTTTCAAATTGGTGATACCCCATGACCTTGTGTTCTCTTATCAACTAATGGGAAATGGTTTAAATGACCTACAACATTTAGAGTTTTCTTCTCCAAACCAGTCTTCTTCACCATTTGAAATATGAAGATGATGAAAACCACGATGAAATGATGTTGATGGTGAAATTGGTCATGTTAATTGTGACGGTAAGGATTATGATAGTGATGGTGATAGTCATGATAGTTATGATGATGGTAATAATGACAGTGGGGATTATGAAAATAGGAGATTTTTACGGGGGGAAACTCTAATTTGCGGCATATTTTATGATCTCAGATTCTCTTTATGCAATAAAGAGTATAAAAAATATATCTAATATATGTAAATTGTGTTTTGTCCTATGTGGGCTAAAAGTTTCGAATTGAGTTGATTTTTGGTGAGGATGATCTCTATGACGAGGAGATCATCCTCACAAAAAATCAGCTAATTCTAAAACTTGTAACCCCATATTTATGAGTTGAAGAATTATGAGTACACGGATCCTGATTTTATTTATATATAGGAGCGTTCGGTGTCCTACTATTTGCCCTACGTTTTGTCTTACATGGGTTAAAACTTTTGAAATGGGTTGATTTTTGGTGAGGATGATCTCTATGGTGGGGAGATCATCCCCACAAAAAATCAGCCCATTCTGAAACTTCTAATCCCGTAAAAATTGGTTTACAAAAAATGGACGGTCCACGATTTTTCAACTTGTAAACATGGGTTTTAAAGTTTTGGAATGAGCTGATTTTTGGTGAGAATGATCTTCTTACCATAGAGATTATCCTCACAAAAAATCAGCTCATAACAAAACTTCTAACTTATGTAGGGCAAAACACGTAGGACAAATAGTAGGGTGTCGAACATTTTCCTTATATATATTCTAAGCCAAGAAGTAAATATTTATTTTGGTGAGAAGTTACTGAAATCTACATTTTCTGTATGATGCTTTAAATTATGTGTGTTTTTTGTCAAGTTTGTGTGATACTAGTTTTTAGTTGGTGCAAATTTGGATTTACGGTTTGCCACTTTAGAGTGACTGTGGTTCATATTCATAGATTGGGATAATTTTTTTTTCTTGCTATGTTTATGTTTTAGTAGTTTGATCACTTGTGCATACATGTAATTCAAGCATGCAACTTACAAATTATAGAGAGGAATATTGGTATTAGACACATGGTGTAAATAAGACGATTATTGATCACTTGATAGATTTAATACGTATCTCAAGGCATTAGTTGGTATATCTTGGATTAGATTTAATTTGATAAAAATTGTAATTTTATTTAGAAATAGAAAATATTTTAATTGATTAGAGAATATCTATTTTTAGATAATAATAGATTTTGTAGAGAATCTTAAATGGTTAAATTTTTTTTTTTTTTTTAAAGTTTAATTTTCTATCTATATAAGGAGAACTATTAGGAATTCAAAATCTTGAGGAATCAACAACATCAAGATTTTACATTTACACATTAGCATCATCTGTGGGAACAAATAAAAAACACTCACAAAAATTACAAAGTGAAATCGAATAAGAATCACTTTTAAGATGATCTCAATCTACATTCATCACTACTAAAAAAAAAAAAAAAACTTTAGACAACTCCATCCTTTTTTAATTAGACATCTGTTTGTATTAAAAGTGATGTTTGAATTCTAATAGGATATAATGATATATATAAAACAAAATCGTATAACTCAACCGCTTTTTCAAAATTATGTATTTTTAGAAATACCTTCGTATTAATTTTATAATTTAGAATAAGATCCTTCAAATCTGAAAATTAGTCGAACCAAACTTACCCTAGCGACTTCTCTGACATTTTTTCTCTCGATTTAACTCACCTTTATTCTCTCTAGATCTCGATCACTCTCACTTTTTCTCTCGATCTCTCTCTCTTTTTCTTGATCGGCCTCGATCTCTCTCTCTCTCTTTATATCGATTTCTCTCGGCTTATCTCGATTTCTCAGACGAAGCTATCCCTCTCGAACGAACAAATCTCTCCATCTCACGGTCATCGATTTCTAGTCTGAGGCATTGGAGGAAGTCTGGATTTCTGATCCGAGTATTAACACTGCAATCTCACGGACTTACTACATTTTTTGGTTGATGATTAGGGTTCTATATTGATGATTTAGTTGATTGGTTAGCTTTCAAAGATTCATCTATAATACAGTTCCAATAGGAACTAGTAATTGACAAGTAAATAGAATGAGAGAAGAGGAACGCAAGGCAATCCAACACGAGCAACACACGTTAATGAGACTGCAATGTCTTTATTCTAAAAAGAAGTACCTCCCAAAACTACTTCTTACTACTCTGTTTGTGCCTTTTATCATATATCCTACTTACTAAGAAAGTAAAAACAAACTAGGAAACATCACTGTTTGATACTCTATTTTCCTATAACTAGCAAGAAAAAAAAGAAAGTTTAATAAAGAGAGTAAACAAAAGAAAATGAAGGAAATAAGGTGGTCCATTGACTAAGATCGAATCTTCCTCCTAAACAGCAACAACCACTTTCCCCATTAGTCACAGAAACGGGCCAGTTTCTGAATCTCACATGGTGGTCTTTTGTTGGCTTTATCCTCAATTAGAGTGGGAGGGCTAGTTTCATCATGGGCCTCACTATCCATCTCCTCATCATGTACATCAAGGTCATTGATTACGCCATCAATCCCTCTTGGTTGGAAAAGACTCGACCTCGAGTCAAAATTAAACTCATCAAGAAACATTAAAGGTAGCTGAAGCACTTATGTTTCCTAGAAGTTCAATCTGATAGGTATTCTCACCAATACGTTTTAGGACTCGAAATGGTCCTGTAGCTCGATTTTGTAATTTTCCATACTTACCAGGAGGAAACCTCTCTTTTTGGAGATTGATCCAAACAAGATCACCCTCCTTGAATT
The DNA here is from genome assembly GCF_017979445.1 of Akebia trifoliata. NCBI lineage: Eukaryota > Viridiplantae > Streptophyta > Magnoliopsida > Ranunculales > Lardizabalaceae > Akebia > Akebia trifoliata. The sequence goes on along the minus strand of NC_141386.1, from coordinate 2,839,065 downwards.
CAACATATCTCTTGTGTTTGTCTGCTAAAGCCTTATACTTGGCATTGCTCTCTTCCAATTTCATTCGAACTTGTGCATGAAGGTCTTTAATATATTCTGCCATTGCTTCTGCATCACCATTGAATCGATTTGCGATTGGTAATGGAACTAGATCGAACGGACTGTTCGGTTTCTTCCATATACCACCTCAAAAGGGGTTTTCCCTGTAGACTTAATTTTTGATTGATTGTATGCAAACTCCGCTTGTGGTAAACTTAGATCCCATTGTTGCTTGTTCTCCCCAACTAAACTCCTTAGTAAATTGCCTAATGTCTTGCTTACAACCTCGGTCTATCCATCAGTTTGCGGATGGTGAGAACTACTGAATTGTAATTGAGCCCCCATCTTGCGCCATAAGGTTCTCTAGAAATGTCCCACACATTTGGCATCACGATCAGAAGGCACGGTCTTCGGTATACCATGCAATCTCACTATCTCCTTGAAATACAACTCAGCTACACGACTGGCAACAAATGTTTTGTCGCATGCTAAGAAGTGTGCCATTTTCGAAAACCTGTCAACCACCACAAGAATAGAGTCCTTACCTCATTGAGTCCGCAGAAGGCCCAACACAAAGTCTAGGCTAATGTCCTCCCAAGGTGCCTTTGGTACGGGTAAAGGTGTATATAGTCCCGTGTTTTGAGAGTGACTTTTGGCCACGTGACATATTCTACATTGCTTCACATATCAGTTGACATCCTTGTTTAATCTGGGCCAATAAAAATTATCTTTGACCAAAGCTAAGGTTTTGTCCTGACCAAAGTGCCTGCCAAGTCCTCCACTATGACTTTCTTTAATGATAACTATTCTAAGAGAGCAATCTGGGATGTAGAGTACCTCCTCCGAGTATCATTCAATTTCTCACTAAAAAAGGCTATAGTTCGTCCTCCTTGACTCAAAACAACGCCAATCCCTATGTGTGATGCATCACAATCAAGTTCAAATAGCATCTCAAAATCTGGCAAGACTAAAACAGGTGCTTCGGTCACTTTCTTCTTGACCAACACAAAACTGTCTTCAGCATCCTTGGTCCACCTAAATATCGCACCCTTTAGGCCATCCGTAATAGGAGCAACAAGGGAGCTGAAGCCACGAATGAATCTCCGATAAAAAGTGGTTAATCCATGAAAACTCTGAACTTCATGTATACTCTTAGGACTTGACCAACTAAGTATAGCTTCAATTTTTTTTTGGATCCATTTTGATGCCTTATGCGGAGATAATGTAACCCAAGAAAATCAAGCTATCAGTCATAAAATCACACTCCTTCAGGTTGGCATATAGTTTTTGTGCCCGCAATACACCAAAAACCTGATGAAGATGATTTAAATGTTGCCCCAACTCTGTGTTGTAAATCAGAATATCGTCGAAATACACAACGAATTTGCCAATGAATGGTTTAAAAACCTGGTTCAGTAGCCGCATAAAGGTGCTTGGCACATTCGAAATTCCAAATGGCTCGTATAGACCTTCCTGTGTCTTGAATGCAATTTTCCATTCATCTCCTGGGCGAATCCGTATCTGATGATATCCACTTTGCAAATCAATTTTTGAGAAGATATGGGATCCTGCTAACTGATCTAACATGTCATCGAGGCGAGGAATGGGTAACTTGTATTTTACTGTTATTTTATTTACTACTCTGCTATCCACGCACATACGCCATGACCCATCTTTTTTGGGAGACAATAGTGCAGACACTGCACATGGACTCATACTCTCTTGTAACACACCCTTGCTTAACAGCTCATTTACTTGACGTTGTAGCTCATCATGTTCCTCAAGACTCATTCTGTAGGATGGCTTGTTAGGCAAGGTAGCACCTGGAACAAGGTCGATATGATGCTGGACATCTCGCATTGGTGGTAACCCCCCCCCCATGGTAACTCCTCTGTTATAACATCAACAAATTCCTTCATTAAAAGTTCTAGCTCAGGAGGCACTGATTCCTTGTCCTCATTCTCCTCAACCACAACCAGGGCATAAAACTCCTCATGATTTTTAGTCTCGACAACATATTCTGACATAGACAGAAAGTTACTACCCTCTCCCTTAATGGGCTTGGGAATACTCTCCATCTCAGATGGTCCCAAAATCACCTTTACACCATCTTTGTAAGAGGTGTAAGTATTTTTGAAACCATCATGGATTACACGTCTATCGTATTTCCATGGCCTTCCAAATAAAACATGACATGCATCCATTGGCACCATGTCACACCAAACAGAGTCCTTATATGATTGCCCAATAGAAAAAGAAATATAACACCTTTGAGTAACATGTACTTCATTGCCTTTGCGGAACCAAGCGAGCTTGTATGGTTTCAATTTCTTCTCTGTTTTCAGTTTTAACTTATCAACCATTTCTTGAGATACCATGTTCTCGCAACTTCCCCCGTCGATAATCAGATTGCATACCTTTCCATAGGCGGTGCACCTTGTATGAAAGATATTGTTGCGTAGCCAATTATCTTTTTCTTCAATGCATGATAAATTCATACTCCGTCTAATAACCAAGGTTTCTCCATGATCACTCCATGTGAGGTCTTCGGCCTCTTGTTCTTCATTATCACCTCGTTTTTTATCCTAAAACTCTTCCTCTCCTAATGCTTCCTCAGTTAGATTAATGAATCTACGGTTAGGGCAATCCATAGCAATATGCCCAAACCCTAGGCATTTAAAGCATTGTGTCGCTTTGCTATTGGAGCCGTTTGGATGAGTAGGACCAACCCCATCACGACGGTTAGATGGTGCTATAGCTAGATGCTCTCGATGGCTGGTTTGGATTTGACCGCGATGGAACATCTTGAGAAATACTTCCCCGGTTGAAATTAATTCCACGAGAATTAGCCCCTCCACCTTCATTATACGTTGGCTAACGAGTTCCCCTTGATTTGAGTTGTTTTTCTACCTTAAGAACTAACTTGCAAAGATCATTGTAGGTCCAATAGTGTTGGAGTTGCACGACATTGTAAATTTCTTTCTTCAGACCCCCAAGAAACCTAGCAATTGTTTGTTCCTCTGGTTCAGTGATTCCACAACGCATTGTAAGAAGATCAAACTCTTCCATGTATTCCTCCACTGTGCGATTCTTCTGCTGGAAGTTGTGTACATTTTAAGGAAGGCATCTTGTATATATGATTCAGGCAAGAATTTTTTTTTAAGTACTTTTTTCATTTTCTCCCAAGAAGTAATTTTTGGCTTCATTTGCCTCTCTCATTTCGCTTTCCACTACTTCCACCAAACCGAGATATGCTTCTTTAGTTTGATGGCAACAATTTTTATCTTGCGATGATCTGGTAATTTTTTGTAGTTAAACACACGCTCTATCGTGTTGATCCAATCGATAAATTTGTCAGGGCGTGTCTTGACTTCAAAATCCGGAATATCGACCCTTAAGTCGACATCTTTATTGCGAATCCCACCACATTCGACCCTGTGGCAGTGTAGATCCTCACTTGATACCAAATAATACAGTTCCAATAGGAATTAGAATTGAAAAGTAAATAGAATGAGAGAAGAGGAACGCAAGGCAATCCAACACAAGCAACACATGTTACAAAGACTGCAGTGTCTTTATTCCAAAAAGAACTACCTCCCAAAACTACTTCTTACTACTTTGTTTGTGCCTTTTATCATATATCCTACTTACTAAGAAAGTAAAAACAAACTAGGAAACATCACTGTCTGATACTCCATTTTCCTATAATTAGCAATAAAAAAAAAAGAAAGTTTACTAAAGAGAGTAAGCAAAAGAAAAGAAAGGAAATAAGGTGGTCCATTGACTAAGATCGTATCTTCCTCCTAAACAACGACCACCACTTTCCCCATTAGTCACAGAACCGGGCCGGTTTCCGAATCTCATGTGGTGGCCTTATCCTCAATTAGAGTGGGAGGGCTAGTTTCATCATGGGCCTCACTATCCATCTCCTCATCATGTACATCATGGTCGTTGATTACGCCATCAATCTAGGTGATTGATTTCAAAATACTCATGGTGGTCAAACTAATGTCGATTTTCGATTGCTATATAAACACTATTTGATTTATATAATTAATCATCTAAAGTCTATTCAACTTCTTCTTTATCTAGAATTTTTTTTATTTATTTAGATTTTTGAATTATTGTTAATAGAACTTGACATCTTTTGCTGAATACTCATGGTACGCTCACTTTTTTCACATTATATCTCATTTTCATTCATTTGTTTTGGATTTCAGTGCTCCAATTTTACACGTTTTTTTTGGGAAATTTAGATTTTAGGTTAGTTTGCTAGGAACTAAAATTTGTTTATTGTAATGTAACCTCGATCTTTATTAGGAGAGTTTTGATTAAAAAATTCATCCAAATTTGAGAATTAGTACTAAATTTCGTAAGTAATGATGTTCAGATGGTGAGCACAGAACAATTTTGATGTTCATTATGGCTGCTCTAGATTGAGTTAAGGATTTTCTATGATGATGTTGAGGGCTTGGAAGTAGAGTGACGAGAGGCAAGAACAACCCAAAAACTGTTGGTGAGCTTGGCATTTCAGAAAGAAATGAAGCACTCCAAGCCTCTACCTTTCCGTGATCTATTTCTTCATTTTGATTTGGATATCTGTATTAGGGGATCAGTTATTCAAAGTTCTTATTTCCAGTCAAATAAAGGTTCAGACGTTCTTGGATTTAGAGGTTAAAACTAACATTGATAAAAAAACATTAAATGTTCTAATTTATCTTTAATGTCATGGAATTTTTTGGTCTAGACATTCTTGGTTTTCTCATGATTGATTTGGTGTTGTGGTTTATGTGGGTTTTAAGTTTTGCATTGAGACTACGATAGAAATTCTTTTCCTTGCCAAGAAGTGGAAGCTTCTTCTTGCCAGATTGATTTTTCAGGTATTTCTTTAAAGTTATGTTTTTTTTAATGTATAATATGTTCATGTTTTATCCCCCAATTTGAGGAAAACTAACACGATCACATCGTATAAAATGTCACAAAATTCAAATAAATTCTAAATTCGACCTGGGTAATAAGTGTTGTTTCGTCTGGTTAGTCTTCATTACATTTCTTTGTTGTTTATGAATATGAATTTCTCATTAACATGTTGGACAACAGTCTGATTGCTTTTATAATGCGGGATGGACCGAGGACATACGAGAAGTTGTTGACTATCTTCATCAAGAATAGCCTAAGGCTCCTCTATTTGCTGTTGGAACAAGCATTGGTGCCAATGTTCTGGTATTAAATGCTTTTGACTTTTGATGCATGTTTTCTTTAGAGTTATATGGTGTCAAGTATTACATAAATGTTTGAAATTATTTCATTTGCTACTTAGACTTTGAAATTCCTGAAGTGTGAGACCGATAATGATCTATTAGCTTTTGAAAAATAGTTTTTAAGTGCAGCAAAATGATTTTTTTAATAGGATTAAAAGTAGGCCCATGAACGATTCAAAATTTCATTTTGTGTCAGTTTGTCTTGGCTTGGATATCTCAGAATTTGGGGTGGCTGAAATGAAACAACTTAAACATTTCATTTACTTTGGAAAGTTTCAGGCAAGACTTAGCTTCAGTATGCGAGCCCCATTCATGACTTTGCTTTAGTACCTTGTCCAATTGCAGGTTTACGTGAATTATCAAGATATGGGTCACCTTGTGTTTCAAGTGTTGAATTTAGGGATGGATAACACTGTTTGTCACCACGGGATCCATGGGTTGCACAGGCTCTATAACATCAATGTTTCTTCATCATTGTTGGTTAAGGGAGACAGCACTATATTCTTAACTCAAGCCAGGGGAGGAGACGCTCTATGTGGGATACTCTATGATTACTTATGGCTTGAAGCACTCACGACTTTAAGGCTTAAAGCTCCTGCCACTTTAGAGTGGGCTGAGTGGTCAAAAGAACAAAGATTGTGTCTTGAGGTTTGATTTGGAAATTATTGAAACAAAACAGAGGTTTTTCATAGCAAATGATTTAATGGAAAGATCTAAATATTTTTTATTCGTCATCATAGAGTATAAAGCTTTTTCATTTTATAAATGACAGATTTTATTTATTGTTGTATATCTTGGTACACAAAATTGGTTATTATGATTTAGCATTTTATAATATATTTTGTTTTAGAAAAAAATAAATTGTAGTCTGGTGAGTTTATTTGGATGCATGAATTTTTTTTGTAGACATTGGTTTAATGCAAGCATGAGACATCGGTTAAAAATCGATGTCTAAAGTATAGACTTAAGCCATTAGTGCCGTAGATATCTGATTTTAAACCGATGTCTATTGTTTTAGACATTAGGTAAAAATCGACGTCTAAAGTCTTTTCTGTACTAGTGATTGGAGAGTATGGTGTGTGTTCTTAATAGTTTAAAGAAATCAATGGGTAAGATGGATTGATGAATGGTGGGGGAATTTTGGGCACCCCATTGGGTTTTGATTTGGTTGTTAAACCATTTGATCAATATGGGTATAATCAGATCAAAAGTAATGGCACATCAAGAAATCGCAGGTAGCGATTTAATAATCACGTTATATTCTGTGCACGTGCTATTATTTTTTGTTGGTGTTGCTTAAGAGTTACAGGTTGTAGGGAAAACACTTAAGCCCCATTTGATTCAGCTGCTAAAATCTGTTGTCAGATTCTATTGTCAAAATCTACTGTCAGAAGTTGAAACACTGAAAAGTTTGTTTGATAGAGTTTTGTAAAAGTGTTGTGCTGTATACCAGAATCTGATACTTATTGTTTGATACAACTTCTAGAATCTGCTGTATTAGGGTAAAATGACCAGAATACCCTTAAGGTTGATAGTACATTCAAAAGGCATAAAAAATTATCAAAATACCCTTATAAATATATAATTACATTAAATATATATAAATACAATAATTTTATATTAACAATTTACAAAAATAATTATTTTAATTTTAAAAAGTTTATAATTCTTTAAAAAATTATAAAAAATTTATAATTCTATAGAAATTTCGACAGCATCTACTCTTAAAAATGGACATATGAAAATTTTTTGATAAACAAAATACTTACATGATTAATGTTGATAATACACTTAGAATGTACCAAAAATGACCAGTATCATTTATATTTATAACACATTCACATAATATCTCATTTATATTCTGACATCATTTATTAGGTAATCCACACTACATGATCAGTATGTAGTATATGATAAAAACTCGATCAAATACAAAAGAAATATATTACCTTGAAGTCTTGAAAATCTAAGAAAGACGATAGAATGATCTCTTAGATGATATAACGATACTGACTTGTTTCATGCATTGAGAAGCATTGGCACAACAAATTCTAGGGAACTCAAGATCCATAAAGACTAACGAGTGAATAAATCAAAAGATTTTATCAAACAAAATACTGAGTGACATACTCGCCAATGAAGCTTTTGGAGGCCTCTACTAAAAAAAAAATTGGTGCAAATCTAAAGAGATATTGAAGGTTGTTGCAATATTTAACAAAGTTAGAATACAAGGATCTAACAAGAAATATAGAAAATTAATTTTAGCTCAATGAGGTAAAGTTATTTTACTATGTGGAGGGGGGAATTGAAGAAGCTTACACCCAAAAGCTAAAAAACATAGATTCAAGAAATAGTTGCAGACCAACCAACAGAAAGCCTGGATCCCATGTACAATAAGTTTAACCCCACAAAGTCAATTTAAGATCTCTTTTATTTCAACAAGGCTTTCAAAAATAGATATGGACAAATTAGTAAGTAATTTAATTGGAATTGGGGCTAATTTCTTTTCTAAAATTCTATAACAAATGTAAGGAGAGAGCTCCCATACTCTTTTTTAAAAATCTTGTATAAGTTTTTTTGGTTCTTAAATATATATTTTAGGTGAGATATCTAGGATGTGAACTTGATTCTTCAAGGTGGAGAAACTCCATCAAACCTTTTTTCTGTCTTAAAATCAGCTCACCAATCTACATCAAGAGCTTTTAGTTCTCTTTTCGACATGAAAAAGATATGCATAATGCTATCAAATTAAATGACAAGATCTACGAAGATATAAAAAAAGATCTAGAAAAAGTGTCACTTACCAAAAACAAAGAGAAAACCTTTAAAATAGGGTAAGAGCTTAAGAATCTTATCTCACTGAAAACAGAATACATAAAACCTTAAAAAGGTAAAGAACTTCATAGTAACCTCAGGAAAAAAAAAAATCAAACAAAACAAGACAATAATCAGTATAAAAAAAAAGTATGATAAATCACCACAATAAAATTAAACAAATTTCCATCTTAGTGGAAGCTTAAATTAAATAACACCTACAAATCCAATGCTTAAGACTCAAGACAGTTATAAAGTGCATCCCACCACAGTTTATCTGTCATTTGGTGCATTTGCCCCATCATCCAAGCAAGCCTAACTTTCTGTCCCATTTCTTTACTTTTAATCAATTCCACATAAGAATTATATGCTTTGGTCAATGAATTTGTTCACCAATCAAACCACCCAATCAAAAGCGTAAAACCCCAATTAATATGTAAGTAAAATGAAATAAACAATCCACATCAACCTAAAAATCAAAATAATTGAAAGAGAGGAGAAAAGAATCAAACCTTCGAAATGTTTCTACACCTTAGGAAGACGAACGCCGACCCTCACAGGCCAGGCTCTCATTGAAATTATTTGAAAGGTACTTTGTTGTGACCATCCCAACTTCAAAAACCAAATTTTCACCACTCGATCAAATTCCAGTAATCAACCACCACTGAAAAAAAAAAGCCTCGTTGACAGAGAAGAGAAGAAGAGAGATCGAGGGGCATTTACGTTGTTTTGTCTGAACCGTTTTTGGGTAGTTCGCGTCTCCCGCAAATGCGATTAGAAAAGCTTCAAAATACAGCTTTTCATATTTGCGTTTAAAAACACAAATTCGTAATGCACTTCGTTACCAAATGCACTGAAATCCGCATTTTGAAGTGGAAACAAACACCACCTTAGCAAATCAAATTCATTAAGGAAGTTTAATCCATATTCTAAGAGGATCCCAAGAAATTAAGTTTATGTTCCAAGCGGCAAAGCCTCCCTGAGTGGTGATGGGTCCAAACTGATAAAGTTTTTTTGTCATCAGTGGTAGAGTAAACCTGAATGGATAGGGGTCATGAGTGGCCAATATATTTTGAGTGAAAGAGCAGCCTGGAGTGGCTTAAGGGTCTTATATGACTAATGTCCCGAGTGATAACTTTATTGTAATAGGATGAGGGTCCTAAATGACGAATGTTCCAAGTGACTGCTTTGCCCTAAGTGACTAAAGAGACCCTAAGTGAGCACAAGGAAGATAAGGGGAAAATATTTTCGTAAAATAAAATGGAGACGCAAGAGTAGTGTAATATTCTCAAAAGTGGATCTCGGCTTCACCAATCTCCACCAACGAGAAGGGGCTAACTATAGAGAGTAAAATCAATATTAAACACGTGACGTAAATAAGACGAATATTGGTCACATGATAGATTTAATGAGTATCTCGAGGCATTGATTGGCATATCTAGGATTAGATTTTATTTGTTTAAGATTGTAATATTTTTAAAAAATAGGAAATCTCCTAATTGACTAGAGAATATCTATTTCTAGATAAGAAAATATTTTGTAGAGAATCCTAAATAGTTTTACTTTGTTTTTAGGGTTTGACTTTCTATCTATATAAGAAGAGCTATTAGCTAAAAAAGAAGGGGCTTTGGAGAGGAGGAAAAAATAAAAAAGGGGGCTAGGTTTTGTAAATGTTGTATTTGCTTCAAGAATAGGAGAATACTCTACGAAGCCCGGGGATGTAGTTCAGATTTGGGACGAATCCCGTAAACAAATATTTTTTATTGTCTTTTCTCCCTTTTTTTCCTTTTCTTTTATGATTTTTTTGTGTGATTTTAATCGTTTGTGTGCATCAATAACAGTGAACATTGATTGTTAGAGGTAAATCTCGAGGAATCGATGACATCCAAAATTTTACCTCTACACAAATTATAGCCAAAATGATACAAATTTCTAAGATAAACAAATACACATTGACTCAAGTTTCATGTATAAACAACAATATAAACATATATCAAGTACTGAAATGATAAAATGTAATTAAATTTTTTGTTATATATGTAATATCAACAAGTTCAATTTGGGTTCGCAAATTGGTTAGTTACGTGGTTTGTTGTATCCCCAGAACCCAGTACAAATCGTATTACGAATTCATTTGATTCATACCTATTTGGGTTTGCAAATTGGTTATTAATTTGTATATTTAATCGTTTATTCAATAAGATCAAATGTTTGAAATAAACTCTATTTATTTTATTCTTTTAATGACACATCTCAGTGAGTTCCAACCATAAGAAATCTTCTTAAGCACATGTTTTCCAAAACATTTCCACATGAAACAAATTGAGATTTTATTTTCAAAAAAATAATCTCCTGAATTCATTTCTTAATTTATAAATTAAAGAAAATGCTTATTAATTATATGTTAGCCGATCTTATCCTTTTAAATTAAAAAAAAAAAAGACATTTGCAAATAATAAAATTACTCATATGTATTTTTTTTTTAATCTAATAAGACTTTGACTAAGTGATAAATATTATGTATCAAAACCGATGGAGTTGCTTACTTGCTTACATCACAATAGTAAGGGAAGAATTAGACCAGAATATGGACAAAGGGTTCATGACAACATAGTAGTTATAAAGTGTAAACTAGTTAAGAGGTTTATTTCTTGATAATTTTATTTTTAATTTGAAGAATAGTATAATTGGGTAACTTATTTATAGGTATGGGAGAGCGTTTGGAGGCCCTAAAGAGAGCCGAATATTGTGCCAAACATTTTTCAAAACATGGCTTAGAAGCTTCAGAATGGGCTGATTTTTTGTGAGGATGATCTCTTCGGTAACCCTAGTTTACAAGTGAAAGAATCGTGGACTGTCTAATTTTTATAAATCACTTTTGATGGGATTAGAAATTTTGAAATGGGTTGATTTTTGGTGATCACCACAAAAAAGACACGATTTTGAGCCTAAATATGAGGGCGTTTTTGGAAAATGCCCTAAAATAGAATCCTTTTACCAGCGTTTTATAAAGAAACGCCCGTTAACCCACGCATCTTTTTGTTTTTTCTCTCTAAATATATTAGACGGTTTTCTCTCTAAAACGGAGTCGTAACGGCGTTTTCGCAAAACTGCCGCAAAATACATGAGCCATTGGAAGGGCTCTTCGAAAAACCGCCTGAAATGGCGATTCTTAAAACTGTCGAAATAGGGGATGAAGATAGGGTTTCGAAGACTGTAAATCGTGGTTTCATAGTCGGCTATGTGAAGCGTCACGATCGGATATCAATGGGCGGCTGTTCCGTTGAAATCGCCTTTGAAGATGGAGATGGAAGAACCCAGCTGATACGAGTTTTGTGGCGAAAATCTATGGCAATGTTGCCCTAAATCAAGGTGTTCCAAAGAAATTTCTTCAAATACGCCGTTAAAGAGATGAAGAATCGAGGCGTTTTTGTTGTTGAAGCCATCTATAATCGATCAACAAATTTCGCCTCTTCACGTTCTTCAATTTGGCGGTATTTTTTTTTATTTCTCTACTCCTCTCTCCCTCTCTCCCATTCCCACTATATATATTTGTTCCATTCCCTAACCATCCCACTCTATTTCGATTTCTCAAGGTTGAAGAAGAATAAGAAGAAGAAGAAAGGAATTTTTAGCAAACGCCTAATCTTTCAAGAGTTGGAACAGGTCAGTGAAATTTTAAGAAGGTAATTTGTGTTTTATTTTTAATTTTTTTTTTCTCTATATCAATTGGTTTTGAATGATTTATTTATTTATTTATTTTTAATGTTTAGAGTACAATGCTGATTCGAATGTTAATTTATTTTTTTGTCAAAAAATTTGACTTACAGCATTTGGTCGATCCGTGAGAACCAAATCACCTAAACTTTTGTTCTACTGCTCTCTATCTCGATTTTTCAAGGTTGAAGAAGAAGAAGAAGAAGAAAGGAGGATTTTAAGAAGGTAATTTGTTTTGATCAATTGGTTTTGAATGATCTAATCATTTATTTATTTATTTTTATCTTTAGGGTACAGTGTTGATTCGAATGTTTTAAATGTGCCAAATAAAATGTTAAAGCATTTGTTGAATTAAAAACATGATCCGATGCCATGGGTTGTAGAGTACGAAATTCTAAGAATTTTGATAAACAAAAGGAAAAAAAGTTAATTTTCATCGATAAATTTTAATTTTAAGTTTTGGAAACTCGGTAGGCATCCATTTTCAAAACCTTGGATTTAGTTGAAAATAAATTATTTTTTGAATTTTTATTTGTCTAGATTTAATTTTTTTTATGAAACTTAGATGGCTATGGTGTAGGATTTTTGATTTTATTTTTATGGATTACTAATAATTATAATTTCTCCATTAAAAAAATCTCCTTATTTAGACTTGTTTTGAGTGGGTTTTGGACATACTTTATACCGAAAGGTATAAATTTCAGATTGCTGAATTTTCCCTAAACTGACTTTGTAAACAAAATTATTTTATTTTATTAAATTTTTAGTTGTTTTATGTACATATTTATATGAACTAATTTTGTTTTTATAGATTGTGAAAAAATTTAAAAAATAAAATATTTTACGGTTTTGAATGTGAAACTTAGACAGTCGTAACTTTTGATCTAGTTATCGGATTAATTATTATAATATATGGGCAAATGCCAACTATGTAGAGAACTTTAAATTAACATTAGATTTCCCCATATTTATATTGGAATTAAGTGAAGTTCAAAATTACCCACCTTAGTCTACTAATTATTGACTAATAATCCCACAAACCTCACCAAAAAATAAAAAAGAATTACACTAGAAGGCACCACTGATGGTGCTCTTCAATTTCATGTTTTTCTTTCTATTTTTGGTGGATTCTGTTGGAATTTTTCGTGTTTTTTTCTTTTTTGATCTACAGATGGTTTGGATTAGGGTTTTGATGAGTGGTTGCGAGACATTTCTTGGTTTTTGAGCTCATATTGGTTTTTAGGGTTTGAATCTAGGGTTTTGTTGATTTATTTTATTGAAATCTCTAGAGAAATTGAAGATTGGTGATATTGATGATTTCATGTGTGTAAGATTTTGAAAAAAATCTTTTTTTTTTTTTGTGAATATTTCTAGATAGATATCCATATCATGTGTAGTCCAATAGCATGGGTTTTGTGTTCTAAAGGTTTGAGGAATTTCATATATCATTAGATAATGATGTGGATTTGATGTGCTATCGTGTGTAAAAATTGTGGTTTTTGACATTTATTTTCGATCAATTGGGTCTTTCTCTCTTGCTGGTTCAGGGGCTCCTTTCTAACTTGGATTATTTTCGATCAATTGGACATCAATTTCTTGTTTTTTTTGTGAATAAATATTGTGCTTTTTCGATACTTAATTCTGTTACGTTCCTAAGTGGTTAAGGCGTTCCAACTGGTCTAGGCCTTTTGGAGCAGGGGCGGAGTCAGGATTTTCTTGTAGTGGGGCCAAACGATGATTAGTTGTATAGTTGAAGAACTTGAATAGAGGGAGATCGTGTGGGGGCAAAAATTGGAGGGAGATGAGGGTATAGGGGCAAATAGGAAGAGAGGTGAGGGAGTGGGGATAAATGGGACATGTAATTAGTTGAAAATATAAGGGTGTCTCAAAGTTCTATGGGGGCAATTGCCCCCACCAGCTCCTTACTAGCTCCGCCCCTGTTTTGGAGTATTGGTTTAGGTTCTTAACGTTTGGTATTAGAGCCAACCCCACATCTAGGGTTTTGTGTTCTAGAGGTTTGAGGGCTTGGAACAAAACTTTGGGAAATTGCAAGTTGGTTTCACTTATCTACTTATAGAGATCGAGATAGATGGTAGCAAAATTTTTCTTTTCATTTAAGAGTCATTTATTTATCTTTTTTTTTTTTTCTTTCAAAGAGAGTACTAGAGTGTAGATTTTGGACTTTGGGTGGTTTAACATACCATGAATCCTTACACGTTAAAAAAAATTACTAAACATTGGTGCGGATTATCATCCCTAAATGTGCTATTCACATAGTTGTTTCGTGAAATCCTAGAAGAAAGAGCTTCCAACCTCTGAGTTTAGAGTTTCTTCGGTATCAAAAATGGCTTGGGATTTCAGAGTTGTATTCTATTGCTCGTCTTGTGAGTTGTATTTTAAGTGTGCATGGTCTTCTGGAGTTTGAGGACCGTGGCGTGTGGATGGCCAGCTAGGACGGGGAGTTCTTTGTCAGGTCTTACTACCAAGCATTAACACGGTTGCCCCTGATGTCATGTTCCTATATGGTTATTTGGGGCCTAAGAGTTCCAGCCTATTTTTTCCATTTGAGCGGCTGTGTATGGATGATCAAGATTTAGTGGAACAATTTTTTTTTTCCCATTTCAAGTTAGCTTCTGAAGTTTGGTCTCACTTCTTATCTCCATTTGGAGTTCTCGAATGTTATTCGAAGTCCATCCTGTCATTATTCGAGAGTTGTCTCTCACTTGGGAATACTTTTTGGGCATTACCCCATTACAAAGATAAAGTTAGAAAAGAAAAGTTGTTGAGTATGCTTTTTACCTTTTTCATGTATTAGTAATGTCGTTGATGCCAATACAGGATTACTGGAAAAACGAACATGTTTGAATGTTTTCAAAGAAAATATACATCTTATTGTCATTTCTATTTTATGATCCTTTAATATGACTTTTTTACCTAGTTTGATTCTGTATATAATATATTATTAGATAATTTTTGTGGTTTTGAGCATTTGATATGCTAACCTGTGTAATATCATGTATTTTGGGCTTGAAACCTTGGATAACCCTTGGAACACTAATCTTGGATTTCGACATATATATCGTTTTGAGTCAAATTCCGGGTCAATCCTTTACACAACTCCTGATTTTATTCCCAATCCCGAGCTGTTGGGTCTGTGAACCCCTAGTTCAGCCCATCCAATCCAATTCATGACTCAATCAGTAGTCACTACACTCGAAGTGTGACTGGAAATGATTTATCTTGGGGCTTTCTAGAGTTTTGTTGACTTGTTATTTCTAAATTATTTGGAATTACTAATAGGTTGTTCCTTATCTATGTAGATATAGATGACAGGGATTTGGGTTTGTCCTTTGAAATTCTTCAGGAGTTTTCTCTTAACTGTTTTAAGAAATAAAGCCCCTGGTTCAGATAGCTTAATGTTCTACGGCTCCTTGTGCATAAAAAAATTATTAAGCGTATATTTTTAATATAGAGTTCTTTATTTTGGTTATCTTTTCAACCGACTAAGGTATAATGCAACATCAATGTGTTTTAGAGTTTTTGTTGTGTTTGACACGAGGTTATGGATTCTCGTGTCTACATGTCCTAACCCACATCACGACACATGCAACACTGATACTTTTATTTTAGAGAACTTTTAAAAATAATTTCTAAATAAAGGAATTGTATGCTCCACCCTACTTAATTGAGTTGTTAAACATTAACTGTAGTTGCTTGGTATTCTCTCCTCTTACACATTTTGATTGTATTTATGAAGCTACTTACCAGCTTAATGTTATACCGAATGTTTTACTTATTTTTTCATATGTTCTTTTACTGATATTTATTAGAAAAGCATTATAATTTTTAAATAAAATTAAATATTAGAATGTAGTGCATGAGTGTGGATATGCCAGCATTCATGTTTCTCAATGCCAGCACGTCAGACACCTTGTATATGTGTTGCACACCAACATATGATAGTTACATTATTATGTTGGTCCTATGATAGTTACATTATTATATTGGTCATAACACGTTGGGGTTCTAGAAGCATTAACTGTTGCAAGTACCTTAGTATAGCATTTGTAAGGTCGCTATGTGAGAAATGACTGGTTATGGTAATCTGATCAGGCCGATCTTTTATCTTGAATACTTGGTGGGGCCAATAGTTTCCTACCGAGTCTGACTAGCCTTACTAAGTAAGGATTTCACCCTTACTAAGGGTCCTTGGGCTCAACTTGTGGCACCAAAACCATGATCCGATGCTTCAGGATTGTAGAGGACATTTCTATTAGCATTGAATTTTTTTTTTTTTTCCAAAAAAAGTTAGTTTTCATCTTTAAATTTTGATTTTAAATTTGGGAGTTACGTGGAAGTTCAGCACCCTTCCATTTTCAAAATCTTGGATTGAGTCCAATGGTTGGTAGACTAGAGATGAGGGTGTAGAGAAGGTTTTAATAATTTTTGTGTGTAATGTAAAGAACCTCTCTCGAGAGTTGAGCTTTTGCTTCACCATTGAAGGACTAGAGTTGAGTGAGTGAAGTTTGTCTCCTTCTCGTGTCTCTTCCCTACCATTCATGCCTTAATACAGGAGTCCCTTATTAACCAACCAACTACTCCATAAGACCGATCGGTGGAGAGGGGGGGAATTATGAATATAAGAGGGTCATGGGGTTTAATTGGGGGTATGACACACCCTACCTATGATTCCACTGTTGACCCTTTTGCGGTTGAGGAGTCCTGGTACCACCACCATTGTCATCAATAAAATACCTGAATTTTATTTTGATTTTCCACTCCATACATGATTGACTCTACCATAAATCTGGAGATCATGCCCATTGTGGAACAATTGGTCTCAATTTGGTCATGATATATGTCATCTAAGAAGTTTCATTTGATTAGTTTCTGAGTATATGTTTCAACTGGGGGCTTCACTACGAGGATAGGTCTCAAGTTCTGAATATCTTACTTACAATGTAAATGTTTCCTTCCATAAGATCCCTTTCTACTTGTAAGTCTTAAGATGAGTTGACCATGCAATTTTTTGAGCAACTTATTAAGTGTACATATTCCACATGAACATTATTTGAGTTATGCTTAGAAGAGTTACAACAGAGTAATATATTTGATCTAGGAGCACGTACTGTCAGGATTTTTTTTTTATATAAAAGAAGAAAAACCATAATCTTGCATTTTATGATGTATATATGTTCTAAGATTCGCATCGATTCCATCTTTTTTTTTTTTTTTTTACATTTGCAGGTCCAAACTGTGCATTTGGAGACCTAATTGCAGCATCGGGAATTACAGAGACAATGCTTGCAACTTTCCAAAACTATATGTATTTTAGTTTATTTCCTGCCTCTCTTTACCATCTCTTCATTTTTTTGCATTAAAAAGGCTAAGGCAAAGAAACTAAGAATATTATTATTATCTATGCAGATGGTACTCTGCCCACAAAGAAGCCATACTCAAGCGAAGAGTACTTAACGACCACGGAAGAGCAGCTAAAAGCTTTTACTGCCCAACAGCAGACACTTCCTCAAGAAGACCAATCTGAACTTGAACCTTAGCCTCAAGGTTTGTATTTCTAACATGGCTTTTTGGGGAAACCCATCTGTTCAAACCAACCTTAAAACTCAATGTGAGTTCTATGTGCAACTTTCATTTCGAAGACACAACTAGAAGAAATATGGGTTTCTCTAACTCCCGCCGGTTGCCCTTACTCTAAAGTAAAGCTCGGCCAATTGGTGGAGAGTGTTCTCAATTACACAATTCTGCCCAAACCCTTCGAAAGAGCTCTTAATGAGAAAATAATGATCGATTAGAAATTTCAAGGCTTTTATAATGCTATAAATGTGATGCTATATATACAGATGGTGCTTCACCCCCAAACAAATCATTTAATATTGGAGAGTTCTTAGTGGAAGCACAGGTAAAAGCATCTGCCACCCAGCAACAAGAACAAACAGCCCCTCAAGGAGAACAATACCAATCTGAATCTCAACCTCAACCTCCACCTCAGCCTCAAGGTTTGTGATTCTTCCATGACTTGCCCCGAACTCTCACCTTTTTTGCCTTAGTTCTTATCAAAGTTATGTCTATGATTTGTAACACTTACTGCTCCAGAAGTTGCTTCTTCGATGCCTTCTTCCAAGAAGGCAGAAAGCGAGTTGTGATACCTCTTAATAAAATCAAGGAAGGGTTTCCATGTCATGTTATTGTCAAATTTTTATCGGCCTTGTTTTGTTTTTTTCCTCTTCCCTGCTTACAACTTAGAATTTTATTATTTTCCCTATTGGTACTACTAACCATTGTCAGAGGAAGGGTGGATTGTTATCTTCAGAAATTCATAGTCCTTATGACTATTTTTGCTCAAGTTATATGTATCCATATATATAAACATATAATTTCTCTTATGTAAGTGGTTTGGATTTTGGAGTGCCAGTGTCCTTCTCCTTTCATGTATGTAGTTGTTTGAAAATCCCTTTGAGTCCTGTCTGATCCTTTCTGTCCGTAAATTTTTGTTTGGCTGTGAATCTGGTGCT
Organism: Akebia trifoliata; assembly: GCF_017979445.1. Taxonomy (NCBI): domain Eukaryota; kingdom Viridiplantae; phylum Streptophyta; class Magnoliopsida; order Ranunculales; family Lardizabalaceae; genus Akebia; species Akebia trifoliata. The sequence goes on along the minus strand of NC_141386.1, from coordinate 2,820,701 downwards.
TGATTGCATTTATTCCACATGCAGGCATTGGACACAGTGATGGATGAGTTTTTGAAGTTAGGTGGAGCTAAATGTGCCAGCCCTATGGAGGCAAGAAGAGGTTGGTGTCCTACTGTTTTTCTTTATTTTCTACAATCATGGTGTTGGCACCCCTACTTACTGATACAAATAATACATGATACAATTAACATAAGCATTATTGTAGAAGACAGAATAATTTATTCACTATGTTAGACAAGTTTTTATTTATTTAAAATTTCCTCTTTTTAGATGTTGTATGCTACTTATAGGCATATATTATATTGAGCTTGCACATCATTAGCAAAAAATGGTGTAAACGGTGATATTTTTCGCTGTAGAAAATACTACTCCCCTACTTTGTAGGTTTTCTCACATCTTAATATAGTATTTTGTTCTTATCACAACAAAACTGGGTCCTTGTGTTCATCGCCATAGAATTAACTGTATTTTTTCCCTCTTTTCTTTTGATGTAGATGCTGCAGCTACAATTATTTGCACTTCTTCTGCATATCAAATAGATGACGTGCTTTTTGGGAAGGAGGGTTTTCTAAAAGGTATTTCTATTAAGTACTTCGACAAATTATATTAGTTGATTTGGAGTTATATGAATGTTTCTTCGGCTTCATACGTACTCAAAATAAATTTATCTATGGTTATATAGGGTTTCAAAATGAATCTATTGTCATCCTCCGCTCAATATTATCACCAATTCATATCAAAAAGCTAGGGAAACATCTCACAGGTAATTCAAATTTCTTCTCCTAATTTTCTTGACAGTTGATTGATTTTTTTCTAGCACTATCCATTTTGATTTTTTAAAACTAACTCATATTCTATTTATACAAGGGAAAAACACACACACACACACACACACTCATATTCACATTGCGCTAGTAGAGGGCAACTAGGGGTGATTGAATCCCAATCCAAGACTCAAATTTCCTTAGATTCACATTGCTTTCTTTTATTCTTAGGAAGCAATGGAGGCAGTGGTTGTCGATGTCGGATCAAGATTTCTTAAAGCAGGATTTGCAGTTCTTGATCAAACTCCAACTATGGTAATATAAATTCATATATATCTTTTTTCCATGTCATGTCATTAGAAATTGCTATACTCATTTCATCTTATGAATGCATGAACAATCCACTTAACAACTTCAAATGCAGTGAAGGTAGAAAGGATGGACCAGAAGAGATGATATTCATGTACAAATTATTAGGTTTTAAAATACTATGAATCAATGTTTGAATTACTTATTTTGTTTATAATTCGTAGAGTTGCCTCTTTTTTTATAGTGAAAATATTTGTGAATGCGCACTTTGTTTTTGGATTTTGCAAATGCATGTTTGGTAGATTGCAGTTTATGTTTAGTGAAATATTCGTTTACAGGTTGTGGCATCTTTTTATAAACATGTGATAAGTGAAATTTGGAGTGCCAATAGCAGTTCTTTTTCTTTATATAATTGCAGAATTTATTTTGGAATAAATGTTTTATTAAATTTTTATTACAACATTAGAGGCGGTTTTGAACTGCCTCTAATGTTGTTTTTTTTAAACTAAATTTATTATTAGGGGCGGTTTTTAAACTGCCTCTAAAGTATAAGAACCGCCCTTAAATCATATTCTTTAGAGGCGGTTTTAAAATTGCCCTTAAATCATTATTATTAGAGGCGGTTTTCAAATAGCCTCTAAAATATAATAACCGCCCTTAAATCATATTCTTTAGAGGCGGTTTTTAAACCGCCATTAAATTATTATTATTAGAGGCGGTTTTCAAATAGCCTCTAAAAATATAAAAAATGCCTTTAAATCATTATTTAGAGGCGGTTTTAGAACCACCCTTAGTTGGCCACTAGAAGGAATCAGCAACGCCACTATAGTGGGCGGTTTGATTAAACCTCCCTTAAATATATTGGAGGCGGTTTAGTTGAAATTGGTGGCAATTTAAAACCGCCTCTAAATACCTTATTTAAAAAAATATCATCCCATTCCGAAACTTCTAACCTATACATTGAAAGAATGTTCGGCTTACTTTAGGGCCTTCGAGCACCACCCATATATATATATATATGGTCCCGTTCAATGGCAAAATATTTTTCAAAACATGAGTTAGAAGTTTTGGAATGGGCTGATTTTTGGTGAGGATGATCTCTACGGTGAGGAGATCATCATCACCAAAAATCAGCTCATTCCAAAACTTCTAACCCCATCAAAAATAGTTTACAAAAAATGGACGGTACACGATTTTTCAACTTGTAAACATGGGTTAGAAGTTTTGAAATGGGCTGATTTTTGGTGAGGATGATCTCTAGAGAGATCATCCTCACCAAAAATCAGCCCATTCCAAAACTTCTAACTCATGTTTTGAAAAATGTTTTGCCAAAAAGTTAGCCATTGAACGTGACCCATATATATATATGGCTAACTTTTCGGCAAAACATTTTTCAAAACATGAGTTAGAAGTTTTGGAATGGGCTGATTTTTGGTGAGGATGATCTCTACGGTGAGATCATCCTCACTAAAAATCAACATATTCCAAAACTTATAACCCCATCAAAAATAGTTTACAAAAAATGGACGGTCCACGATTTTTCAACTTGTAAACATGGGTTAGAAGTTTTGGAATGGGCTGATTTTTGGTGAGGATGATCTCCTCACCGTAGAGATCATCCTCACCAAAAATCAGCCCATTCCAAAACTTCTAACTCATGTTTTGAAAAATGTTTTGCCAAAAAGTTGGCCCTTGAACGTGACCCTATATATATATATATATATATATATATATATATATATATATATGTAGAGAGAGAGAGAGAGAGAGAGAGAGTAGTTCGGCAAAATTGGCCTATATTCATAAGATTTTTTTTCACTATTTCCAGGAAAAAAAAATACATTGCAACCCCTAATACAAGATTAAAAAGCCGCTCACAAGGAAAAAGTTATTAAAATATTGGGAGAAATCACAAGCTAAATCTGTTTAATCTGTCTTGATATATATCCATTGTCACTAATAAAATACAAGACACAAACATAACAAATCAAATCACGCAAGGTTTTTCAAATTTATAATACGAAATATATATCAAATGTCATAGACAAGTCTTGAATACAATATGAAACTCGCGACAACAATTGCTACTTCTTCTTTAGTTAGTTCCATATCCTGGACAAAACAAATATTTTGTATGACTGTCAATAACATATTACAAAGCTATAAGAAAATGTTTTAAAGGTTTAAATTACTAAACATGGATAGGACTTTAACGCTAAGCCAATGTCTCTTATCAAAAGAACCTATACTAATTCCATAGGGTCTATTTCATTGTATGGAATTTGTTTTCAAGAGAATAAGAATTCCTTGAGAAAATGATCATGGGAAAATGAATTATATTCAAACACCTAGGAAAATGTCAAAAAGAGAGTTGATTTATAGCATGGTTATAAAATCGTTGAGTTAACTTCAAACTTTGAAAAACAAATTTCAAAGAAAAAAAAAAAAATTTTCAATGATGAATTTTTATTTTAAATTTGGGAGGTCGGTGGAAGTGCGGTCAACGTCCACTTTCAAAACATTGTTTAAAGCTAAAAATAAAAAATAAAAAATAAAAAATTAATTGTTCTTTGGAATCTGAGTTTTTCCATGAAATCTAGAGGGCTGTGGAGTTGGATAGCAAATGTGGTAATCTTTTTGAGGAAAACAAGCCTTAGTAAACAAATAAATTCGAAATATTTGTGTGTTGTATTGGGAATCTATTTGTATTCTCCCATCATCTGAACCGGTGGCATGTGATGTGATGTGATGATGAGAGCGAACCTCAAATGTAAAATCTTAATTAAAAACGAATTTTACCTCTCTTAGATCTCGGTTGAGTCATGATGCATGCGTGTCTCTAATATTAAAGTCCATCACTACTGTCCTCTTCGTCATTCCAGATCTCGATGTTGGGGATGTGTGATATGATGCTCCAGTCCTCTCCTACCTCCTTTTCGCAACGTGCTCCCAAAACAGAGCAATTATGAATTGACAAGCTTTGAAGCGAGGTGAGCTGTTTCATCTCCTCAGACATGCACGTCAAGTACTTAGAGGAATAGATTGACAAGCTTTGGAGTGATGTAAGATGAGCTAAACCTTCAGGGAGTGACGGATGTGGTGAATCGACGATAATCAGAGACTTGAGATTGTTGTTGCTGTTGTTAACTTGGTTGGTGGGCAATGACCTTGAAAGAACACCTACATCCCCATTTAAAGTCAACTCTTCAAGTAGTGGAGGAAGGCATGGTGTCCAACTCAATTTTGGGCAAGAACCAATGATCAGTGTCTTTAGTGAAGCAGGGAATATGTAGTGAGGCAACTCCTTTAACTTGGGGCAATGATAAAGGTGTAATGTGTGGAGAAGTGGCATGATGATTATATCTCTTCCTCCACTTCCAGCAGCATGTTCTTCTTTTTCTTCTTCTTCCCTTGTCAGCATCTCCCACTCCTCCCACTCACTCATACCACTCAATGTTAGTTCCTTCAATTGTGGGAATGCAACCACAACTCTTGATTCTCCACCACCACTTTTTGTACCATCATCATCAACATCCACATTAATTCCTAAAAAATCAACACCTACATATTTAACCGAATCCATGTGTTCTATATCAAGGCTTTCAAGGACTGGTAAATTTCCAAGAGTTGGCAAAACCTGGAACTTTGGAAAGTTCCAAAGGGTTAATTTTCTGAGAGATGGCATAATCACTCCATCTTCTACCCTCAAATCCCACTCCTCCAAGTTAACCATATCACCAATATCAAGTTCTTTCAATCTTGGCGGAACAATCGGAAGACCAACACTACCTGCAATTTGGCCAAACACCTGGCCCATGAATTTAACCTCATCCATGTTTTCAATTTTGAGTTTTTGAAGAAATTGAAACTTCCCAAAAGCAGGAAATTGCACACATTTCGCACAATCAACTATTTCAATAGTAACGAGATTGGACAATATCGAATCCACCATCCACCTAGGAAACTTAGAACCAAAGTAACGATTTATTCGCAATTCCACCAAGTTTCGATGTGGTTGGAGGCCTTCCAGCAAACCCACAATCCTCTCTATCTCACTTTCTCCCACATTTTCCAAATCACAAACCTTGAAGCTCAAACCTAGACCATGGAGATGTTGCTTATTCTTCAATTGTGCTTCATTAGCCTCATTTACATCTGCCACTCTTTCCAACTCAAATATTTCTAAATCCCCTTGGAGGTGATTGAGATTTTTTAATTCTCCAATTTTGCATCCACCTCCCCTGGCATCGCCAACAATGAACTTAGACAATGTTCGAAGGGAGCTTAATCTACCAATTCCTTGAGGTAGGTAGCTTAGTTCACGAGTTTCTTCAATTTCGAGATGCCTCAGCTTAATCATTTCCCCAATTTCTTGAGGTAGTTTATATAGCCTTGTACAACCGTTAAGTTTCAATGTCTGCAAATTATACAATCTGCTCATTGTTTCAGGCAATTCCTTCAACCTTGTCCAAGACAAGTCAAGGTATCTAAGATGTATCAACTTCTCAACCTCATTTGGCAGTTCTTCAAGAGCCCAATGGCGCAAAGATAGTTCTCTTAGACATGTCAATTGACAAAACAAATCAGAAAGAGCTGGGACGTACTCTAATGGCCATGAATATTGTCTTTCGACAATGAGAGTGCGTAGATTCTTTGCCTCGTAAATGGAAGGAAGGATGGAACTTAAATCCGTAGACTCTGTAACGTTTAAATGGCGGACCGTCTTGCTGTTGTTGTTGAATTCTGTGTTATTATCATCTATGATAACGCATTCAGTCTTCGTAAGAAATTGGGTAAAATCATGAATAAGATCATGCATCTTGCAGTAAATTATGTTTCCATCGTCATCTCGTTCCATGTTTTGGAAAAATGCGTGCATCAATAGTTCATTGAAATATTCAGTGCCCACTACTTCCAAATCTCTTCTTCCCGTGGAGTTAAGAAGACCTTGCGCCATCCACAACTTGATTAACTCATCCTTTTCTATCTTATGATCTTTTGGAAATATAGAGCAATATGTGAAGCAACGTTTCACATTTGAGGGCAATGCATAATAACTCAACAGTAGAGCAGGCAAAACACCTTTTTCACTTTTTTCATCCTCTAGTAATTCCCATGCATCACTTTCCAAGACTTGTTCCCACTCTCGTCTGGTTCTTTTGAAGAGCATGAGACTTCCTAATGTCTTCACGAAAAGAGGCACACCCCTGCACTTTTTTATGATTTTGTTACCTGTATCTTCCAATTTCTCACACTCTTCTTTGTTCCTTCCCTGAAAAGCAATACGCTTAAACAATAACAAACATCCCTCCTCGGACAATTGACCTAGATCATGAGTGTAGGCCGAACCCATCATTAATGCTACTTTCTCACTGCGCGTAGTAATGACAATTCTGCTTCCTTGTGTGCCACCGTTGAGAGCAAGCTTCAATGGACTCCACTTTGTGTGATCTTCAGTCCACACATCATCCAACACGAGTAGAAACCGCTTTCCCGTGATAGATGTATATAATTTTTGATGCAAAGGTTCCCACTCAATGGAATTAGGGACGTCCTCATTAGCAGCTTCAATGATCGCTTTGGCAAGCCTTGTTAAATCGAAAGGATCAGATACACACACCCACATTCTCTTCTGGAAATGGTTATTCACCTCATGATCATTGAAGACCATTTGGGCAAGAGTAGTCTTCCCAATTCCCCCAATTCCACATATAGAGATGACAACAGGGACATTGGGCGTTTCTTGTTGACTACTCTCGCTCAACAACTTGCTTAGAATAATGTATTTGTCGTGGTCACGACCACAAACTTCTAATACATCAAGCATAGAGCTAGTCATTCGAAATGTTGGTGATTCCTCAATAGTAGTAGTCCTCCCACTATCAATAAGCTGGTACTGGTCCTTGTCCTTTGCAATCACATCTAGTCTGCCCTTTATTTCTTTTATCTTATGGCCGATGTCATGACGCAAAGAAACTTGACTGAAGCAATTGCAAAGACGGAGCAAATAGGAGCATACCTTCTTCTTGCAAATGTGAGCGTCATCAACTCCTTCAATTCGTGAACGGTGAATTTTGGTGCTCCACTCATCCAACACATCCTCCATATCGTAGGCCACATTTCTGAGTTCTTCTAACCAAACCTTCACAGCTTTGTTATTTACTTGTTTCTCCTCTGCATCGTTGAGCACGGATTGAATGTATTTGAGTGTAGTCTGTAGCTTTTTTACATCTTCATCAACACCCACCACAAGTCCCACTTCTTGTTCCACCTCTTGTAGGGAGATGAATATCAATTGCTCTATGAGAGAAGAAACAAGTGCTTCCGCCATAGTTTACTTGGTATGATGAGAGATCAAAGGTTGAAAGCAAGCAATGGAAATGAAGTGAAAGGGTGAACAGGAATGAAAGATTAGAATCTATTATGGTGGGAGACTAAAACAATGAATCAAAATGAAGGAAGCAATGAGAATGAAGGGTGAAGATGAACTGAACAGGAATGAAAAATTAGAATCTGTTATTGGTTTGGTGGGAGACTAAAACAATGATTCCATTGTTTTGTGCAATGCTAGCTTATAACGTCTGAGTGTGATTTTGTTGACGGGCATATTGTTGACGCATAATGACCGCGCAATCCCATTGGAGGATTCCTTGGAATATTTTTGTTGCAGTCCCTCATCTTAATTTTTTTTACAATCCTTATACTCTTTATTAATTAAGTTCAAATTCAAATAGACATTTTCAATTGAAATATCAAAACACTTGTCTTACTAACGTAATAAGATTTTAATTCTTACTAAGGGTCTTTTTACTCATATGGATAATCACATCACCAGTCCAACACTATAACCTTCTAAATTTCATTGAAAGCCTTAGATCAAAAAAATAAAATTCAAGAAATAATTATTTTTAGCTTGATGCAAGTTTTTCAAAATTACCGAACTTCCAAATAACTCCCAAACTTAAAATTGAAATACATCGGTGAAGAATAACTTTTTTGAAAATTTATTTTTTCAAAGTGCATAAACTTTTGTCCTCAGCAATGTTGAAGCATCCAATCATGTTTTTGGATGCCATAAGGTGAGCCCAAGGTTGGTCGAAAATAGTCAAATATTTTAAAGAAGTATTTTTCCTACTAACTTGGTAAAATTTGAAATCTTAGTAAGGATCATTGAGCTCAAATGAATTACCAACCTGGCAATTCAAAAATAAGGTTTCTGATCCTGAAAAAAAAAATAAAAAAAATAAATGAATATTTTTTTTTTTGAATGAAAATGATTTTCTTAAAAAATTCAGATAAAAAATAATAATAATGAATGAAAAATATTTTTCTAATTAACCTCCAAAAATAAAAGGAGGTGTTTCAACTTTTTACTATGAGAGATATTTTAAGAAAAGGGCTATTGACACCCCATTTTTTTCTTATTACATTCCAATTACTTAAATTAATTATCACACCCCAATTAAAAATCAAAACATACTCTTCAAATATTACTAAGGTTTGCCTCAAATTACAATCTCATCATAATAAAATATTATAGCACTCATTCAAACAATTTCAATAGTTTTTTACAATTAAAAAGGTTTCATATAAAATCCTAAACCTAAATATAAAAAAATCTAAGAAAAAATAAATTAGAGTTTCTATTAGCACCCCAACTTTTACTTATTCTTAAACATTCACCTATTTTCTTTATTTATAACTAAGATTTGCCTCTAATTACAATCTCAACAGAATAAAATATTATAACACTCATTCAAACACTTTCAATAGTTTTTTACAATTAAAAAAAAAAATTTCATATAAAATCTTAAACCTAAAACAAAAGAATCTAAGAAAAAAAGATGAAAGTTTCTATTGGCACCCTAACTTTTACTTCTTCTCAACCATTCATTTATTTTCTTTATTTGTTACTGAGGTTTGCCTCAAATTACAATCTCAATATTATAAAATATTATAGCACTCATTCAAATAATTTTAATAGTTTTTTACTATTAAAAAAAAGGTTCATATAAAATCCTAAACCCAAAGCAAAAGAAAAGAAAAAAAAAAATGAGAGAGTTTCTATTGGCACCTAAACTTTTACTTATTCTCAACCATTCAATTGTTTTCTTTATTTTTAATTGGTGTTCAATAAGCAAAAGTTGGGGTGCCAATAACACCTATCTTAAAATATTTTTCATAGTAAAATGTCAAAACACCTCTTTTTTTCATTTTTTATCTGAATTTTCAAGGAAATCATTTTCATTCAAAAAGCATAATTTGTTTTACATAAGTTTCTTTTTTGATTTTTTTTTTCATAATCGAAAACCTTGGTATTGGATTGCCAATTTTATAATTCATTTGAGCTCAACGACCCTTAGTAAGATTTCAAATTTATAACTAAGTTAGTAGCAAAAGTGCTTCTCTAAAATACTTTATTGTGTCCAAGTAACCTTAGGCTCACCTTGTGGCATCCAAAAACATGATCAGATGCTTCAATATGGTAGTGGACAAAAGTATATGAACTTTGAAATTACAAATCCCAAAAAAATAGTTATTTTTCAGCGTTACATTTCAATTTTAAGTTTGAGAGTTATTTGAAAGTTAGGTAATTTTCAAAAATTTACATCAAGCTAAAAAAAATTATTTTTTGAATTTTATTTTTTTGATCTGAGTTTTTGATGAAACTTAGAGGGCTGTGGTAGTGTTGGACTGGTGATGTGATTATCCATATGAACAAAATGACCCTTAGTAAGGATTAAAATCTTACTACATTAGGAAGATAAGTGTTTTGTTATTTCAACTGAAAATGACGGTGTTTGGATTTGTATTTAATTAATAAAAAGTATAAGGATGGTAAAAGAAATTAAGATGGATAGACTACTGTAAAAAATTTCCAAGCAATCCTCCAATAGGATTGGATTGCGTGGTCAACAATATGACTTCTATCACCATTATTTAAATTATGTCTAGCAAAGTTGTCATCATCTTTTTTTTTTTCCTTCTTGAGAGTTGTTATTGGCACTCCAACTTTTACTCATCAAACTTTAATTAAAAATAAAGAATTTTCCTTAAAACGTGCACCACTTTTGTTCAAATTCCAATTTCAATACCCTGCTCATTTTAATTCCAAAAACATGTATTTGAGTGAATTTGTGACTTTTGTAATCAATGAATTCACTTGTATATCCACAAATTTGTAAATATTAAAATTGTCAAATTCACAAGTTCATAAATTATAAAAATAACAAATACATATTTTGGGAACTCAAATGAACTGTGTACTCGACTCAAAATTTTAAACACACGAAATGGAGATTCACCATTCTTCTTATTCTTTTTTTTTTTTTTTGAGTGGATTTTTTTATTTTTAGGATTTAAAATTTTATTTGAACCTAATCATAATTGTAAACAACTATTAAAATTGTGAACGACGGTTATAATGTTTTATAGTATTGAGATATAATTTGAGGCAAACCTCTCTAATATTTGAATGGTGAGTTTTAATCTTAAATTAGGGTATGATAAATAATTTTAGCAATTGGGTTGTAACAAGAAAGAGTTGGGGTGCCACTAGTGCAGTTTTCCTTTTTTAATTTTTAATTTTTTTTGAAAGAGACGTTTGAAACTACTCTCAGTGGCATGTGGTGTGTCTTCATAGTTGGTAATCTGGTGGACATGGACAAAACGGTACGCAAATAAATCAGGTACCATTCGGAATAGTGATGCATCAGTTTGCTCGAAAATTCAGCGAAAAAATGCAAGATAGTAAAAATATGATACGGAAATAGTTCGAGAATGATTTGGATCCAACAATTTTTAAAACTTTCAAAAATTCGGATATATATATATATATAACATATGATATGACCTAACAATTCTAATCTACTAATCAAATTATCAATATTTAAATTAAAATATCTTAAGTAAACAAATAAACAATCCACAATCACATTCATCCAAAAAAATATATATTCACAATTAAAAATTTAGTTTTAATCCATCTAATAATCAATGTAAATGAAAAATATAAAACATGATATACTAGTTAATGCAAAAATCATCATGTCCCATGACCTAATTAAATTAAAAAAAAAAGAATTTGTCGTTTCTAAGAAGTTATTAATGCGAAGTAGAAGGAAATTTCACCGGATGACAGATGGTAAACGAGTAAACTCCATGGTGGGTCGGTGGGGGCAATTTTCAACTTAGGGGTTTTTTCCCTTTTTTCGAGTCTTGAGTTTTGAAGTAAGAATAGGGAAATACGACATATTTTAATAAAATACTTACGGAATATACATACAAGTCGCGATTTAGTCATTGGAATTCAAAGATCCGCGAATTAATCCGAATCTTTGAATCCAACGGCAGTTCTGATTCGGAAGAGTAATATACGTCTAATTCGTGTCTAATTTGCGAATCAATCGTGAATTTACTAACTATGCTTGTCTTGCACCTTAAGGTTGTACCTTGCATCTTAACATGTGGTGTCTATTGCACCGACATCTCTCTATTTTTTTACTACACCATTGAGGTAGGTAAAGCAACCACCAAGATTAGGTTTACCCTCTATATGAGATAAGTAAATTTTGATTTGAGAGATTTACCAGGCAGACCTATCTATAGCAATTTTATTACAAAAACTCCCTTAGTTCGTAAGTTTGCTACTTAAACAAATCTTACTTTATTAATCATACTACCGTAACTAATTTAGTAAGATTTTAAATCTTACTAATGATCGTTGGCCTCACATAGATTATCAAATCAACAAGGCCTTTTAGAGTTCATGGAAAACTCAGACTAAAAATAAAAACACTTTTAAGCTTGATCGTAGGTATTTAAAATTGATGGCTTTCGTACTCCTAAATTTAAAACAAAAAATAACAGTGAAAATTAAAATTGATGGCTTCCGTAATCCAAAACCAGAACCTTCTAAATTTCTTCGAAAAATTCAAATTCAAAGATATTAAAATCAATTTTCTTTTTGAGCTCAATCCAACATTTTGAAATTGGACGGCTACTAATTTTCCACCTAACTCCCAAACTTAAAAATAAAATGTAATGGTAAAAAATAAGTTTTCTTCAGAAATATATATATATGGGAAATGTTCAGCACCCTAAGCTTTACCACACACTTTAACAAACGTTTTGTTGCCCTACATGGGTTAGAAGTTTTGGAATGGACTGATTTTTGGTGAGGATGATCTCTATGATTAGAAGATCATCCTCCCCAAAAATCAGCCCATTCCAAAATGTTTAGCCCCATGTTTACAAGTTGAAAAATCGTGGACCGTCCATTTTTTGTAAACCATTTTTGATGGGGTTAGAAGTTTTGGAATGAGCTGATTTTTCGTGAGGATGATCTCCTCACCATAGAGATCGTCCTCACCAAAAATCAGCCCATTCCAAAACTTCTAACCCATGTAGGACAAAACGCGTTTGTTAAAGTGTGTGGTAAAGCTTAGGGTGCTGAACGGGACCCTATATATATATATATATAAAGTTACAACGCTTTTTTCTTATATAGTTAAAAAGGTTTGAAATGGGCTGATTTTTTCTGAGGATGATCTCTATGGTGAGGGGATCATCTTTGCAAAAAATCATTTCATTCCAAAACTTCTAACCCCATCAAAAGTGATTTACAAAAATTGGACGGTCTAAAAATTTTCAACTTGTAAACATGGGGCTAGAAATTCCATAATGGGCTGATTTTTGGCAAGGATGATCTCCTCAGCATAGAGATCGTCCTCACAAAAAATCAGCCCATTCCAAACATTTTTGCCCATATAAGACAAAACACGTTGTAGCTTTATGAGTAGCTTTATGTGTATACGGATCATAATCCATATATATATATATATATCGAAAAGAGCTTAAGTCGTCTACGGCACCCTAATAAAAACTTAGTGGGCTCAAGTTGGATTCATGTCTTATAAAAATATTAAATTCATGCATATTTTGAAGTCATTTGGAGCCATCTGATATTACTTTTCATCGAGCTTGGGTCCAATATCTATCTTAATTGAAAGGATTTGCCTACATCATCATTAATGGTAGCGTTGACAATTATCTTCATTCTGAAATCAGTATTGATAGTTACATTTCAAGTGATAATGAAAATAATAGTAACGAACAATTACATTTCTAGTCACATTTATTTTGAAGGCATAAGTAGTAAAAAGAAATAGTATTGGTTCCAATAACACAAATAAAAGTTTTTCAAGATAAAAAAATTTCTACCATAATTTTTATTTTTTTGGTAACTGGGTATCCTTGTAGACAGCGGACCAGGCCCGTATCTGGGCGTTACCCAATCCATAGACCATGGTTTTGTCCAAGAACTAGTCCTAGGTCACGTGTAATGCCCGCACATCACATAGCCTAGGTAAGTGAGGGTGCGCCCTCACGGGTGACCCCTGAGGAATTAATGCTCACACTGGGTATCGAACTCACGACTTATAGGCATTAACCGCTTATCAATCTGAAATTGCCACTGAGCCAATCCCTCAGGTTATTTTTCTACCATAATTAGTTTTAAGAAATTATGTAAATGACCTTATTTGAATCATGTCTATTGCACTGAAAAGTAATAATATTCCTTTCTCAAATAGGACTTGGATCAAACTGGCAATTCTAATAGTCTGGATTCAATCCATGGAGAATGTACCACACTGTCGCCTATCTTTTAGCGTCGATAGAAGTTCAACTACTTGGTTCATAGGATCCAGATGGACTATTTTATGATCAATTGGATCAAATTCAAGGCCTAGGTCAACTATTCAATTTTCTTTTTTTTTTTCTAATGGAAGAAATATTACGGAGATAATAAAAAAATACACCCCTAAATTTCTTTCTTGATTGCTACTTGCTCAGTTGATTGCGCACCTGCTTCAATTATAATTCTATAATCTATGTTTAGTCGGTGGAACCAATCCTTCAATAAGATTCTTATTGTTTTCAAGTTGACTAGCTTATCCTCGAGATTCTAATTTCAAATTTTGAGAATTATCTAATAGTCAGGATTATAATATGATATTTATATTAATATCCTCCTAGCTGGTCTTTGTGCTTATCCTGTTAGTTTAGTCAACACCAACAGTCTCTGTATTAGGTGGAGGCACATTTGAATAATTAAGTTGAAAGATACCATCTCCACTTGGTTTGGATTTTTGGGTGATTTGGCTCAAAACTTATTCTAACTCACTCATAGAACCAACTTGGTAAAGTAGCGTCAACTCAATAACTCAATTGAGTCAACTCAAAAATTAATCGATTTGTTTCAGAAAAATTAACTAGAATTCAGGGTATTATATTTAACATTTTCTTGGAGAGCAAAATAATAAATATTTTTTATATTATAAAATACGTATTAATAATAGAAAATATTTATAAATGTTTTATTTAACTTATTTGAGTTGACTTGCAAGCCATCAAATTGATTTGGCACCGTGAACATTTGAATAGAGTCAATTGAAAAGTCAAACTTTATTGCTTCGTTGGAAGTTAAATGACATGAAGCTAAACACCCATCATATAGGTCTCTCATCAATTTGACCAATTTGAATCTCGGTTGGACCCCTATCCTTTCAGTTCAGCAAAATTATGGTTCCATTGTCAATCCAATTTTTAAAACATTATGCGGATCTATGTTATCTGTGTAGACATGGATTTTTCGTTGAAAACCCAATCTTTACTTGGATTTGGTTGTGAGAATGACATGTGGAAGGTAGGTTAGATGTAGAGTAAGGGGTAGAGTATGATAGGGTTGTAGAGTGATTTAAGGAATATGTTGGAAGAATGGTAAGATAGGGTGGAGGAGTGATTTAAGGAATGTGTTAGGCGAATGGTTTTGGGTTTGAATTTTATGGATTTAGGTATTGAGTAATGGTTTTGGTTGGGTTGGATTTTGGATTCGTGTAAGTCCAATGGCCTTAAGGGTTAGGTTGGATTTGATACGCATAGGATTGGGTTGTGTAAGATATGGTTGGATTGAGAAGTGAGCTGGTGAGAGTCTTAGAAGTTATGTAAGCTTTGTAGTGAGCCCATAGGCCTATTTGAAACTCGTAAGGCCTTTATTTTGAATAAAACATCGAATTTTGAAGATTTTGGCCCTTAGGCCAATGAATGAAGATGAAGGGTGATGAATGTCCTACTTTTTTTGCTGTTTCTTTTTTCATAAATGCTTTTTTTATTCTTTACTCTTCTTTATGTTTGTTGTGGGAATCTAGTAATCAACATGGGTGCCTTTAGAAAAAGGAAAAGAAAGCGGTTTTTGGATTGGTTAAAATACTTTATATGTTATATTGGATTTCTTACTCTTTTGTTTTCTTTTTCTAATGTTGCATTTGTGTACAGTGTGGAAATTTTTTTAATGAGTTGTTGATAAGTGAAAATTTTAATTTCTTTTTAAATCCCTAGATCCTATTTTTTCATAATTAGAGTCAATTTTTAGATTTTCTTGGCAGATAATGAATGTTTAAAAAATTATGTTTTTTAAGATTTTCGAGTAGTGAGCGAAATCATCTCTATCAGTATGGTGCACTGGGCCTCATGAAGGCTATGAGTTTGAAAAATGGAACAATTCTATATTTCTATATATCAAAATCCCAAAACCAAAAGTGCTTTATTTGAATACATTTTCTTTTGTAACTTTTCCTTTATTCTTTACTCTGCTTTATGTTTGTTGTGGAAAACCAATCAATCAACTTAGCCTTTTCGTTATTCTTCATCACAAGATAAGGATACTATGCTGAGAAAGCCAAAGTCGGGTCCAATTGGTTATAGCTAAAACATGGGTGCCTTCAGGAAAAGTGAAAGAAAGAGCTAATGGTATGAGAAAAGCTTCATCACATTAGAAGATCAGAAATTTAGATGAACCACATGTCAGGTAGCCCGAAAACTTGCTATAGCATACACAAGAGATTAAATTACTTGGAAATGAATTATATAACATGCAGATGAAGAATATTAGCAAATGTGTTATCGAAACTTATAGATCTAAAACAGGCACATATTAGGAATTACATCATGCACCATCTTTAGAAATCAATTTCAAATTTATCGAACTATTAGTCTAAATTTTCATTTTAGGATTCTTCCTGCAAGAGCATATCATCTCATCTTGAATGAGTCAAACCATTTTAAATTGGTCTAAATTTTTTATAACTATATATCTATCTTTAAGAGATTATTTTTTTCTGTTATAAGGTGGATTACTAGATGCGCAATCATGGAATCTTTTTCTATATATAGTTAGCAACCAATTAAATTATTAAAGATTTATTATTTTTTATTAAAAAACAACAAAACTCATTTGACTCTGCTGATATTTTTAAAATATGGGGGAAATCACCTAGTATCTATGACAAGTTAACGTGATGGACCACTCAAATTGACTTTCTCGTTCAGTTGCCCCCAAATTATGAAGTAAACTTTGTAAGCACACTATGCATTGGTGGTCCATCCAATGTGGTGAACTCGCTTCCTATCGAACGTGGGAGTAACTTTTGGTGGAAAAAGTCATTCTCACATTCTTTAACACTGACATTCAAATCTCACTTCCTTCCAAAATGTCTGAGACAAGTAAAAATAACTAAATTGACGAACTTGGAAAAAAAAATGCAAGTTGAATGATCTACATGAAGGATTGGACTCCAAAAGTGTGGATTCTATCTTCTTATTTATTTTGATCCATTCTGAAATGTCACAGAAATGGGGTGTGTTTGCACAGGTTGAGGTGTTGAAAGGCTTCAAAAGGGCAAAACAAGGACACTTATGGCGACAGATTTTGAAGGCAGTGGAATGCATCAGTATCATTAACAACTATTGACATGTCTGGTTCTGCTGATACTTGCACGGGGTTTGTTCACCACTCTTTTGAGTAACTAATCTGCTCATGTCTTGCATCGAAGTGTTATTTTGCATAAAACAAACATGAGGTTCATCAATGCCTTTGGCCTCTGATTCCCCTAACATTCTATCCATCCGTGTGGCTGACCTACTCATCAATGCTACTATTTAGGCAAAAACTCTGAAGACCTGTAGTGATATCTAGGAAATCTGTACATTTCTCTCATCTAAGCCGTATGTCTGATGGAGAACCTCAAACATCATTTTTAAGAAACCAATTATCGTTACCTCACATTGTGCATTTCTTAGTCCATGGCTGTCACTGGTGTTATATAAAGTCCTATGCTCTTTTGAGTTGTTTGTTTCTGTGAGGCATTTGTTTCTGCTTCTGTCTTTGTTGGCCAATAGCCATAATTATGTGCGATTTACCGATGGGGAATAATAAATGAATTGGGAGGAAGTGTAACGTTAGCATTCCAAATCAGACAGACTGGGATTGGGATCTAATGTTCTGAGGTGATATAAGCATGTACTATGTTCTGCTATTTAAATTGTAAATGGATTACAATTAGTAGATGGGAAAAGAATCCTGTTGCATTAGACAGAGAGAATTTTTATGTTCAAAATGATGGAATGGTTGGCCTAAAATTAATTTCATAAATTTAAAATTGAAAGAATGATTTATTGTATAAAATTTCTTTTTAGAATTCATTCAGTAAAAGTGTAATCTGCATAGTTTAGTTTGAGCAAATCTTATATGGTTCTTCTACTAGTTAATGGAAATCTTGGAGTGCCTGCGTTGTTTTATATAAATGAGGCATGCATGGATATTTTCTCCTGAACTACAATGCAATTTGCATAGGTTGACACATCGCAAGGCTAAGATACTGCTTTGGTTGACAGGGCAATTGACATTGAGTGCATCAATATCGTTATCAACTATGACATGCATGACCCTGCAGATGCTGCTTTATTTTTTTTAGTCCCTTTAACTCTTTCAATCACTCTTTTAAATCCGTGATGTCGTTATGGTGGTGGATCTGTCCAACTAATAACTAATTTCTATTGCAAGTTACCCTTTAAAAGAAATTTCTATTGCAAGTCTGTGTGTTACCAAAGGATTTGCAATCACATTTGTCTCATCTGCTTCAGACTCGGATGTTCGTAATCAGGTTTGCTATTATTATGTTAATGGTGTCCCACCCACCTCGATATATGGTGATGATTCCTGTGGCCTTTGAGAGCATGTAATTTCGTGTTGCTATTTGCATCATTTTCAGGTTTTCAAGAGAGGTTCTAGATGGACATGAAAGATCTCCTAGATCAAATCTACATAAAACAACTAAAACTGATTTGCTTCCTTTTGTGGGTCTATGGTACCAAGTTTGTCCGAATACGAGTTTTTAGTTGGCTTGGACCCTTTGTCAAGATTAGAACTGTACCCCAGCCCAAGGTACAACTTTGCTGAACTATATATGGTACACCTGAGGCTCACAGAGAACTCTAGCCCAAAGGAGTCCCTGCCATGCCAAGTTTGAGATGTGTGGTATTACAGTCCTTTGTGTGAGAAACAACAATAACAATAAAAAAACGTATATCAAAATAAAAAGAAACAATAAAAACTTTACGTGGTTTGGCAAGAATACTTTGAATGCTTTGTTAATCTCTCTACAATTCGTTGGTAAAAAAGTCATGAAACTTGGAACAAGAATTACTACATGTTTTTCTTCTTGAAGGTCTTCCATGAAAAACAGGGTTCCGCTCTTGTAATTGCAGAACTTAGCATTTTATAACATTTTATGATGTATCAAGCAAGGCCTAGAGTGGGGCTGATTTGTGTCAATTGCAACAGATGAAAACAACTCCTTTTACTGCAAATAATAATGAAAGACAATCAGGATAAAAATAAAATAAAATGCTTTGTTAGTGTCTCGATAATTTGTGGGATGGACCAATGGCTTAAATAGTAGAGCTATTTTTTTTTATTTATAGTTTTGCTTTTGGGCAAAAAAAAAAAAAATTCTGAGAAGATCAATTCGACAATGCTCAAATCAGAGATCTCTCTTAACATCATCCCAATCCCATACGCACAGAAGCTTTTTGTCATCTTATGCAGTGTTAAAATTAATGCATATTAATCGAAATGTTGATGGAAAATAAACTAATTAATTACCATCATATCCCCGAAGATGCCTCTAATGCTGATGTTGGGGATGTGGGATATGATGCTCCAGTACTCCCCTACCTCCTTCCAGCAACGTGGTCCCAAAACAGAACAACTTAAGATTATCAATTCTTGAAGCGAGCTGAGATGTTGCAGCTCCTCAAGATATGGACATCAAGGAATTAGAGAATCGTATTTCCAAACTTTGGAGCATTGTAAGATGTGCTAGGCCTTTAGGGAGTGACAAATGTGGTGAGTTATTGATCACTAGAGACTTGAGATGGTTGTTGCTATGGTTGGTGGGCAATGACCTTGAAAGAACACCTACATCCCCTGTAAAATACAACACTTCAAGGAGTGGAGGAAGGCATGGTGTCCAAGTGATTTTGGGCAATAACCAATGGACAATCTCCTTAGTGTAACCGAGAAGATGTGGTGAGGCAGCTCCTTTAACTCGGGGCAATCAAGAAGCTCTAATTTGTGGAAATGTGGCATGATGATGATTATATCCCTTCCTCCTCCACTTCCAGCAGCATTTTCTTCATCTTCCCTCATCCATATGACTCAAACTAAAATCCCTCAATTGTGGGAATGCACTATGGCTTACTTTTTTGAGACCTTGCATAATCACTCCATCTTCTACCCGCAAATCCCACTCCTCCAAGTTATTTCAAACAACTGAAATCAAGTTCTTTCAATCCTGGGGGGATTGTCACAAACAGCTGACTCATGAATTTAACCCCTTCAATGTACTTGGGAATGAGTTTCTGAAGAAATTGAAACTTCCCCAAATCTGCCATCTAATTAGGGAACTTAGAACCATTGTACATTTTTATATGCACTTCCTCCAAGTTTTGATGGGTTGGAGCTCTTCCAGCACACCCTCAATCCTCTTTATCTCGCCTTCTCCCATGTTTCCCAACTCACAACCCTCAAAGCTCAAACCCAGACCATGGAGATACTGCTTATTCTTTAACTTTGCTTCATTAGCCTCATTTATATCTGTCACTCTTCTCCACCCTCTTATTTCTAGGTCCCCTTGGAGGAGTTTGAGATCTCCTAGTTCTCCAATCTTGCATTATTCTTCGTTAATATCGCCCACAATGAACTTTGACACTGTTCGAAGAGAGCTTAATCTCCCAATTCCTTGTGGCAAGTACCTTAGTGCATTCATGCCTTTAATTTCAAGCTGTCTCAAGTTAATCATTTTCCCAATCCCTTGAGGCAGTATACACAGTCTAATACAATGGGTTAAGCTTCAAAGTCTGCAAATTGTGCAATTTACTCATCTCTTCAGGCAATTCCTTCAAACTTGTCCAAGACAAGTCAATGTATCTTAGATGTATCAACTTCTCAATCCCATTTGTCAGTTCTTCTAGACACCAATTGCACCAAGATAGTGCTTTAAGACATGTCAATTGACCAAATAAATTAGAAAGTACCATAGGAGATTTTGATGTCCGCCCATGGAGGTTCAGAGTGCATAGTTTCGTTGCCTGGTAAATGGACCGAAGAGTGGAATCTAAATCCGTAGACTGTACAATACTTAAATGACGGACCTTGCAACTGATGTTTAATTATGTGTTATTTCCATCCATGATAAAACATTCAGTCTTTGTGAGATATTCGGTGAAATCATGAACAATATCATGCATATTGTAGTAAATTATGTTTCCATCACCATCCCTTCCTAAATTTTGGAAAAATGAGTGCATCACTAGATTATCAAAATATTCTGCACCCACTACTTCCAACTCTCTTCTTCCAGTGGCGCTAAGGACACCTTGTGCCATCCATAACTTCGTTACCTCAGCTTTTTCTATCCTGAAATCTTTTGGAAAGATAGCGCAATATGTGAAACAACGTTTCAAATGTGAAGGTAAAGCATAATAACTCAACAGTAGAGCAGGTAAGACACCGTTTTCAATCTGTGGTAGTTCCCAGATATCACTTTCCAAAACGTCTTGCCAATCTTGCCTGGTTCTCTTAAAGGTCATAAGACTTCTTAAAGTCTTTGTGAAAAGAGGCACACCCTTGCACTTTTTTGTGATTTCTTGCAACTTCTCACACTCTTCTATTTTCCTTCCCTGAAAAGCAATACGACTACATAATAACCAGCAATCATCTTCAGACAATTGACCTGGATTATGTGTGTAAGTCGAACCCATTATCATTGAAACTCTCTCACTACGTGTGGTAACCACAATTCGAATCCCTTGTGCACCACCATTAAGAGAAAGCTTCAACGGGCTCCACTTGTTGTGATCATCTGTCCACACGTCATCCAGCATGAGTAGAAACTGCTTTCCTCGAACAGAGTTGCACAAGTGTTGATGCGAAGGATCCCATTCAATGACATTAGAGACATGGATCCCATTCAATGACATTAGAGACATTTTCACCCATGGCTTCAATAATGGCTTTGGCAAACCTTATTAAATCGAAAGGCTCAAATACACATACCTACATTCTCTTCTCGAAAAAACTCTTTACCTTCTCATCATTGAACATTGCTTGGGCTAGAGTAGTCTTACCAATTCCCCCCATTCCATGTATGGAGATGACAGGGACATCAATTTCTTGTCAACTACTTTCGCTCAACACCTTACTCATTATAATACTTTTGTCCATGGTATGGCCGCCTATGTCTAATACATCAATCACAGAGCTAGTCATTTGTCGTGGTGGTTCCTCAACCCTCCTATTATCAATAAGTTGGAGCTGATCCTTCTCAACTGCAATCACATCTAGTCTGTCTTTTATTTCTTTTATCTTATGACCAATATCATGACGCAAATAAACTTGACTAAAGCAGTTGCAAGGAGAGAACAAAGAAGAGCACACCTTCTTCTTTCTATTACAAGTATTCTCAACTCCATCAATTTCTGATCTGAGAATTTCGTTGTTCCATTCGTCCAACACATCCTCCATGTTGTAGGCAATGCTTCTAAGTTCTTCTAACCAATCCTTAACTGCTTTGTTTTTTACTTGTTTCTCTTCAGCATCTTCAAGCACATCTTGGATGGTTTTGAGTGTTTTTGTTAGCTGTCTAACATCTTTTCGAACACCCACCACAAGTCTCACCTCTTGTTCGATCTCTTGTTGGATGATGGAGCTCAATTGCTCCGAGATAATGGAAACGAGTGCTTCAGCCATACTTGGAATAGTGAGAGGAGGTAGAAACAAATGGATGAAGATGGAAAAACAGCAATATCATAGATGGGATTCTATTATGGTGGGAGATCAACATTTTTGACTTTTTTTTTTCCTTCTAAAATCTTCTTTTTTATCTTTGTGGTGGGAACCAACCGATCAACTTTTGGTTTATTCCTTATCACATGATGCATTGCATGCCATGGAGTACACATTGTGACTTGTGAGTGTGAACCTCAAGTGCACCATATTACCAAAGTTACACTCCACATTCCTTGTTTTGGTTATGTTTATTAAGTTCTATCAAAATGACTATATGTTTTTAAAAGATAAAATTGTGTTCTAATTTGATTTGAAACACTAAGGAATACTTTAATTATTTAAAATTTTGATTAGTAGTCATGAGATAGGTACCAAAACTTGCACTGAAAATTGAAACTAAAACACTTGCCCTGAAGTGAAGAAAAACTTCACTGTTTTAAAAAACATAACTTGTTTCAACTGTTTTATTGAAACTAAAACAAAGAAAGTATTTAGGGATATTTATGAAAAAGTGATCAACTTTTGATGAATTTACGATTCCGGCTCACTGTTCATTTTAATTACCAAAACGTGAGCGGTAACGAATTTGGAGGTTTGAAAGTGACTATCTCGTAGGTTTCGCTATAAACCTGCGAAATAGTCACTTTCAAACCTCCGAATTTGTTACTATTCATGTTTTGGTAATTAAAATGAACAATGAGCCGGAATTGTAAATCCGTCGAATTCAGCTCACCAAATGGTAATTCAACCAAGAATCCTATTCATTTCATTTACCGTTTTAGTAAAAAAAAATTAATTCCAAAAACTGTAATTTATTGTTTTTGGAATTAAAATGATGAGTGTGCCATTTTTAGTAATTTTCAAATTTCACTTTGCCATTTTGGTAATTCTCTCTAGTATGTAATGGTGAAGATAAAAAAGAGTACATGTCTAAGCAGTCTCTTCTTCGGTTTTGAGCTATAATTGATGAACCTTGCAGGGACACTTACGACCTTTATGTGAAAAAAACAAAATAGCAAAGATACCACAACACACAAAACACAAGGATTTACGTGATTCAGCAATGTGTCTACGTCCATGGAATAGAACAAGAATAGTCATTATTTTCTAGTAAGTTTTACAGTCCTCCAGATCTCTATTTATATAACCGAGAGTTATCAAAACATGTAAAGCTCCCAAAAACAGAAACCTTCAAAAAAAAAAAAAAAAAAACCCTTAATAAAATATTACACAATTGCCATTTTTGTACCCCTTAAAAGTTCGAGCTTGCGACTAGCACCCCTACAACTGTGCGTAGCGCAACAGAATACAAGACATTTATACTACATTTTATGGCACCCAATAAAATGTCCACATGCCATATATTTTTGAGCCAATAACATGTTACCCTTAAATGCTTATTGTTCTGATACTACTGCAAATTTTAGGTGTTTCATCATTTAAGCAAATGTCCGAGTCATCTCATCTCAAACGAGCCAAGTAAATTTAAAATTGATTTACATTTTTTTTATAAAGAGAATTACCAAAATGGCACATTATTCATTTTAATTCCAAAAAATGGTAAATTACTGTTTTAGGAATTAAAAATTTTCATCAAAATATTTACAATTTTCAAATGAATAGTATTTTGTTTTCCCTTCTACAAAACATTAAATATTTTCTTAGTTTTAATTTTGGTAAAACAGTTAAAAAAATGTTTTATAAAACAGTGAATTTTTTCCTCACTATAACGAAAAAAATTTAATTCCGAAAACAGTAAATTCCCGATTTAGGAATTGAAATGAATAGTGTGTCATTTTGATAATTTGCAATTTTCAATGCTTGTTTCGGTAAATCACCCTTTTTTATAATAATATATTTTTATTTAAAAAAATATATTTGAACAATTTTTTTTCTATTATAAGGTGGATTAGTAGATGCCCAATAACAAATTCTTGTATTTTATTTTTATATATAAATAACAATCACTTAAATTGTTAAAAATGATTATTTTACATAATAAAACAACAAAACCTGGTTGAGTTGTCAGAGATTTTCAAAATATTGGACAAGTCATCTGGGATAAGGTGGTGGATATGAGCAATATGCAATGGGGAACCATCCAATGTGTTGATCTCTCTTCCTATCCAATGTAGCAATATTTGAACCTTCAATTCCCTCAAAAACTGTTTGAGACATTTGAACCTTCATGTGAAACTGATCGAATTAGTTTTGGACTAGTGTAACTTCTCATCTACTTTAACCACTTAAATGTCTGACCCTTCATATCAAACTAGATAAAAGTTAGAGATGATTATGAAGAGGTACAACTTTTCATGTGACCAAAACATTAATTGTGAATTGCATGAATCTGCAAGCTTAATGAGTTGGTTTAGTTCAAATTCCATCTTCACCTACTAATCACAAGCCACTAATCTATTTAATAATCTAGAAAAAAGGGTTTAGTTAACTTGTGCCTTAAGGGCACACGTTAAAGTGCGATAAATACACTTTGGAAATTGGAATCTTAGGGTGTTTTGGTGATAAATAATTTTTTTAAGAGCATTTTCAGAACAAAATCTAATTCTCAAAGTGTATTTATTACATTTTAACGTGCCACGCGTTACAAGACTCCTAGAAAAAATGGTAGGTTTAAGTTTGTCATTGTTGATGTCATGACTTCATGACCTTGGGTTGAGAATCCGCCTTTTCAATCGACTAATTACTAAGCACTAATCTTGTTTGTCAAACAGAAAAAAAAAAAAAAAAATGCACATTTTATGCGACGATGTCAAAGGGTAGGTATAACATGTTTTAGTGATGGATTATAAACAAACTCTTTGTATATAATAAGTTATCATTTAGGGTATTTTGGTATCTAAATTTAATTGTTTTCAGTATCAAGTTTCTTGTGAGATTATGTTTATCTATTTCAATTGAAAAGAAGAATCCAATGAGGAGGGGCTCGCGTCTGATTAGCTCATTAGTGAGGCAATAGATTACTAAGGCAATGATTATTAGTTGATCTGAGATCCAATCCTAAGAAGAATGCTTGGTATAAATAACTTGCTTCTTGTACTCCATCTTAAGATAATCTTGGAGACAACTTAGTTCGGGTTGAGGTTAAATTGGAATCAATCCAACAACTAAATAAAAATCAGAATTGAATCAAAATGCCAATAGAACAAAATTGAATTAAGATCAGTTTGGTTTGGTTTAGTTCTCAATTTGAACCGGATCAAGTTGCACCCCTAAGATAATCTATTTTAGTATTAGTGTCGAAATCAATAAAAATTAAAACTAACATATGTAATAGGTTTCTTATTTTTAGTACATTGATTGCCATGCATTTGTTGCATAGTTGTCCAGAAGTTGGCATGTGCAAAGGCCTATGTATCAAAAGGGGCTTATTTGTAATTTAACAAATTGATTAAATGGTTTTTGAATATTACATCTAATCTCCACATGTTCATGAATCAAGGGGTGTCAATGGATAGTCAAAAAATCGGATATTATTCAAAAATTTTAGATATTGGATTCTAATTCAGATAGTTTTATATATTCAAATCCTTATCGGCTACAGATTCGGATATTAACATTTCGAATCTGATAATATCCAATTTGAAATAATATATAATATATATTATTTTATTTAATTTATTTTTTATATAAAATAAAATAATATATATTATTTTATTTGATTAATTTATTATATAAATAGTATAATAT
This sequence comes from Akebia trifoliata, assembly GCF_017979445.1. Classification (NCBI taxonomy): domain Eukaryota; kingdom Viridiplantae; phylum Streptophyta; class Magnoliopsida; order Ranunculales; family Lardizabalaceae; genus Akebia; species Akebia trifoliata. The sequence continues at coordinate 2,794,730 of NC_141386.1, read as the reverse complement.
ATAATAGGTTGTTTTTTAATAAGAAAAATCAGTTGGATAAGGAAAAATTATGTTTTTTTTTATATATACAAATTATTCGAATTATAATCGAATATTATCCGATATCCAGTAGGATAATCGGATTCGAATTTGGATAGAGTTTTAGAACATCCGTCGGTTTTGAATTCGGATATTGTTGTATCTGAATCGATAAGCATCTATTGACAACCCTAATTTTAACAAACTAAAGAAGATTAGTACAGTCGAGTTCAAATTGTTTGAAATCATGCATTAAGGGGCATTTTAAACCTTGGGGAATTAGGAAATATTTTGGATGCCCCAATTAATAGAAAATGACATATATATCCTCATCTTCATCAACACCTTTTCTTTTATCTCAAAATCTTTTATCTTTATACTTGATTTTTCATTATTAAAACCAATTATCTTCAACTTTTAATGTTCAATCTGCATTAATATTCCAAACATTAATTAAATTTTTGGAGAAGTATGGTTAAGGTGGAAAATACCCTTGATTTGTTTTCAAATTCAGTTATCCTCAATTTCTTTAACTGGTCAATTTTTGACTGATTTACCAAAACATGCACAGAAAATTGAAAATTTCCAAAAATGATGCACTAATCAAATTAGTTTCAAAAACAGTAAAGTAATTTATTGTTTTCATAAGCAAATTTTTTTTACCAAAATGTTAAGAAATAAAATGAATAGTATTTTTTTTTTCTAATTTTCATACTCAATATACCCTTTTTAACTTCATATTAAAATCACTTAATTACTCTTCTTTTAATATATATTCCAATTACATTTATACTTTCCTAGCTTTGTTAGCTACCATTATATAAAAGAGTTGAGTTTTGATAAAATGTAAAGGGTAAAATTGGTAAAAAGGTTTCAGAAAGAGAAATGGACATTTTTTGTACAAAAAAAATTGAAAAATTACGGTTGATTTTATTTTTTACCTTTTTGGTACAAAAATTTATTTTCCAAAATGATAAATTACTTGATCGAATAGCGCACCTTTAGGGGTTTTTTTTTTTTTTTGGAATTTTCTTGCTCCATTTTAATAATTTACTCTAATTTTTTTTTTTTTCTATATATTCATCCTTAGCTTCAATCCATCATCTCATTTTAACTTGAAAGTTGAAGTAGATTGAATATTTAGGTGGAAGATGATTGACTTTGGAAAAAAAGAAATAAATGAGAGGGTTTTTGGTTTATGAATGAAGATGAGGATACCTAGGTCATTTTCTATTTATAGGGGTGTATAAAAAATTTCAAATTGTAAAGGGTATATTTAAAAGATTGTGTGGATGCATTGATTTACATTCCTGATGTGGCTGATGTTCGTAACTTCGCATCAAACTCGGACTAAGATAATGACAGTGTATATATGTGACGTCACATAATACTAATCCTTCTCGTGCTCTAAGTAAGTCATCTAACCAACGAGGCACATAAATAGCTTCTAGGCCAACAAGTAAATATTTATTTTGGTGAGAAGTTACCGAAATCTACATTTTCAATCTTAGAAAAACAGGTTTAGAAATCAAATATTCTCTCTCAATGGCTGGATTAGTGGTGGTTTTTGATTTCGATGATACAATAATCGATTGCGATAGCGATTATTGGGTGGTTGACGAGTTAGGTGCGACAAAGTTGTTCAATCAACTTCTCCCTACCATGCCTCTGAACATTTTAATGGTAACTTCTATTTCTATAACTTTATATATAAATATATTAAGCTGAAATTTTCTTACATTTTAGTTCTTAGAAAACATCAAATCCCTTCCCATTTTTAGTAAATATCAGAGATACCCAATGTTTTTAAATTGATGACATACCCTTGACCTAGGTCTTTGTTAGGATTTGACATAAGACTTAAAACTTTTCACTGCATTAATTCCTAGGTATTTTTGGAGCATTGATTTGGATTTTAACATATGGTGTTAGAGCCAAACCCTATGTCTAGGGTTCAAGTTAGGTCGCCATAAAGTGGGCCACTAATTTAGGTTTTAACATAGGAAAATGTTGAACTGCCTTCGGACACTGTGTTCAACACTGTGGTAGTGCATAAAGAATCATAGATTTCTTTATTTGTATCTCGAGGAAAGAAATTTATGGTTATTTGTGCACTGTCACATCAGTTCAGTGTCCAACGAAGGCAACGTGGGAGGTTCTTTCACACATGGTGTTAGAGCCAACCCCATGTCTAGGGTTCAAGTCAGGTTGCCTTAGCCGCCTTGGATTAAGATGTAAACTTTCTACTCTATTTAGGTCTAGGTATTTTTGAGCATCGATTTTGCTCTTAACTGCCTTTTTCTTTAAGATTAGTAGAAATAGTGTAAATGCCCACCAAGAAATTTCTCAACCAAATCAGATTCTTTATAGGGTGGCAAACTACAAATCCTAATTTGGAGGATTCGAAACAAATGAACAGAGGAGCCAGAAAATATAGGATTAGATTTTGATATTATATTTGATTTCGCGTCGTTGTTACACCAAGAATTTAATTAGATTCATCTAGTTTTGTTTTTAACTAGAGATGATATGGGCAGTTTTATTAATGAAAGAGTTCTTGTTCTTGTTCTTGAATTTGTTTAGGGTAGGATGATGAAGGAGCTTCACTCTATAGGGAGGACAATCGAAGATATAGCCGAATGCTTGAAGCGGGTTCCATTGCATCCTAAGATAATCTCAGCCATTAAATCTGCCCATCATCTAGGGTAAATTTTTCTTATTCACCCTTTTCAAATTTATTTTTCTTTTTATTTCTAAATATTTTTTTGCTAAAACAAATGATGCTAACTTATGTGTTTGTTTTATTATTTTTAAGGTGTGATTTGAGGATTCTGAGTGATGCTAATCCATTCTTCATTGAGACAATCTTGAAGCATCATGATCTGATGAATTGTTTTTCGGAGATCAACACGAATCCATGCTTCATCGACGAAGAAGGAAAGCTTAAGATCCTCCCCTTTCATGATTTCATCTCCTCCCCTCATGGTTGTGATATCTGCCCTCCCAACTTGTGCAAGGTAATTTAGTTGGTTAGTTTAATTCATTAAAATTAATTGTTTAGTAAAACTAACCTTAAATTCCTCCCCTCATGGTTTTAATTTTTTTTTTTTCTTCAAAATAGGGTTTGGTAATCGATAGGATCAAAGCTTCTACTTTTGTGGAGGGAAAAAAGCGATTTATCTACGTTGGGGATGGAAAGGCTGATTACTGTCCAAGTTTGAAGCTTACAAAAGACGATCGAGTAATGCCGAGGAAGAATTATCCACTCTGGGAGCTAATCCACAACAACCAACTGATGAAGGCGGGTGTACATGAATGGAGCAATGGAGATGATCTCGAACGGGTTCTCCTTCAACTTATCAGCACAATCATCCATGAAGACGACAATAATACAAAATCTGCATTGATATCGACTGAGTGCAAGATCCCAAAGATTCCAATCTCTACTCATGACCCCATTCCTCAAGCTCTCCAAATTCATCATTAATTTCAAAGAGTTCGATACAGTCTAGCGAAACCAACAACAATGATTATACAATTGTTTTTTTTTTCTTTTCTTTTCTAATAGAACTACGTGAAGCTTGATCCATATTTGGGTACGTAGGCAGCCTTTTCAAGGTGCAGTCCAAAAATTGTAATAAAAATAATCTCATAAATATGTATCCGTATAATTGTTTAAATTTTGAGCCCATATCAAATGATTGTAAAATGCCATTTCTTAGAATTGATAATTCCATTAATACCCGAGTAGATTTGGTCAAATACTTTACCAAAGTAGATTCTCAATCGGATCTAAAAATTGAGTTAAAGAGGATTGAGCTTCATTTTTTAAGAGCTAGAGAGAACTTCAGCGATAATGGGCTACAAATGGCCAGCTCCCATACTCTAAATATATTAGAGTACTCAAAATCATAATTTAAATATCAAATTTGATGTCGAACAAGTTTTCCATTATAGATTGAAAGCCCTTTGATTAGGTGAAAAACAAGTTTGAAGCTATTGATCTTGAAGAACTTGACCGATATTTTTGAAAACTCGGCCTTACGGAATATTTTGAATGGCTTTGGTGTCTCTTTTTTATAAGTGAATGATTAAAAAAAAAATGATTTATATAAGATCGGATCAGACCCAAAATCCGATCTATTTCAGTCTGATAGGGATCCAATTTTGGTACCTTATTGGATCGGATTTGGACCAATCATGTCTAGATCAGACAAAATGTTGGAAAGAATATAAATTATAGTGTAATGATTTCTTAACCCCCCCCCCCCCCCTCCCTTAAACACACGCCCTCATCAAAGATCGTAGATCATTTGTCTTGAGATACACATAACCATAAATTTTTCTTGTGTATCCCAAGGCAAATGATCTACGGTTCTTGATGGGAGTGTAGGGGACGTGTGTCAGAGGGGGGCGTCATATAAAACAGGTAAAGAGTTTTATTGATTTCTTTGAAATACAAGGAGGCCACATCATGGTGGTCGAAATGGCAGCTATAGGAGGGGAGGTGATGAGAAAGTGGATTGTTGAAATTTGAACGGTTGCCCGATCATCATATCTTTGTTATTGTTGCTGTTAATATTACAATCATATGTATAGTAATTGTCATTTGTGTCTATTTTTAGAATTTTGGGTCTTGCTCAAAATGCTTATAAAATGTTTGGTGAGTGTGTCATGTATTCAATTATAGCTTCTTACTAATGTGTGAATTCCATCATGTTTAATTCTCTTGTCTTTGCTTAGCGGATTTTGTTCTGTGTTTAGGTTACAACAATATATGCTAATTAGCAAAAGTGCTTTTGTTTCACATACATATAAATACATGGATTTTTTAGTTCTGACTTGGTTGAAAACCATAATTGAGCAAGACACTCTGGAGGTCAGTTTCCAAGGCGACCTACGTCACCCATTAAGGATTTTTTAACCCAATTTAGTTCTGTTTTAGACCCAATTAAGAATCAAATATGACAAATTATCATATCTAGTAGTTATAATCCACTATTCTCAAGTTGAATGTTTATCTAACAAATGATCTTTAACTACACAAAGGGGTTAATTGATTCATTGAAAGAAAATATTTTTCTTAAAAACATGACATGGGTTTATATCAAACATTTTTGCATGCATTTCATGATTGAATACCAGAAAATGTGTCACTCAATCATTGCTGCTGAGCATAATTTCTAGTGCGATCGAGGAGCTTGAATGAATCATGATCTCAGTTCCCTATGAATTATTTTTTTATAAAATTTATAGTTTAATTTTCATATAATATTTCATTTATTGTTGAGGATAAGTTTTGAACTCAAGACCTCTTGAATGTTTTCTTGTAAAAAGTTGTAATTTTCTGTTTTGGTGAAACATAAAAGAACTTTTTTCTTTTTCCATTTTTGTTTTACTTTACTTTATTAGTTTTGAAAATTGTAAAAACATATCTTCTTTCTTTAATCCCACATCGGGTAAATACAAGGAAAGTTTTCAACTTATTTATGATCCCTCTCTCTTTATGATCTTCGAATTATCAACCTCCCAAACATCCAACGATTCTATTTTATCAGTAGTCTTGTCTGTAGGTTGAATTCTTGTACCCGTAACATAACCCCACATAGATTTGCCGTACAAAAAATTCTTCATAACATAATTCCAATACGAATAATTTTTCCCATCTAATTGCACATTAATCGACTAGAGAGAATCATCTTTACGACCAGCCATGATGAGAAAAAAAAATAAAGAAAACTAACAAATAATCACTAAACAATAACAAAATCAAACTGAGATGTGAAATCAAACCAGAATCCAATCAAGACGTGCGGAAGCGAACGAACGGTAGCGAAAATGATTGTACGAACGCACAAAAAAAAAATATTCTTCAATAAATACAAATTTCAAAATAATCGTTCTTCAACAATATGAACAAAATCCAAAAGATAGTGGCTCTGATACATGTGAAAACCAAGAGAAGCTAGGGTTTCTTATTCTAATAATCACTTAATTGTTATGTTACATAAAAACTAAATTATATATAAGAAACATAGAAAATAGGAAACCTACCAACAATAGGATATCTACTAATAATAGGAAATAAGTAAAATAAATAAAAAGAATATATATCTACCAAACGACTGGAACAAAAGTTCTTTTAGGTGAGACAGGCGCCTTAGAGAACACTTCCTTGAGTTCAATGACGAGGCCATTAACTTTTTCAATAATTTCTGAAACTCTCCATTGAAAATTGCATTGTTTCTTGTGAGCCAAATATTCCAAACAATCAACCAAGAGATAGAACACTTTTACGTCCTTATCAAGGATGAAGAGCTTTGTTTCTTAGAAAACGTAGAAATGTAATTATTATTATTATTATTTTGAAGTGCAATCATCCCAATAGAATGCAGGGGGTATTTTTTAAGTGCAAGGTTGGAATTGATTCTATGTGATCTGCAAGTAATCACTCCTTTATTTTATCTCTAGGAAATTTCCATCTGAAGCCCACTTCTCGATGACCATACATGGAAAAAATTGAAAAGAGTCATGCCGGGGTGACATTGGGATTTACTGCAATTCTCACATTTTTGACGTGGGGTGCGCACGTAACTATAGATGTGTTTCCTCGAGATACAAGTAAAAAAGCATCTACAGTTACGTGTGCACCTCCATGTCATAAATGTGAGAATTGCAGTAAATCCAATGTCACCCTAGCATTAATGAATTGAAAAGAGTCGTGATAATCTGACTATCCCACGTGGCAAACTCAATCAACTACTTGACGTGACAAGTTTGGAAATCGTAGATCTATGCTCCTTGGGATACACGGTTCCCTCGAGATACACTTTTTTATGGGGAAGTGCAGCCGTATATCCCGAGAAGCACAAATCTACGGTTCCCAAACTCGACACGTTAGGATAGTCGATTGAGTTTGCCACATGGGGTGGTCAAATTATCACAATTCAATTGAAAATTATCGTCTCAATAGAAATCTACTATTGCCACACCAATTGTTGTTAATACCACACAAATTCTTATGTCCTATGTAAATAGGGGTGGCAATCTCAAAACGACTCACAAACACGACATGAAGTTAGTGGGTTTGGGTCATAATAGTGTCAACTCATCTAATACGATTATTAAATGGGTTGGGTTTGGGTTTTAGGCGTCAACCCGTCTAACCCATTTAAAGACGTTTACTCATTATGTCATTAACATGTAATTTTAAATATATCAACAATTATTTAAGAATTTTTAAATTACTCATTTTTTTTTAGAATTTCCTAAAACTTTATCAAATTCTATAACACACGAAGGGTATTTTAAGATATTTTTAAATTAATAAATGGCTAAGTTTTAGTTTTGGAAAAAATAAAATTTTAATAAATTATTTATTTATATTTATATTTTTTACCCCATGTTTTTCATTAAAATCTAGAGGTATCTAGTGTTTTATTCCTAATATTGGCAAAAGACCCTTAGTAAGATTTAAGATCTCACCAAATAATGCTATTATGTCTGATAATGAAATACTTGCTTATTCAATAATAATAGTATTGAAAAACACTTTCCTTACTAAGTTAGTAAGTAAAATTTTATGGCCACATCACCTTATGATATCTAAAAACATAATCTTATGCCACATGATTGTAAAGGATAAAATTCTACAAACTTTAAAAAAATTTAAAAGAAAATTATTTTTCACTATTGAACTTAATTTACGATTATGTGACTTTATTTTTAATAATGATATTTTATTTTTAGTGGTGAAAATAAAACTTATTTTTTTCAGTAAAATTTAAAATTTTATCAAATAGGTTATATATGGGTTGGATCTAGTATACCTATTTATAAATGGGTTGGGTTAGGTTTTAAGTTTTTGACATGATTATTAAATAGGTCGGGTTTGAATTTGATAAATTTTTATAATAATCTTACCTCAACATGACACGAACATGACCCAATCCATTGATACCCCTTCTTCACGTAAATTACAAAAGATTTGCACATAGATGGTGTGGCGTTAACAAAAGTTGGTGTGGTCATAGCAACTCTCTATTAATATTATAGTCTCAAGAGAAACGTAAGAATAAGATGAAAAGACTTGCTTTTAGAAAAGGAAAAATAATCATAGGAAATTTATAGTATTTCAAAATGACGTTTGACGTTGAACATCAAACGTACGGTTCAGATCAAAGAAGATTCAATTAAATTCCCCAAAGATTCTATTTACTAATCCCTAGAAAACATATGCTCTATTTTCTTCTATCTTATCCGTACGTTCATGCGCGTCGTTTGACGATGTTTGAACAAACCGAGTAACCAATCGTCTTTTTCACACCTCCCACAAAGCCTGTGGAGTAGAAAAAAAGAAGCCTTTCTCACCCCACCATAGCATCACTGTCAGATCCCCAATTCTCTCTCTCTCTCTCTCTCTCTGACTCTGAAATCCATGGCAGTAAGCAACAACATAATCGCAGTAATCAACTTCATCGCAATTCTCTGCTCAATCCCCATAATCGGATCGGGTATTTGGCTCGCATCGAAACCCGACAACGAATGCATCCATCTCTTCCGTTGGCCCGTAGTCCTCCTCGGGATTCTCGTCCTCCTTGTCTCACTCGCTGGCTTTGTCGGTGCGTTCTGGAACCGCCAAGGCCTTCTCGCTTTCCATCTCTTCTGTATGGCCGTACTAATTGTACTTCTCCTCGCCTTACTCATCTTCGCCTTCGTTGTAACTAGGAATGATGGAAGTTACATGGTTCCGGGTCGGGTCTATAAAGAATATCGGATCGACGGATACTCTTCTTGGCTCCGAAACCATATTACCGATTCTGGAAATTGGGGTAAGATTAGAACTTGTTTGGCTGAGTCTGATGTGTGCAGTAAGCTTGGTCAGGATTATGTCTCTGCGGATCAGTTTTTCTTGGCTCATCTCTCTCCTCTTCAGGTAACTTCTTGGAATCTCTTTTTATTTTTTACTTCTTGGTAAAACTGTAAAAATTTGAAGATAATAACCCTTCAAAGGTAGGATTTTACCCACCTTAACTGATCAAGCTCGACCATTCAGTAGTGGGTCAACAATTCAATTCATTGGCATTAAACTTAAGATAATCAAACATATTTCACCAATCTAACGGTTTTGAATGGGTGACCAGTGGATTTATAAAAAATATCTATATCTGATCATCAAATCCCATATTTTTACGTTTATGAATTATCAAATTCTATTATGCATCAAATCCCACTTTTTAAAAAAAAAAAGAGAAAATGTTTAAAATTTTGTCCCTGCGAAAAAAAGTAGGAAAAGTTCAAAAAAAAAAAAAGGGAAGGGGGAGGGGGGGGGGGGGGGGGGTGAAGTCGGCAAATTTTTGTTACACGGGAAAAAGTCGTTTTTTTTACTGTTTTAATTGTTAGGGATACAAAATGCGACATTTTAAAAAAAATCGCCGATTTTTGTTACTATGATTTTGTCTCGGGCCAAACTATTTGCACCCACTTATAACACATTGGGATTTTTCCCAAAATGTGTGCACTATTCATTTTAATTCCCAAAACATGTTTTCCCAGTAAATTCGTCACTTTCATAATCAATTAATTCACTAATAAATTATTAGTGAGATTGTTGATATGGCAAAATCGCTGGTATTTTATCAATGAATTTGTTGATTATAAAAGTGAGGAACTCTCGAATTCGTAGATTATAAAAATGACGAATTCACTAAAAAAACATGTTTTGAGAATTAAAATGAACAGTGTATCGAACTCAGAATTTGTCATTTTCAGCGCACGAAATAGAGATTCGCCCTAACACATTTTGGGATTTTTTTAAATCATGAATTTTTTTAAATAATCTTTGATTTTTCACAAAAATCATGATTTAATCAACGATTTTAAGAAATCATATTTTATTTTTTATTTTAGCATTTTTAAATGGTATTTTATTATTTAATATTAATATATAATATACATTTTTTTTGTTGCATTTTTTATACTAATTTATCCGATGTTTATCCAACTTTATCAATCTTTTACCGACTTTTTCTGAAGCTTTCTCTTGACCAATTATTTTCGACAACTTTATCACTATGATGTTGATGTATAGAGATAAGTGGGTGTATTGAGCATAAATGGTGGGTGCAAATAAAATGACTCTTTATTCTTTTGAATTTTAAATACTTCTGTCTTCATTGGAAAGGTCATGATGTTTTCATCTTTTAAATATTTAATGTTTTTAAATATTTAAAAAAAATTTAATGATATTTTTGATATTTACAAAAGTGTCATCACACAAATAATAAAATATTGTTACCTTTATCACTAAGAACAAACTACTAAGGATGAAAATAAAAATATTGGAGGACCTAACATCCTTTGTTTGACATATAATTAATTAAAGCTTCCCCGAACGTATGACTAAGATGAGAAGACATTCCTAGTGATTTACAAGAAAATTTATCACTTAGAAAGCTCCAATATCAAATGACTCGTGAAAAACACAAAATCCCAATTAATATAGAATTCAATGGGATATATCTTAGATATGTGATGCATTCAATCCCAACAGTTGGATTTCATGTCTTAACAGTCGGGATTTCATATTTTTTCACAATTTAAAAGAGTTAATGTATCTAATCCATTTAAATATACTTATTTAGGTTATTATTTGAGATACCCATGGCTTCCTTCTGACATACACCCCCATCACACAACCGTAGATCATTTGCCTCAGGATACGCAGAACCATAAATTTTTTCTTGTGTATCCCGATGCAAATGATCTACGGTTCTTTGATGGGGTGCATGTCAAAAGGGGCGTCAGATTATTACAACTCTTTTCAAAATGATATTACCCAACCTCTTGACAAAAATTTTTGATTTTTTTTTTTTTTAATTTAAAAATCCTTCACCTTCGATAGGATGGCCACTTGTTCTCCAAAGATATGATTAATTACTTGAATATCTCTATCATTTCTTCTTCAACTCCCTAATCTCTACATAGAGGAATCAAATTCCTCTATCACATGATGTTAAAGGTCACCTAACTATCCACCCCTTGGAGTATAGGATGATCTGGATGCTCATAAATTGTTTGGGTCAGATAAAAAACCATTAAACATACACTAATTGGGTCTCTAAAGCTAGTAGGACCCATCAGATTCCTCTGAACCTCCAATAATTGAGATTCTAGCTTTGCTTTTACACCAGAAAGATAAACAATGTTGATGGGTGCCAACTTGTTTATGAATTATGATGTCGTTTACTAAACTTAAGTTTGGTGTGGGTTGTTATGTTTGATTTTTAATATGACAGTCAGGATGTTGCAAGCCTCCAACGGTTTGCGGATACGGGTACGTTAACCCGACACTATGGATAAACCCAGCCAACCCAACAGCCGACCCGGATTGTTTCATGTGGAGCAATGACCCATCTCAGTTGTGCTATGGGTGCAATGGTTGCAAAGCAGGGTTGCTCGGAAACTTGAGGAAGGAATGGAGAAAGGCTAATGTGATTTTGATAGTCGCCGTGGTGGTTCTCATATGGGTTTATCTCATTGGATGTAGTGCGTTCAAGAATGCCCAAACCGAAGACCTCTTCCAACGTTACAAGCAGGGTTGGGTTTAAGTTAACTACACCAATTTTTTCTCTCAAATTATTGGTTTGGGTTGGGTCTCAGGTTCCTCTTTATCACTACTAGTGTAAATATTCCTTTGTTCCATATCTATAAATTTTAGGGACTTTTGGGCTTAAAAAACTAGGCTCAGAATCTAAACAGATCAGAAGAATAAGTTCTTTTATAAGAACTATGGTTATTGTTGCTTCTTGGGTTGTATCCCTTTTTTTTGTGCTTGAGAGAATGTTTGTTTTATTGTTTTTATATTGATATTGTAGGTCCATTTTCTAAATTCTCCAGCTTCCACTAGAGTTGGTCTCTTTATTTCCCTTTCAACTTTGCATTCATCCATGGTTTCAAATCTGGTCCGAGACTTAGAGGACTCGGACTCCCCTGAGTAAGTATACTCCAAGTTACTAGACTTAATTTCAATTCCTGCCATAACCGAGTTACTGATCTATTCAAATCAAGCTTACCCATTGAAATGTTATCAATCGAAAAATTAGAGAGCTACTATTGGCTCCCCAACTTTTACTTATTACACCCAATTAAAAATAAAAAAATAAGTGAATAGTTAAGAATAAGTAAAAGTTGGGGTGTCAATATTAGCTCTCGCTCGATTTCTATTTTTTTAAGGTTTAAGATTTTATATGAGCCCAATCCTAATCGTAAGTTATAATGTTATGTAATGTTGATTAATAACTTGTGCCGAATGTTTGTAATGCTCCACTTGTGTGTACTGATCTTTAATTGGGGTATGATAACTGATTTAAGAAATTGTGGTGTAATAGGAACACACCTTGTGAACAATGTACGCTAGAATTTTGGAACTTGAGCTACCCCATAGGCATCGAAGGAGAAATTGCCATCCTAGAGCTATGATTCGAGAGTGCCAAGTGACCTCGACGCATAATCACTGGTGCTCTAAGACAACCCCATGAAGCCTTAACATTCCATGGTTGGGAGGTTGTTCTCGATTCACTCGCACTCATTGGCAGAGAGGGGCATGGGTTTTTCTTGCCCCGGCACATTAGAGCCAATGGCCCAACTAGGCGTATCTGGACACACACATTTATCCCTTCTTTGTCATAATTAATAAGTGAGAAAATATTTTTCAAAGATAAAAATAAATAGATCCTTGTGGCTATCAAGGACTTACAATATATATCCAAAAATTAAATTCTGATTTCAATCTAATCCTCGCTAAATTCAATTAATCTATAACTATTTTACCTCTTTGTAATAGTCTATGTTTGACAAATTAAAACTTGGGAAATATTTAATGAACCAAGCACTCATCCAATGGTTCCAAGTGTTCCCCGAAGACAAGTTCAAAAATGCATCCTTCCCATGTAATACTCCATGTGAGAGTGGAGGAACTTCTCTCACAAGATATGCATGAATAGAATGGCTATCATCATGCATGCAGTGAAAAAGGCACTATCTTTGGGGTTTTAGGTAGAGGTGTCAATGGATACCTATTTACCCAGGACCGAAACCGAAAACCCCGATTCCAATTCCCTTTTTATTGAAACATATTAGAGTCGGATCTAATATGGAACCAAACCAATAGAAACCAGAACCATTAGATTCTATCTAATGGGTACTCGCGGATACCCGGAACCGATTTATTTTGTCATTTATTTTTACATTATACATGATTCCAGATAATCCTATATTTTTAAATTAACATATATGATATAAAGTTTTTCAAATTTCATATAAATTAAATATTTGAACTTAAGATGAGTCATTTCTTTTTAAATTTATTACTTGTAAAGGAAATAAAATTTAATATTTAAAATAAAAGTTATTAAATCATCATTTTAGTGGAACAAATTATTATTAAGTTGATACTTTACAAATAATATGTTATTTTTAAGAAAGGAATTATTTTTTTAATAATGATTTTGAAATAATTTTTCACATTCAATACTAGAGAACTGGAACCGATGGGTACCCGTGATTTTTTTTGGTTTCGGTTCCACTTATTTTAAAATCAGAATCGACGAGAACTGGAACCGATAACATAAAAAGGTTATGATTTCAATATTCATACGAACCGACCCATTGACACCCCTAGTTTTAGGATCTTGTCCTCCCAAGCCCATGTACCTTCACGCAAGTGAAGAGAACGCATTGGACCACTATAAACCTCAACTAAACCCAAAATCACAGTGTTTTGGACGTCATGCCTTACGGCCCGATCTACTTAGGTTTTAGGGCTTACGATATTGGCCCAGCCTGCAAACCATATCAAATGTACATGGGGAACTTAAGATACACGTTTCCCCTCCTCAAATAAATGCTCATCACAAGGTCATAATTTAGTGAGAAGTACTAAGGCTTCAACGGCCACAAAATTCCAACAAAAGGTAGTTTAATAGAGGGCATTTTCAATCATTTATGTTAGTTATGGAGAAGAAAGATCTAGGTAAAGGGGGCATGTCATTAGATTGACAATAGTGATATTTATGAAAAAGTGATAAACTTTTGTCAAATTTACGATTCTGGCTCACTGTTCATTTTAATTACCAAAACATGAACGATAAGGATTTAAAAGGTTCTTAAGGTGACTATTTCCTATGAATCTCTTATCTGCGACATTAGCATATTTTATTCAATCAGGACTTCCTCAAGTCCAGTAGCACGTTGAGAGAGTTCATCGAAAGAAAGTTTTAGGGCCTCCAGCAATCAAGCCCGGGCGCAGCTCGATGCGGATTCCCGCAATACACATTTTTTCCCATTTGGGATAGATTCTTCCACTTGGCTCGCTAATAACCTAAAGGTTTCGCAGGTTTAAAGTGACTATTTCCAATTAGTCACTTTAAACCTGCAAAATAGGCACTTTAAAACCGTCGAATTCATTACCGTTCTAAATATTTTTTTATAATGAAAACGTGATCATTCACGTTTTGATAATTAAAATGAACAGTTAGACGGAATCATAAATAACTCATTTTCAGCACACAAAATGGTAATTCACCCTTGAAAATACAAGCACATTTCTAATATCGACCAAAACTCAAAACAAAGTCGATCTCTAATATTGACCAAAAAGTGAAGGGCATTTAATATTGGCCAGTGGTATAATGTAGGTTCACACTTTTCCATTAATTGAATTACAAACTAATTCACCTTTTTTTTTTACTTTGTATTAGTTTGCAACTTTTCATCGATTCGTAGTTCAACGTTGTATGAAAGATCTGTTAACGTATATAGTGAACTTATATGCGGTCTAGTCCACATGCAACATAAGCCAAACATCATATAAAGGGATATAGAGATGAGAGGACACCTACATTCATCTCCTTGAACAGGAGATATCACGAGAGGGCATTGTCGGGCTATTAAATTTTGGGTAGGCTACTCAACCTTGATTTCTTCGATCGAAAGATACTTTGGGTTCGAAATATTGAAATTAGCCACCACCACATTTTAGCGTCGTAATAACACCTATTAATTCAGATCACATCCCTAGATATGACTAAAAGAGTACAATTGATAAAGAATATTTTCGCACCGTGGCCTAAAAAGATTAGCCTTTATTGCACAATCCCGTAACATGACAGAAAATATGCGTAGCAGTTATCTTCACATCACTCCCTTTCACATACCGATAAAAGGGGAGGAAAAAGAAAAGAAAAATTAAGCACAAAATTTCTTTTTTTGATCTTAAGTCAATACTTTGTGAAACAAAAAAGTTATTTGGACATTATATTTTGATCTACAAGAATGACGTTAGAGTGAAAAAAGTGGCGTAGAATACACATGTAATGTGTGTGTCCCATGGTGATTGTTAAGGTCGTGTGCAAAATAAGAAATAGATTCCAAGGAAAAAAGAAAATTATCAATTAGACAAATATCTCCAACAAGTAAATTTTCTCAAAAATAAAATTCACTTGACCTAAAACAACAATACTTCTTTACCGTAGAATTGGGGGCAATAATGCATTTCAGATAGGCCAATATAATAGGACATAGTCGTTCAAATCTTTACATATAAAAAAAAACACATTTCATTTCCATGACATGTGACCCTCAATGTTTTGGAGAATATTTAAGATACCCGATGTTTTAAAACTAATGGCATCCCCTCTTGAGCTTGGCTGGGTGGGTCTTCTTTTATAGCTTAATAAAAAATGATCATCATCATCCTCATCACTGTCATCATCATCATCGATGATTGATTTTGGGGAAAAAATCAAGGGTTTTTAGATTATTTTTCATTAGTCTATAAGAAAAGACCGAGGTCAAAGGGTATTTCATCAATTTTAAAACATAAGGGTATCTCAAATATTCACCTAAGCATGGAGGGACCAAGTATCACCTTAAGTAGGCAGTTTCTTTCAAGATTTAAACAGACAAATTATTTATGATAATAAAAAATTAAATAATACTTCAACAGGTCATTATAAAGATAATGTTTTAAAAAATGGGTTGTAAATGATTCATATTTTATGTTAGAAGACCTTTTGATCCATATTTTCAAATGTAAGATATAACGATCTACATGAGATGCAAGGTGATTTATCATAGAGTCGTGATAATATGATACCCCCCTCTAACACATGCCCCCCTATGCTCCCATTACAGAATAGTAGATCATTTGCTTCGGGATACACAAGAAAAGATTTATTATTATCCATATCCCAAGGCAAATGATCTACGCTTCTGTGATGGGGGCATGTGTCAGAGGGAGAGTCCGAAAATCATTACACTTTGTGATATTGTGGATATTATTAGCATAGTAACTTGCCAAGCGAACAAAGTTGTGGTAGTTGGGGATGAGACCGATGTATACCCCCAATAATGTCGTTGGGAGATTTTTCGTTCCGTGTTAAATTAATCCACTCCATGATCTCATTATTTGGCCTTAAACATCAAAATCAATGAACCCTTATTAACAACTAAGGAAAGATTATTCTAACTAGAGGTAAGTTGGTGAAGTGGGGCAAGTAGGAGAGTTTGGTATGGTAAAGATAAGAGAAAGTTCCAAATTGTAAGTATGTTCTCTATAATTGAATGAAAGAAAGTAACATCATAAGCTTTGCAAGCTAGCACCAACTCTATGGTATTCTTTGGAAGTAAGTGAGAATCCCATGTCATGATTTGTTTTGTAATAGAACATATCTTTAATATATACATTGCATGTGAAGTGCCTTTTTTTTTTTTTTTTTTTTTTAGAAAAAAAAAATTAGAAAAGAAAGAGTCGTGATAATCTGACACCTCCTCTAACATACACCCCCATCACAGAACCATGGATCATTTGCCTCAAGATACATAAGAAAAATATTTATAATTTTGTGTATCTCGAGGCAAATGATCTACGGTTCTATGATGGGGCACAGATTAGGGGGGGGGACGGGGGCGGGGGCGGGGGGTGGTGGAGGCATTAGAAATCATTATTCAAACATGCATCGAAAAAACTAGTACTATTACTTGTACCACTTGTCCATCCCCCCCCGGGTAAAAAAAAAAAGTATTCCCCAAGTATTATAAATAGAACATCACTATGAGAAAAGTACAAAAATGGGCGAAAATTATCAGTCTAGGCATTTTTCTTAGATATTTATGAAAAAAGGTCATATACCCATTTTTTATGTTTATTTATATCATTGGTTTGAATTTCATACATAGTTTTGATATTTTATTTTAGGTTCAAAGATACCCACTTTATATTTATACAAGTAAAATCAAGAAAGTGACCATACAATGACACACACTTCCAGAAAAGAATAATGTTGATGTGACCTCAAGAATGGAGCTCACATCACACACCCTGGCGTGAAAGTGTATGGAAATCATAAGTTCTTTTTCTTGATATACAAGTGAAAAAGCATTTATGATTCCCATTCATTTTCACGTCAATATGTGCGATATAAGGTCCAATCTTGAGGTCACTCAAGCATGACTCTTCGTAAAATGAATAAGTACCAAAATGGATGAGTACCCTTTTCAATAATCATTTTAAAAAACATGTCAAAGTCGATCATTTTGAAAAATTAGTAACCTATTTTGATAAAACACACCCTCAACATTACTAGATTGTCTGGATGAAAGAATTAACTTCTAAAGTCCTGTCATTAGTTGGATGCAATGAACTGTAAGACTTTTTCTTGTCAATTTAATTTTCCGAATTTGTAGAAGTTGCAATTGCAACCGTCCATTGTGACTTGCAACTCTCACTACTCTAAAAAAGAAATAGAAGCATTTCTTTCTTGCCCCCACTCCTACAATGTATCGCCATCGATAGGGTATCTAACTATCTATTACAGATCGTCAGCACAAGTTACCAGAGATTGGCATAGTTGACATAATATTCTCGGCCTAGGTGGGTAGGAGAAATTTTTTTGAAACTGGCAGTCTGTCCGCTTCAAATTTTTTTAAGGAACCACCTTTGCACTATGACACGTGGCATTTTCAAGGAGGTATCTCAAATATTAATGAAAAAATAGGGATGTGAATTAAATACGAAAAGTCACATATCTTGGTGAGAAGCGGGTTCCTTCAAAATTTTGAAGCTGGCTGCCTGTTTCAAAGTGGAACTCATGCATAGGGCATCTAGCTTAGAATGTCGGCACAAATTATCATAAATTGGCTTGGGTGACATAGTTGACATAATATTCTCAACCTAGGTAACTTGGGCACAATCAACTCGGGTGACTAGGTGATTTGAGAGAGTTGAATGATGAAATAGTATCCCGACCCTTTTAGGTCGTGGGGTTGCAACTCCTCCAAATTTGTTATTTGCCTGGGTTTTGAGAGTTACAATTCCTAGCAGGGGTGTAAGTTGTGGTTTGGTTTCGAGTTATAAAAATGGAGAATCACCAATTCGATTTGGTTCTCGAATCAAACTTGTCTAGAATCGAACCAAATCGAGAATCGAAACCTTATGGAATACATATATTGCAAAATCTCAAAATAAAAACACAAAATCCAACAGTTGAGATAACATAAGCATCCAAAAATACATCACGTATCCCTAAGATGAAACATGACAGATGGATTTCATGTTTTATGTGTGAGGATTTTCTGTCTTTTCATAATACAAAAGATTCCAACCCATTTAATAAGAGAGCTACTATTGGCACCCCAACTTTTATCTATTACATCCCAATTTATTAAATTATTTATCACCCCTCAATTAAAGGTTAAAACACTTTTCAAACTGACATTACAAAGATCTGATTCAAATTATATTCTCAACATTACAAAACATTGTAACACTTGTTTCAAACAATTTAGTAGTTGATTTGACCTGCACTTTTGATCCACTGCTTCGTCCATCTTTTGGTGGACCTAGTCATGTAGCAAATATCAAATTGATTATTGATTTCTAAGTTCTAACAACCGGACTTCAAACGTTTTAATCATGGATTTGAATCCAAATGTTTTTTCTATGGGCTTGGCTAGTGATGAGAAATAGTCAAATCAAATAGCTTAAATTAATAAATAAGGATTGTTTTAGCATACCTACCCACTAAGGTACAAGTTGAAAATTAAAGAACCCAACTAATGAAAAAAGGTTTGCGGATTGACCAATCGACGCGTATGGAGAGCATCCCTAATTTACAAAATTCCCACATTAGAAAAGTCTTCAATATACAAAATGTACTGTAATTTATCAATCCGGGATTCTTTAACATCTCACACAAAATGTGAAAAAAGCTCATATTCGATAGTTCAAGGTCGTCAAATTTTGTAAAATTTGACAAATCATAACATCAAAATTTTCATTGTCGAATTTTTTCTTCTGACGGATTGAAACCTTCAATTTAGTGGAGGTTAGGAGAAATTTGACTACTCTAAACCATCAAATCTAGGAAACCTCACAAGTTACGATGGACCTAGGCTGTCAAATTTTGATTTCTAAAATCCGTAAGCTTTGGTCCAGTGAATTTTCTTGTAGAATTTTTTAGTTTTCACATAATGATATATACCTTTATGTGCCTAAAAAATTCTCTCAAGTAATATGTCATGTGGATTTTAAGATGTGGGGATATGAAATATTTCAATTTTACAATAGGTGTGCAAAAATTGGATTGGGTTTGGTTTGGTTCGATTGTGATTTGTATTAAATTGGTATCTATCTGATAAGAAATTTATTAAATTTAGACATGATCAAATCTATATGATAAAACACAATGGTGGGGTTCACTTGTGGGAAATAAACATTCTCTCAACTATAGTTATTCCTTTCATCTTCACTCCTTCAATTTTATTATCTTTCTTCCCCCTCTCCCCCTCCAATTACTTTCTTCATCATAATTTTTTTTTATTTTCTAACATGTATCTTGAGAAAATAAATTAATGGTTATCTATGCACTGTCAAGTCAACTTAATGTTGGATCCAGCATCGAGCACAAGCATTGTAGTACGAGTCTTTTATATAATACACTCTCTAACTTATCTATCTTTCCTCTTTTATCCTTTTAATTCTAAAACATGAACTCCACTCCTTTGTTCTTTTTTTTTTTTCAATAATGCTTTTTCAAATTTATTGCTTCTCATTCACCCCTAAACCCCAAAGAGGATGCATCTGTGTTGTAGGTTCAGGTGAACTCTAATGTATAATATTACTAATTCTAGATCAATCCTATTTGGGAAAATCTTTTGAAAATGGAAAATATAAAATGACCATTACCAGTTTTATTTTTATTTTATGTGTTTTATTTATAATGTATATGTATGTCCCATTGTATATGTCAAATAGTAAAATATAAAGTAGTTGGATCAGGAAAATATTTTATTACATTATTGTCTTGGAAAAGCATGTATGGTCTCGATCCATTAAATAATAACCTGATCCAGATCCAGATTCAATCTTCATAATAAATAGACCAGATTGTATTTGAAGCTCAATCTGATTTATTATAGGGATTTGTGTTTCTGCCTAAAGCATAATGGATGCTTGATGGATCAAGTGGTCCATTTTTTATCCATTTATTTGATTGATTTGAACTAAAGTTGACCGCTCTTTCATCCCTTCTCTCTCCTCTGTTCGAGTGTTTCTCTCTCCTTCCCAATATTTAAACAAGATAAGCCCCTCCTCGTTAATCCCCCTTTCTCACTTCTGGGAAACAGAGAGACCTCTCTTTCTTATCTCCTTCCCAACAAAACCCCAAACCAAATCCCAAAATACCCAAATAATCCTCTTCTTCCCCAACTTCATCTCTTCATCTCTGATCAGATGGATCAAACCCAAACCCAGTTTGTAATCGAACCATCCGAGGTTGAATCCATGACTAAAGAATCAGGTCTCTCTGTTCTTCAACTCCTCCCATCTCTAGTAACATCTGCCCAAAAATTAGCCAGACCATCTATTTCTAAATACCACGTTGGAGCCGTTGGATTAGGATCCAGCGGTCGAATCTTCCTCGGCGTAAACGTCGAATTCACAGGCCTCCCTCTCCATCATTCAATCCACGCAGAACAATTCTTGATCACCAACGCCGCCATCAATGGCGAAACTCAACTCCAATACATCGCAGTCTCGTCCGCTCCTTGTGGCCATTGCCGCCAATTTATGCAAGAAATTCGCGGCGCAACTGAGATCAAAATCTTCATCACTTCGACCGAAAATGGAGAAGAAGATAATAAAAAAGACCCGATTTTTCGCCCAATTTCGTACTTTCTTCCTCATCGATTCGGTCCCGATGATCTCCTCGATAAGGACGTTCCTTTGCTTTTAGAACTACATAATAATAGATTGATTTTCCACGATTCCAATAATTTGGATTCAAAACCCAATACCCAATGTAATGGGAGCGTCAATTTAGAGATACCCATTTGTCAAAAATCCCTAAAATTGGCAGCACTCGAGGCGGCTAATAATTCTCATTCGCCCTACAGTGGCTGTCCTTCGGGAGCGGCCTTAATGGGGTCTGATGGAAAGGTGTATAAAGGGTCCTATATGGAATCGGCGGCCTATAATCCTAGTTTGGGTCCGATACAGGCGGCGTTGGTGGCCTATGTGGTGGGTGGTGGAGGCAATTATAATGAGATTGTCGCGGGTGCATTGGTAGAGAAGGAGGGAGCGGTGGCGGTGCAGGAAGGCACAGCGCGACTACTTCTCCAATCAATTTCACCAAAATGTGATCTTCAAGTGTTTCGTTGTGGTACTTCTGCGATGAATAGTTTCCAAAAGCCTTCTTGAATGTGGTAATTTGGGTAAATCTTTGTGTTTTAGAATCATTTGGGGTCATTGATTGTTGATAAAGATTGAAAATTGATGGGATGAATGTAACCTCTTTTCTTCCAATAATCTAATCATATTTTAATACAAAACTTTCTCTATCATTTAGTTTTTTTTTTTTAATTTCTTTATGATGAACTATGATACTTGGATACTTCAATAACCCTTAATTCAATGAATCGTCCGAGACAGATGTAACGAACATTTTTCGTTCTTTGATTTGAGGAGATTTTTATATGTAAATTTCTTTATTTTATAATACTTGTATTTGTCCTTTATTGTTGTCAATTTTGGGCAACATAGACTGTTTGAGTGAATAACCATGTTCTTGTTTTTTTCTCCAAATAATTGTACACTTCATTTAATACAATTTTCATTTTTGATTTGTTCTTAATGTCTGCTAATACATAAGATGTGGCCTTTTTGTCATGATTGCTTCAGTAGATTGTAGATATTTGGGATTACACTATGATGATGATGATGATGATGATGATGAATATTTTGAAAGATAAATTTGATGATCCCTTTCTAAGTACACAGTTCCGATGTAATTTTTTCACATGTAAAATATGTGTTATTAAAAACACCAAATGACAGATCTGTGAAAAAATCGAAATAGCAAAGACAACACAATCGCACAAAACACAAGGAACAAAACAAGTACCATCACTTTTTTCTCATCAATTTTACAACCTTAGAGATCACTATTTATATTACCGAGAGTTATCAAAACATGTAAAACTTACCAAAACAGAAACCCCCAAAAATAGAAAACCCTTTAAGAAAATATTACACAATTGCTCTTTTCTTACCCTTAAAAAAAATTGGGGTAAGGAACCCTCCAAAATAAAATATACTCCTTGTAACAGGTCTGGATCAGATTCCTTTATTCATTGATAGATACTTATTCCTTATCTATAGTGCTTTAGCTTTGAAAAAAATAAAGTCATTATTCTCACAAATCTATTTCGTTCCGTATTGGTATGCCAAAAGGAGAATGACTGTTTTACCTGAAATTCGGTTTTGAATTTCAGTGGTCCACCTGGGACAGAAATTAAGTTGTGGTGTGTAGATGATGAGTGCTAGAGAGGAGTGGAGTATGCTGAGTCACAATTCCAAAATCTGAACTTTTTTTGAGTTCCATGGTCTCCTTTTTTTTTTTTTTTTTTTACTTTTTTTCATTTTAACCCCTAAAAGTTGATTAGTAAGAACTAGTGGGCGGCACAAGCGATGTGTAAAGTGGAGAGATGTCAGTTGGTATCATTGGGGAGATGAGATAATGGAAAGGGAAATTAAATGGGCAATTTATGTTTATGAAAGAGAGAGAGGAGTGTTTCAAGGAAATTTTGCTATTTTGCTCAGCGAAGTTGGTATCATGGGGGAGATTAGATCATCTAGATTGGAGTTAAATGGGTGATTTATGTGTTCGAAAGAGACAATGGAGGAAATTTTGCTCAGCAAAGTTGGTAACGTGGGGGAGATTAGACCACGTAAAGTGAAGTTAAATGGGCCATTTGTGTATGAAAGAGACAGAGGAGTATTTCAAGGAACTTAGCTAATTTGTTTGTAGAAGTTGGAATAATGGGGGAGGTCAGATCATGTAAAGTGAGTAAAATGGGTGACGTATGATATTGAAAGAGACAAGTGGAGTTATTTCAAGTGAATTCTGCTATTTTGCTCCTCCAAGGTCTTATGAATCTGAACTATTTACTGAGGTACGAAAAAGAGCCTTATGAGCTTATCATTTGGAAATTCTAATTGGGAGTGGCTTGGCAATCCTCATTTAATCAGTAACAGCAAGTAATTTTTCAACTTGTCACTATTCTTACTAGGTTAGGTTTGTTGAATCTCTTTCATGAGATAGTTGGTGGAGGTTTTAAGTGGTTTAAAGGTGCACATATGCATTTAGAACCAAAATACTTCTCACTAGAGAATTTCAAGACTTATTTGACCATTTTGTAAAAGGAAAAATGTCCATCAGTGAATGTGTCTGGAAGGGTTTAGGTGTCAATTATTTCCTTTTTAAGCCATGGGCAAGTTTGAAAGGGAAATGCACGTAATGATGATTCACATTGTGTTAGTCTTAACCTTCTGTTGTTGCAAACTTTCTTTGTATTCTCCTGTTTTCCCTCTTTTCTTTTCACCTTTTATCTTTTTTCTACCTTCTTGTTCCTTTCTCTCTTAACCTCATAAGAAACTTTGCCAAAATGAGAAAGATCAAGCCAATGCAACACAAATATAATTTAATGTTGCATTTGGATAGATAATTGGTGGAGCGATTGATATCTCCCCATGCATTGGAGATTTTTCAATGCATGATGGCAAGAATCTTGTGCTATTGCATTATCCGAGACTTATTGTTAAGGTTTGGGGTTGGAACTGTTCAATTTGGCCTAAAATAAAAAAATCAACATGTCAGGGATGCCATGTCACCGTTAAAGCCTTTCTAGTATATATGTATAGATAGACTATTGAGCACAACAACAACAACAAAGCCTTATCCCAACGATTTGAGGTCATCTAAAACAAATCGTATTCCTCAGCTCCACTCTGTTCAGAGAGTCGTTTGTTATTGAAATATCCACTTTTATTATCTACATCCATGTTCTTTGGGGGTGCCTTCCTCTCATTATGTTAAAGTTCAGGGTAACATATCTACAAAAACAAGGATTATAAAAATCCTAATAGATGAGTGAAAAGATTAGGAAAAATAAAATTAGAAATTAAATGCATTCTAGAAATGATTATCATCACGAAGACGGTCAAAATGAGGCTGCGTACCAAATTGAGTGTTACATAATAAGATGGATTTATTAAGATTCATGAGATACATTATCATTACTAGTCTATCTCATCACAAATGGTAGGTTGGAGAATTATATGTTTAATATACATTTATTAAAATAGAGTCGTGTGGAGTAACATTGTGGGGGACATTTCTGACGTCAAACATTGTAGGAATCAGAGATGATTTTCATCTAAATCGTATCTCGATGAAAAGCATTTATGATTCCTACACACTTCCACGTTGGAAATGTCCCCCCGACAAGTTACTTCAGCATTATCTATTAAAATATTCTTCATTAAGAAGTATTGATAATTATAATATTTATAGTAGGTTAATTTTCTTATCTTGGTCAATGTAATATCTATAAATACTATATTAGGGTTCATGTAATTAACATCCAAGAATTCTTAATGAAGGCCACTGAGAATGAGAATCAGTAAAAATAATGATGCATGGTTCATGTGGTAGTGTATATTTGATCCTTGGTATCACTTTGCCCAAAAGGAGGGGTGGGTAGCTGTCATTGGCCCCCCAACTTTTACTTATTACTCCCCAATTATAATAAAATAAAACAAAAGGATTTTTCCCAAAATGTGCGTAGATTTTGTACAAATTCTGATTTTGGTACACTGTTCATTTTAATTCCCAAAACATGTTTTTCGGTGAATTCGTCACTTTTACAATCAATGAATTTGTTAGTATATCTACAAAATAGTTTATGTTAAAAGTGACGAATTCACGAGTTCATAGGTTATAAAAATGATGAATGCATGTTTTGGGAATTAAAATGAACAATGTACCAAATTCAGAATTTCGTCATATTCAATGCAGGAAATGGAGATTCACTCAAAAAAAAAAAGTCGATGGTTGAGAAATAGTAAAAAGTAGGATGCCAATAGAAATACTCTTTTTTTGGTTTAGATTTGTATTTGTCAAATTTAGGATTTTATCTAAATCTATTCCTAATCGTAAACAACTGCAGAAGTTGTTTTAATGTGTTATAATTCGTTGTAATTTTGGGATAATAACTTGAACCAAACTTTTGTGATGTTCGAATGGTGTGTTATAATCTTTAACTAGGATGTGATAAATAATTTAAGAAATTGTGGTGGAATAAGTAAGAGTTAGGGTATTAATAATAGTTTTTGAAAAAGGAGAGATTTTCCAAAACATGTGCAAATTATAACAAAGGCTGTGATTGGCTGCGACGCCCACTGTATTAATAAGGGCGCCAATTTTACCATGATTAGAGCACCCTGCATCTGCATATGTCGACATGCCTAGAAACGATTTTTTGGCTTATGTTTTACATGTTATTGTTGACAGTGCTCGGTCAATGTCGACATGAACATGTCAACTAAAACAAGGCGGGGGGAGAGAGAAATAAGTTTGTATGTGCCCTTGCTAAGATGTGTGCCCTTACTAAGAATTGGGGTGCCTTTAGCTTGGGCCCATGTCAAAATTCTGATTCTAATACACTATTCATTTTAATTCTCAAAACATGTTTTTCGAGTGAATTCGTCATTTTCATAATCAATGAATTCAATGATAAAATACTAATGATTTTGTCATATATCATGTTTTGGAAATTAAAATGAATAGTATATCGGACTTGAAATTTCATCATATTCAATGCACGAAATGGAGTTTCACCCTAAAAAAAATCAAATTGCAATTCAAAGCATTGGGCACTTTTTGGTGAGGAAGCATCAAAGTGTCATGTACCAAATATTAGAATTTTTTTCACTTTAGTTTCTTATTTAGAAAATGAGATTGATATAGCATTGCCCTAAAAGATGCCCTTATCATGATAACGCTAATGTCAGCCATTTATTGAATGTGGAGGTCCCGATCATGGTTTTAAATCTCAATCAAGACGACTCATCCGATATGTCTTGGTATCGTCACTAACGAGATGGTAGACAAGTCAAATGTATAGGAGGAGATTTAAAATCACAGTTGACTTCTCTCATTATTGAACAAGACAACTCAAATGTATCGAAAAACTCATCTAAGATGACTCGGTCTCGTTCAAAGACGAGATGTCAAAACGAGTTTTAAAACCAAAGTCCCAATGACTTTAGAGCTTAGGAAAATCCTTTCATGAATTCATTCATTGATGAGTAATAATAAAATGTTGGTGTGGTTCAAAGTTTGATATCAACATTCTAAAATGACACGCGACACTCCCCCCGATCTCTTTTGAGATATTTTAAATTATAAAATTGTCTTACGTTCTTTCATGTCAATCCAAACATGATAAAGAGAAATTGAGTTTCTCTTCTCCTAATGAATTTCTTTTCTCTCCACTTCTCTCAATCCAAACACAGCCTTAAGGAATTCTTAACCCTTTCTTCTTAAAATTGACAAGGATGGAATCTTCAAAGTACCTCATAAAAGATTTGTCTTTCAAACTAACCAACTTGTCCTAACAAAAGTCATCCCTAAATGACATAGCTTAGATGGAATTGAATTGTCTTTCAAACTAAGTAACTTGTCGTGACAAAAGATATAGTTTAGATAGATTTGAATTGTCAAGTACATGATTCGTGCCGTGAATCCTAGATATTGGGATAAGAAATTTGGAATGATAACGGCCATGCCACATAAATCCAAACAAGAGGACCGGTTTTTTAGAAGAATTTTTTTTTTTTTTTTTTAATGATTGTCAAATAAATCACACTTTTTAGCTTAAAAGTTGAAGAGAACTTCTTTAAATATCATTAATGTTCGTTAGGGTGACATTGGATTTTCTGTGATCACACATCTCTGATGTGGGGGTGTGCACATGATAGCGCAAAATGTGAGATCACAGTAACTCCCAATGTCACCCTAGCACGACTCTTTAATTATTACACCCCAACTAAATTTGAAAATTAAAAAATTAAAAGGATGAGAATATCATTCTTTTTAGAAAGAATGTTAGGTCTAGATATTTTCTTTCATTGGATGGAGATATTTAAGAGTGAAAAATACAAGGATCAACATCGAGGGTCTGGTAGACACTCGTTGACATCAACTTGTTCTTTCTGATGGGTTAGAAAACCAATAGCTTTAAGGTGGTTTGGTTCAGTTTGGAACAAGTTGCGGTTCAATTCTAAGTTATGAAATTGGAGAACCGATCAATTTGATTTAGTTCTTGGATCAAGCTTGTATAGAACAGAACCCTTATACAATATATATATAAAATAATTATTATGAATTATTTAGGAGTTATAACATATATTAGTGATTTTTATGGATAAATTAATGATTTTTTATGGATAGGTTAGTGATTATTGTATGGAATGTTATGTTATGTTTATTATATGTTTGTTTTTTCATTAAAAAATATTACTTACAATTTATAGAATATTGACAATCCGTAGAATCAAATCGAACCAAACCAACTTTAGTTCGATTTGGATTAGTCTGGTTCCAAAAGAATTTGATTCAGTTTTGATTCTTATTTAGTAGAACTGACATATGTTGATTCGGTTCTTATTTGACCACAAACCGAACCAAGTTGCACCCCTAGTTAATTCCTATTATAAATGGTATGCACTAACATTTAGTTAGGAAGGGATAAATAATTTAAGTAATAAGTAAAAGTTGGGGTGCCAATAGAATTTCTAAACATAAGGATTTTTTCGAACATTTTTTCTACCACTTTCAAAATTCGATTTGTTGTCTCATCTAAACCATGGGCGAGACCAAATTGCCTTGGACGAGTCAACTCATCTTGGATGAGACAGTCCATCAAATTTGATTTATATTGATTGGTTTGCACATATTTAAATCAAAATAATTATAATTTTGTAATAAAAATAGATAGAATATTAAATGTTTAGTCACAAAATCATGTTTTATTTATATAATAAATATTTAAAATCTAAAAAAATTAATTATTTTAATTAGAGGGACTCTTTTCTACAATAAACAAGTGGATTATTGGATAATAATTAGTGGGGGAAGGTGGATTTTGAACCTAGGTGGTAGACTTAACACTCACAGAAATTTTACGAACTTAGTAAAGGTTGCACCTTCAAAATTTACGGGTATCTCAAGATTAAGTTGCCCGATACAATCCAAAATTCAAAATCAACATTTTTTACTTGAACCATTTGTCAAAATATCAACTCCACGGCATTATTGACCTTGATCAACTTTACGCCATTTCTGATTCTTGATCGTGTTATTTGTGATCATTTTTATCTTCTCGCATTCTATCTTCCTAGAATTTCTCATTTGAAAGGCATCAAATTCCAATTAAAATCAATCACCATGGAATGAAGTGTATCAGGTGCCCTAATTTAATACTAATTCAACCAATTTTTGAGGGGTTAATGCTAAAATGCTCACAAAAAAAAAGAAACTCTTGAAAATGATGGATCCAGGAACAACAATGGTCCTTTTTCTACATTTTTTTTTTTTTGGGGGGCTCTGGGCAAGGAAATGTGTAGATAAAATAAAAGAAATAATTTAACTTTATGACATACTTGAAGGTTGCCTCTAAGACATTACAAAGGGCAGATTGTAACAAGTTTTTTCTCTTTTACTGCCAAACTCCATGACTTGAAGCCCAAAAAACAAATACTATTAACTTATGAAACACTTAAAGGTTGCCTCTAAGACATAAGAAAGTGTAGATTGTAACAAGTTTCTATCTTTTAATTGCCAAACTCTTCCATTACATTTTAAGTTTGCAGTGGTGTCTTCAAACATCTAAAAGCAAAAATAAATAAATAAATAAAATATCTACATTTATATATAAGATGATGTTGTACTGCCTATACCTCATAAATCTGCCAAAATAAAATAAGACTCAATTAACTCTCTTACCTCTCATTCAAAAATCGTTTTCAAGGATTTTATCGGAAGGCCGTTGCTGATGGAGGCTAAGCAGAACAAGTTCTTCCATGGGACACTTGAAGCCACCATCTTTCATGCCACCCCTTACACACCATCTTTTCTCTTCAATGTAAGTCTGTATTTTTTGTACAAATAAGAGAAATAAAATAAAATAAAAATCCAAACAATGGTGAAAATTCTCACCAATATGATCCTAGCCATTGTTTTACAAATTAAAAAAAATAAAAATAAAAATTGATTCTCTTAGTTTAACAGTATTGAGATTACTCTTATATTTACACTAATGACTTCGTTTCCAATTTTATCTTAATGTTTCTATTCACCCATCTCATCTTCCACTTCTCCACTACACTTAATTTATTTACATATTTCTTGATAGACCAACATTTAATTACATAAAGTATATGCAGTCTTAATGCAATCTTAATTATTTTTTTATTTAATCACCACATAGTACTCCAGAAGTGTACCTTCACCTTAACCATCTAGTTTTAATTATGCGGGAAGCATCCTCCTCAATCTCTCCATCCTAATGCACAACAGAATTGAAGTCACGAAAATTCGAATGCCTTCATTAGGAACCAACGAACAATTTAACCGACAATAACTAACTAAAAGATTAAGGGTTGTGATCCAGAACGGTGTTACGTTCCTAAAGTAGCATACGGTGTCTACATGGCATGTTGTAGTTGAAGATAAAATACATTGGGCTGCGTGCAAATGTAAAAACGACATGATTAGCAGTCTGATGTGTTTTAGACTCCAAGCCAAATATGCCACATAGACACCATTTCTATTCTATTGGAACGAGACACCGTACTTGATCCTGATTCAAAGATTAATGCTAAAAGACTAACCTGTTGAGACTTCAAAGTTCACAAACCATTAACATTGGATTAGAATTTTTATTACAGTGCATACTGTAGGAGAGAAGACCACCTATGTGACGATCAAGATAGACAAGAAGAAAGTAGCAGAAACAAGTCACGAATACGATCGAGTGTGGAATCAGACCTTTAAAATTCTATGTGCACATCCATCAGAGTCAACTATCACCATAACAATGAAGACAAAGAGCTCCATCTTGGGAAAGATCCATATCCCGGCTCATTGGATTATAACCGAAGCAACTTTGATCGATGGGTTTTTCCCTCTCCTCACAGTGAAAGGAAATCCGAACCCAGAGCTCAAACTCCGATTCATCTTATGGTTTAAGCACGCGAACTGTGAACCAAGCTGGGATAGAGTTCTCGGTCATGGTGAATACACAGGACTTAAGATTGCTACGTTTCCACAACGATCCAACTGCAATGTCACACTTTATCAAGACGCGCACCATCACTCGACTTTCCAACCACCATTTTATCTTCATGGGAGCCCAAGAAAGCTTTGGGAGGATGTATACAAGGCACTTGATGGTGCCAAGCATCTAATATACATTGCCGGTTGGTCTTTCAATCCAAAGATGGTGCTGGTGAGTGAAAATTCTTCAATGTTGCTGGCTTCATAGTTCATGTGTTGATTGTGTATTTTCCTTTATTTTTTGGTGTGTCATACCTCGGTTAATCCCGTGACCCTCTTACATTCATGGTTCTCCTTTCTCCAATATATCAGTCTTTTGGAGTAGTTTGTTGGTTTACATGGTATCAGAGCGCTAGGTTCATATAGTTCACGGGTTCAATTCTTTCCACCCTTATAGGTGAGGGGAGTGTCGAGTGTCTATTTTCCTCCACTTTTGGGTGTGTCAAACCCAAGTTAAGCCCCGTGACCATCTTACATTCATAGTTCTCCCCCCTCTCCAACAGAACGGTCTTTTGGAGTAGTTGGTTGGTTACCATGGTATCAGAGCGCTAGGTTTGTATCTTTCCACCCTTTATAGTTGAGGGGTGTTGAGTGTATATTTTCCTCCACTCTCAAGTGTGTCTCACCCTAGTTAAACCCCATGGCCCCCTTACATTCATAGTTGGAGTAGTTGGTTGGTTAACATCATGAATGTTTTTGTTTAGATAATTTAATATGCTCTTGAGCAGGTCCGAGACCCTCAAACGGAAATTCCACACGCAAGGGGAGTAACGATCGGCGAATTGTTGAAATGGAAAGCAGAGGAAGGTATAGCTGTAAGAATCATGCTTTGGGATGATGAGACATCCTTACCCATCATCAAGAACAAAGGAGTGATGAGGACCCATGACGAAGACACCTTCGATTACTTCAAGCACACTAAGGTGGTGTGTAGATTGTGCCCGAGGTTACATCACAAGTTCCCGACACTCTTCACTCACCATCAGAAGACCATCACTGTGGATACCCAAGCACAAATTCTCTCAAATAGAGAAATCATGAGTTTCCTTGGTGGCTTGGATCTCTGCGATGGACGCTACGATACGGAGGAACATTCCTTGTTTCGAACACTAAACACTGAATCTCATGCTCAAGATTTCTACCAAATCAGCTTAGCTGGAGCTAGTCTTCATAAAGGTGGACCAAGAGAACCCTGGCATGATACTCATGCTTGCATCACTGGTGAAGCTGCCCGAGATGTGTTGACTAATTTCGAGCAACGGTGGACTAAACAATGCGATCCTTCTTTACTTATCTCCACAACTACTATACCAAAAAATGGGGATCCTTCAACGGGGGATTGGAAAGTTCAGGTCTTTCGATCAATTGATCGGGTTTCAGCAAGCAATTTGCCGGATAAGATCTCGGTGGAGTGCAGTATCCACGAAGCTTATGTAGAAGCAATTCGACGGGCAGAAAGGTTTATTTATATAGAGAACCAATATTTTATTGGAGGTTGCCATATGTGGGAGAAGGATAAACATTGTGGGTGCAAGAACTTGATCCCTGTCGAGATTGCACTTAAGGTGGTGAACAAGATTAAAGCAAAGGAGAGATTTGCCGTATATGTTGTGATACCAATGTGGCCGGAAGGGGTACCAGAAAGTGAATCTGTTCAAGATATACTTCATTGGACAAGACAAACAATGATGATGATGTATAAGTTGATTGGAGAGGCAATCCACGAGAGCGGTGAGTCAGCGCACCCAAGGGATTACTTGAATTTCTTCTGCCTTGCAAACCGGGAGAAAAGAAGTATAGAGGAGTTTGTTTCCCCTTATTCCCCTCAACATACAACTCAATACTGGAATGCCCAAAAGCATAGAAGGTTCATGGTTTATGTCCACTCCAAGCTCATGATAGGTACAATGTTCAATCCACATTTTTCTTAATTTTTGAGTAATGAACTACATTGAACTATAGTATTTAATTTCAACATATTTCCATGAAATATACCACAATATTTTCATTTCCACAAGGTCCGACACGAAATTTAAACGATAATTTCTTTTTGTATATATTTTGCTGGAAATCACTATTCCTTTCAAGAAATATTCTGATGAATAGTGAATTTTGAGCGAAATAATCAAAATATTAAGTACAAAAATGTAAGATTTCAGTGGAAATATTTTGATGAATAGTAAAATTTGCCCAAAATATTGACACGTAAACAATCATTCATGTTCTAATTAGTTAGATATATTAGTAATTCATACATATCTATAAATCAAAACAACTTATTCATACATATTTAAAAGATTAAAAAAAATATGAAAATGTATTTTTTTATAGATTATAATAATGTGATAATGTAGTTCATATAATTTGTTCATTTAAGAAAGCGGTACATATTACAGTATTTGTTATTATGTGATATTATTATTCTCATTTCCAAGAAGCATATAGTTGTTTTAGGTGTCGGACTCTTAGATTCTCATGCCAACATGTAATGAAACATTATTAATCTTCATTTTTATAATTCATATGGCTGTTTATTATAATTTGATGCCTTACGAGTGTGTTTTTCGTGTATATTTTATCATTTCCAAAATTTTCAATGAAAACTTCAACATTTCTATCATTTTATTAAATTTCCATCATTTCCTTAAAATTGTATTCATTTTCACATTGGTCAAAATATTTCCATTTCCAAGATGACCGAAATAGACATCGAAATCAAAATCTAATACCTTGCATGGAACGTAATGATGAAATTGATTGCTGTTGATATGGGCTGGTGCATACTCTGCAGTGGATGACTTGTACTTATTAATAGGATCTGCCAACGTGAACCAACGATCAATGGATGGGCGACGAGATACTGAAATTGCCATAGGATGCTTCCAGCCCAAATATGTGGGGAACAAATCAAACTGTGGGGATATTCATTCATATCGAATGTCACTTTGGTACGAACATACCAGCCGTTTCGAAGAATCATTCCTAGAGCCGCATAGCCTGCAATGTGTGAAGATGTTCCGCATGATAGGGGAGGAGATGTGGAGTGTATATAGTGGAGAAGAGTTAGTAGATATGGAAGGTGTCCATCTGGTGAATTACCCTTTGAGTGTATCAAGTGATGGTTCTGTTGAGAATCTTGATGAAGGAGGGGGTACATTCCCCGACACCATGACCCCTATCAAAGGAAGGAGATCGAAGGTTCTAGCACCCATTTTCACCACATAATCTAATCTTAGCATACCCTCATAACTAGAATCAGATATTTGTTACTAACTGATTCTTTGATTGATATTTCAGCAATAATAAAATAATAAGTGTTGTGGAAAAAACTGCAAGTGTACATAAAGGGAAAAAAGGATTATTAGATTCATGACAAAGAACTCAATAAAATTTATATTTCTTCACTATAGCAGCATATTTTGCCTCACTCTATTTCAATATTAAGTTTATTGGGTTTGCCCAAATATTCAAATGATTGCTTTGTGTGAGATTCAAGCTCCAATGCATCAAATGCAGTAATATCTCCATATCAAGTTGCTCTGTAGTATGCCGGAGAAATATGTGTAATTGAAGAACACATAACATAGAGTGGAGGACACGTGATATATGTCTTCCCAAGGTGTCGGAAACCACCATTGAATGTGGCACATCATGAGATCTCCTTGAGAATTCAAGATGTTTCTACAGCTTTATCCCCAAGTAGAAAATTCTTTATTAATCAACTTTACATCATAGCATGAAAGGACTCTTTAATCTGTTCAGTTAACACTACACACGAGACAAATAGAGGCATACGTAGACAATATTTTCCTCTAATGAAGCTGCAAAGCATTACCACAATTGTTTGTATAGCTGTGGGATTGTCTTTGCACCCAAGGCGCACACTTATTTGTCCCAAAGTTCATTTGGAATCTCACAAAAAATGCCTTAAACACCTTCAATAACATAGATTCTTAAATGCACAATTGAAGAAATTCAGGTTCAAAAGCAGTTTATACTTCAGTGTTAAGACCCAAACCAATGCTCCAAAAGTACCTAGGTGTCAATGGAGTGGAAAGTTTACGTCTTACCCTAAGGATCGTAACATACTCCCACGCTTCAAGGCTGATGCCCTCATTGACCCACTTTATGGTGAGTCCCCCCAGTCCCTTGGCCTTCTTTCCAAGTACCAAGTACCCCTTTCTCTTTTTCCATAAGTCTTCCCTTCCTAGACTAATCATGGTGGTCTACTATGGCGTACCCCTTCAGTATCCCATAATACAGCGAGCCCTTTTTTTTTCCGAGCCCCTTCCATATCCCATACTCATCTTCCATACTATAGAGGAGTCCCTTTTTTCTCATTTTTTTAGAACCCCTTCCACATCCCACACTATAGAGGAGTCCCTTTTTTTCTCACTTTTTTTAGAACCAAGGAGCCCTTTTTTTTCCCCTCCACAATCGCCTCCTCATGACTCCAACCCTAGAGGTAGGGTTGGCTCCGATACCAAATGTTAAGACCCAAACCAATGCTCAAAATGTACCTAGGCGTAAATGGAGTGGAAAGTTTAAGTCTTAACCTTAAGATCATAACACACAGAGGTCTAGTAAAATTTCTGAAATAGCATCTTCATTAAAGATCACTAGGAGCTACAAGGAGATTGGTTCGAGTATCTTTGATCATTGAAGTTTGTTTGCCCTAATTTACCAAGTTACATGTATATGTGCTGATGATTCCCATTCTCAACCCATGACCACTATGAGCCGAAGCTTCCTTCATAAATCCCGAAACCCCTTCGTATTGGCTCTGTTCCATGCCTCATTTCATAGGGAAACTAAAAGTAGCTCTATTTCATTATATTCCACCCATATCCCAATGTGAATCTTGACTTAAACACTGCAAACTCTAAAAAACATAGTACATTAAAGCCACTACACTTTTACATTTTCTAAGAAATCTTTAATACATTCAAAAAGTTCTGTATGATTCTTTATTTTTATTTTTATTTTAGAAAGCCTGACAAACAAAAGCAATATAGTGGAGCATAAAAGTTTTAGACACCAATTAGTGGAGGATATAAAATGAAACCACTACAGCTCATTAATGTACCACAGGAGTGTTCTCATTTTCTGTGTAAGTATTCCGTGCACGATGTACTCCTCCATATATAGCTCATCCTTTCTCAGTTGTGAGCAGAATTCTTGAAGGAAAGTGAGTCTCTAGGTTTCTTAAAGGTAAGTTTTGAGATGGAAACAGAAGTTTCCTTTCAACTAGGCCATAAGCGAAGTCTACCAGATCTCTTATATCCACACATGGCAGCATGACCCGAGGAGGTAATAGGACCCACTAATGAAGAGTATGCCAAAAACCAAGTAGACTTGAATGATCATAACCATCTGATCAATAAGTGTGGGTTAGTAACTGGGAGTTGGGTTGCAACCCAACTATTGGTCTATATCATGGTGAGCATAGAAAAAAATAATCGACCTGCTTGGTGATTTCTATTCTTGGAGTACACACCTATGGGCCTATTCAAGCTCATGGTGAAGAATATTTAAATGAAATAACTAGAACTCACCACAAAAGGCCAAACAAGTGTCAAGGGATCAAAAAGAGAATGTCAGATGTGTGCAAAGAGACCAGGAGTTAGGCCGATTATGATTGGTGCAAGCATATTGGGTCAGGTTGGGGGTTAACCCATGTCAAATCCAAACTATATACCAATTAATGCGAGTCCAACCCAACCTCACCTTTGGCACGAGATGCTCAAATTTGCATGCGTTCCAACTATTTCTGACCCCAAGAGTTGCTCTTTTGATCTCAGCTGCTTGTGCATTACTACTAACCGAATTAGGATTGCTATTTTGTTGGTTAAAATAAAAATAAATGAGTGGTAAAGCCAAGCACAATTCGTATATGGCCAAGCGCATTAAAAACATACAGGGAAGAAAAGATGCTTTAGCCATGTAGAGAGCTAAAGAAGATAGAAAATTGCTTTTGTGATTTTGATTAGAGATTCTATTGCCACACCAACTTCTGCTAACGCCACACCAATTCATATGTAAATCACCAAAGAATTAGCACACATCTTGGGGTGCCATTAGTAAAAATTGGTGTGCAAATTAGAAGCTCTCTTCGATTCTATTACGATAGTACCATGGTACTAGTGTTATAAAGAATACAGCTGTGTATTGCATTACAGCCAGAAAAATAATGAGAAGAAGGAAACATAACAAATGCTTCTGCTAAATTCTGTTACAAATAAAACAGAAATGTATAATTTTGGAGTAGAAGGCTCACTACCATGAACTGCGTGGAAACCCCCGTGTCTAAGCACAGGGGGATACACGTCGGGAGAAGGATTGATAAAAGGAGACTATCTTGAACTCGCTTCTGCTGGCTTGTCCTTTGGAGTGGGACAAGAATCGAGAAGGTTAAGATCTCCAACACCTTTTGGTGGGCCAATGCTACATCGAGCGGTGTTATTTGTTGCAATAGCATCCTTAATTTTCTGAAACTGCAAAGTAGATCGTGATCACAAGAGTGCCATCATTGATATTTGCAAAGTTTAAATCTCATTTTGATACAATATTTCGGTCAGGAGAAAAATGAAATGGTCTTGGACAAAACGTTCTGAGACTACCCAAAACATTCACCGCGTTCAGAGTTAATGTTTCGTTTGTGGCTGAGACCGAAAAACCTGAATGTTCCACCAAAACATTCTGAAATAGAACTATGTTTTCTTTACCATATAAGATGCAAGTATACCCTTTCTGGCTGTGAAGCTATTTTGCTTCTTTTTTACCAAAAAAATAATAATAAAATGCTACTATGATATCAACCTCTTTTGGAATGTAGAAGAGACAATCCAACCATCCCTTAAGTTTCCTAACCTTACAAAATAGTCAAGAAATCTATGGTTATTTTACCTACCCATCTACCTTTTTAATAAAATTTATATTACTTTTGACGTGGCCACCTCTGTGAAGTAGTGAAATCTACATGTGGTAGTACCACAAACTAGGGATCAAAACACATCCTTCGCACTTAAACCTAAAAAAAAATCTACTACTCCCCTTCATCTAAAAAAATCTGTTATTATTCAGAAAACTTTAGAAATCAAAAAAGAGAAAAGAAGCAAGGAATCATTTTCTCAACTTTGGGTTCTATTTTTATTTGGAGTAAGGCTTTTCCAGAATCAAATGGGGTTTTCTTTGAAGATTTTGTAACAAAATGGGATTGGGTGTGTAGTCCGTGTGTTTTATTGTTTTTTTTTTTTTTTTTTTTTTTTTGGTCCCATTTTTGTAGTCTTCTTGCATGGTCACCTCAACCGGTTTTTTAATAAAGATCCTTGACTTATCAAAAAAAAAGGCAATATCATTAATTGAGCAACTTGTGCACTCCCCCTAATAAAGGGAAAGTGTGAAAATCTAATAAATCATGGACTTCATGAAATGGTATCCTGGGATCCCAAACAGTGGATCTGGTGAGTGTTGGAACCCTGTTGATGCAAGCAACTAAACATTTTTGTTATGTCAGCGCATTTGAAGATGAAAGCTACTAGCAAGACCACATAAAAGTAATGAAAACAAGGAGCAAGTATAGCTTCATGAACTTTTACATTCAAACATTTGCACATTGGCTTGTTCTCATCAAAATCCACTTTTAAGATCAAAATGTCAGGATGTCCTTCAGCAGTCTTGCAAAGCTGAAACATCCATTAAAAATTCATAAATTACAAACAAGGAAAGAGAAAAATAACAGGATAGCTATTCATAGACCATATGTCCTTCAACAGACGAAAATTAATTTTGAAATTACAAAGGGAAAGAAAAAGAATTGTAGGAGAATAACGGGATAGAGGAAATGTTTTTTTAATAAGTAAATTTTTATTCATTTAGACAAGAAAACAAACACCGATCAAAATGCCTTGCCTAAGTACAAGAGGGGAAATCTAAAGACAAACTCTTTAAAAATACACCTTTAAACTCAGAGAAAAGTCTGCTTTAAAAATAAACAGCCCTAAGATATGTAGTCTCATCTCGTGGGGTGAACTTTTCACTCCTTGGAATATTCTCCTTTTTCTATCAAACCAAGTCCCCAAACAGACAGCAAAAAAGAAGTATACCCCATAGTATTTTCTTCCACGCTGACAATGGAAGAGAGGCAAAAACAGAATTTGGAAAAAACCCAATTAATTTCGAAAAGGACTAGGAAGTGAGACCAAAGATCTGAGGCGAAAGGACAATGAATCAAAATGTAGTCCACCGACTCACCATTATCCTTACATAGGAAACATAATTTGGTAACACAAAACCTCTACTAATGAGCTGATCTATTGTGAGGATTTTTCCATAAGATGCTAACCAGATGAAGAAAGACACTTTTAGGGGACTTTTTTTCCCCTAAACAAATGAGGCTGGGAAAGAGACCAAGGCTGAACTTTGTTGCAAGTTTTGTAGCAAAAGGGGGAGAAAAAGGATTTGACTGATGAGCATCTTTCCCTATTGCGCGTCCACTCCTGTTTGACGGTCCCGGATGATTCAAGTGATGTACGATCGAGTAGTTAGATCAGTTAACTCATTGATCTTCCAATCATTAAAATCCCTTTTAAATCCCAAAATGGGCTGATTGTTATTTGTTAACGACTTCCACGTCCCAATGCATCACACAACTTTCCATCCTCCAATATAAGGTAGTAAACTATCTTCTCCATGACTTTCTATCCCATTTTAAGGTTCAGGTGAGGGGCATGGGTATGGGACCAGGTGTCAAGCTTTCTAATCTCCTCAATCTAAAGGTAGGAGGGAAAATATAACAGACTTTCAACCTGTTAGCTTGGGAGGATGTGCAACTAGGATAATTTCCAAAGATGTTGGCTTCAACGATTCATGTTGTCCCCCCTTCAAATAGTCTGTGTGAATGGAGATCATTTGTAAAGGGGAGGCAATTTTTTGATAGGGTTCAGATGGCATTACAAGTTTTTTCTTTTTCTTTTTTCTTTTTTCTTTTTCTTTTTTCTTTTTTCTTTTTTCTTTTTTCTTTTACATGTTGAAAGGAGATGGTATTACAAGTAGTGTACCAGGGAGTTGACTTTTGTTACCAAGTGTACCCTAATATGCAAGAACTTTTATGCACCCAATTCCAAATAAAGTTACTTGCATCATTTACATGAGTGATTAGAGTTTTGCTAGATAAAAGAAGCCCCACCAAATACAACAAGTAGAGCCATGCGACACATACATGTTTTAATTATAATGCCACTATTATCTTTAAAGAGTGGTTCCCTGTAACCTCTCTTCGTTATGATTAGTGGTGATACCCTCACTTTGGCTAAGGAGTAGGGTATCTCCCAAGGAGGCAACCCATGGATGATTGTAAGTTATATTGACATAGATCTAGATTACACTTTCCATGGACCTACCTAGAAGTTTCTCAAAACAGCATTTTCCAGAATAATAGAAAAACACTCACTGGTGGATGTAGAAATCAAGAAAAAATTATTAAGAAACAAAGAGAAATCACCTTCGGAAACAAAACCTAACAGGAGGCACACCAAGTGCCATAAAATTCAATAACAACTAGTTTCCCTTCAGCTAGACTTAAAGCATTCAAAAATTCTTGCGTAGAATGAATGTCAACCATATTTGGGCCAACATTTTGGCCCTTCACTTTCAGCAACAGTTGCAAGTACCTGATGAGAAATATCCAATTTAGAAACACTAGAAATCATAAGTTGGTGCATTTACAACCGATGAACTAAATAAATTCTCAAGAGAAATTTAGGAAGATAATGTTTGAACTTTGTGGCTGCATCCCATCCAGGATTAAACGGAAGACATAAGTATGGATTTTACCATTCAGACCAAATAGAGACTGAAATTACTGTCTAAATTTTGAAAGTTGGGGTTTATGAT
This sequence comes from Akebia trifoliata, assembly GCF_017979445.1. Lineage (NCBI taxonomy): Eukaryota > Viridiplantae > Streptophyta > Magnoliopsida > Ranunculales > Lardizabalaceae > Akebia > Akebia trifoliata. The sequence goes on along the minus strand of NC_141386.1, from coordinate 2,754,081 downwards.
ACAGAGATTTGTACAAATCTCTATAAGAGGTGCAATCTCTAGAGACTTGTTTGCATATGGAATTTTAGACTCCTAGAAACAATTGCTGATAACTTCCACAAAGAAACATTTATTTATATGCAAGCGTGTTTCGAACCCAGATCATGGTATCAACACTTACATACTCCAGCAAACTTTGCAAGCTGGCACCTTCAATTCCCACAAGAACAAAATTATTTTGCCACCCAAAATGAGAAAAAAATATACTTAAATTTTCCACAAAGACGGAGATTTCAAACAATTTTTGACATATAGAACAGCAGTAAAAGAGAATTGGTAAGAAGAAACACATTGACAAAGCCTTTAGCAATCACCAAGCAATAAAAGACATAAAAGGAAAACCAAATCATAAATAATTTCTAAGAATTGGGTAGCCATGGTTTCTGCTCAAACAACAAACAAATACCTAATTATGGTAGAGAATGCATAAACAAACAGTCATAAGAAATGGGTATACAAAATATTAATTGAATCAAAAAATAAGTAGCTAATTATATTAGAATCAACAAAAATGCACTATTTTTCCTTTTGATAAGAAATAAAAATGGGTATTCAAGGATCATTAGTACTCAAGATTGATTTTCTTTTTTTTTTTAAATGATGAAACAAACAGTTCTAGGAAATGGGTATTCAAAATATTACTCGAATCAACAATGAAGCACTTAATTATATAAGAATCAACATACACCATTTTTCTTTCGATAAGGAAAAAAAATTTGTATTAGTTCATGGGTCCTCAAAAAAAACATATTATTTTCAAACAATGAAACAAACAGTTCTAAGAAATGGGTATTCAAAATATCACTCCAATCAACAATGAAAAACCTAGTTATATTAGAATCAACAACGATACACCATTTGTTTTTCATTTAAGAAGCAATAAAAATGGGTATTCAAGATCATGGGTACTCAAGAATTTTTTTTTTTTTTTTTTTTTTCCATTTTAAAATGATGAAAATCCAAATTATGTTATAAAGTTTGTAGATAAACAGTTCTAATAAATGAGTATTAAAAATTATACTCAGATTACCATAGAAACACCAAATTATTGCTGAAAACAAAGAGTGTCCAATAAAGAATACAGAGCCTGCCAAGAAATAAATCTCTTTCTCTGCCTAGAAATCCTCCTAGCTGAGTCTAACTTAGGAGAGAAACCCAGTTGGGTACAGGTGGAAAATGGTGGGAAGGACAATAGCAGGGGAGAAGAAAAAGAGGATAACTATATAATCTGAGAACACCCGCCATTAGTGGAGAGAAAATAAGGAGAGTCTCTCTGCAACTCAATCTTTCTTCCCTTCCATTAATACTACAATAAGACCAACTCCATCACATATATGTGGATTGTGTGAACAAACCGAAGACAAACGGTCTCGTATCTGCTTAGACCGGTCTAGACCGAACCGGTTTAAAGGACTTCTGTTCTATTGGTTGAAACTTGAAAGTTGAAAAAGCTCTCCTACAATCCGCTTCTTAACTATAACCTGAATTTTAAAGAGAGTTTCTATTACTTCTTACATTTCAATTAAAAGTGAAGGAAATAAGTGAATGATTGAGAATAAGTAAAAGTTAGGATGCCAATACAAGCTCTCTAATTTTTTTTTTCTTTTTAGATTTCTTTTTCGAATCATGATAGTCTGATGCTCTTTTTTCATACGCCCCATCACAAAACTAAAGATCCTTTGCTTCAGGATACACAAGAAAATGATTTATGATTCTGTAACTGCCAGGTCAAAGAGAGTATAGGGGCAAGTTCTTTTATATCTTTCAAGATTTTATGAGCCCGTGGAGGGATAAATTTGCAAGCCACAAAAGTAACAATACGGATTGGTAAACTGTTTGAGATACTAATTAATCTCTGGGTTCTGACCTATCAACTATATTGCTCGGGTAGTTGAGGTTCCCACCTAACCATCGTCGTTTGGGAAACAATCAAAGAGAATGAGATCCCAAAAAATGATGTACACAAATCCTTGGATTCTTGGGATTTCAACGCGATATGCTAGGAAAGATTCTAGTCTCAAGGATTCCCTCGCTTTTTATTCGAAAATAGAAGGAGATAAGATTAGAAACTCTATCAAATTTTTTGTGGGATCTAACTTAGGCATCGGAGGCTCTATGTATCAAGGAATAGGAACGATCCAGAGAAGATCCTACATACGGGAGAACGGAGATCTTGAGATGATCACAAAAATTGCCTCTACAGAGCCTAATCATAATTGTAAGGAACTACCAAAATTGTTTGATCGAGTGTTATAATGTTTTGTGATGTTGAGATTATAATTTGAGCCGAGCAAAACCTTTGTGACATTTGAAGAATGTGTTTTAATCTTTAATTTGCTTTGGGGGTGAAAAATAATTCAAGAAATTGGGGTGTAATAATTAAAAGTTGGGGTGCCAATAACAGCTCTCTTTTGAAACCGACCCGATTCATACTATTTTGAAATGAGAGTTTCTATTAGCCCACCAGCTTTTACTTATAACACACCAATCTGCTTGTGTTTGCAAAAGGAATGGTTTGTTATGTAAAAGTTGATGTGCCAATAGAATCTCTCTTTCGAAGTTTTTAGGAACGGCAATAAATTCATATTACAATTTACAATTTTAGAAACATAATCAACAAACGTGATTCTGATCCTAGATTCTGAAGCTAATTTTCAAAACGAACAACATTCTGAATTCTGAAAATCAAATTTTGTAATTTGGTATGGACAAATTCTAAATCAGAATCGATCAATCTCTACCAAAAATGAACATTTTGGGCTCCATCAAACTATATTTTATAGCCAATAATTTTTGCGATTGAGTTTGATTTTATGGTAAATGTAAACAATTATGTCAGTCTTGAGCCCGAGCCCGACAAAGTAGACCACTCCCTAAGAAAGTCGAAACACCTCTCCTTGAATCCAATTCTCCCATAACCAAATCAGGAATTATGTAGGATGTGTTGTTTATTAAAAAAAATTGCATTTTTTTTTCGCACTAAGAAGTCATTTTTGCACTTAATACATAATACTTCGTTGCAAAAAGGTTAGTATGGGTTGTAGATTCTGAAATCAAGTCAAACGAGATTCTTGTTTGCTTATAAGAAAGACAGAAAAAAAATAGATTCGTGTTTCTGAAAATCTGATCATCACATCAAAACCAAACTGACCGCTTCATATCACAGAATAGGCTGGTTCTTGGGGGGTTGAAGCTTATGATCACTATTAATTATTGGAGGAAATCCAATAAACCCTGCTCACTGCATTTTAATTAATTCCACATTATTCTACATAATTCAATTTGTTTTATTAATTGTTTGAGGAGGTATCTTTTGTCCGGTAAGTAGAAATTAAAGCAAAGAAATACAAGAAAATAAGTTTAAGGGACAAAGCAAATTCTAATCAAACTCATTTTACATGTTTAACAACTCAATTAGTATTACATATACATACAAAGATTTCATACCCCAATGTACATATATTGCCTCAAGACACTAATTGTACTGGTATTCCTAACTAAGTGGTTAGATACCCATACTCCACTGGAGGTCTGGAAATACCAAGAGCCTGCTTACATCTGTTTCGGACGAGTATTTAGTCATGAGAGCAGAAAGAGGTAAAGCTAATTCAGGTGAGAATCGACTATATCGAACCCTTAAGAAGTAGAGAAAACATTCTTTGACATTTACTACCAATCCGTTGGGATATTTGGAAGGAAAGAAAGAAATCCATGAGTTTTCAAGGTCAAAGGAAAAAAAAAAAAAATCAATCCAAGAACTAATAATTAGTATTTTTGGTGGAATAATGCTGTTATGACCTTAAGATTGGACCTCATATCGCACACCTTGACATGAAAGTGTATGGGAACCATAGATGTTTTCCTCGAGATACAAGTGAAAAAGCATATATGGTTCCTGTACACTCTCATGTCAAGATGTGCAATATGAGGTCCAATCTTAAGGTCACTCCAGCGTGACTCTTTTTGGTATTATAGTTTCTCGGTGCAAGCTATTTGGAAAGTTAGAGGGAGTCATTGTTGAAGAATTTCTAGTTAGATGGGACTCAATGTTATGAACCTGAGGTACCTATTCAATATGATTCAGAAGAAAATAACAAAGAAAATAAAGAACAAACCAAAGAACACTAAGATTTACATGGTTTGGCAGTGAGCCTACAACCATAGATCAGATCTAATCTTCTTCACTACAAAATTAAAGGAGAACAATTCAAGAAATGAGCACTTGAGTTTTAATCTGCAACCCTCCCTATCTCACTGAAGAAAAAACACTAATCTAATTAAGAGAATGCTGAAATAGAGCTCCAAATGTATTATTGTAGGTTTATGCAACTAAATGTTGGACTTTGGTTACTTGAGTTTTCTAACAATGGAGATGCCTCACAGTAACAAAGTCCTCTAATTTTCCAGTTAATCGTCTTTCATCATAGAAAAAGAGTTATGGCAGGAGTTTTGATTTGCAAAGACCCCGCATTGGTTTTTCCGATAGGTAAAGATGAATTAAATTAATAACAAAAGGATGGTCGAGGAGACCAATCCCACAGAGTAGAAATAAGAATACAATAAAAAACATTAAGAACAACAACCCAGCACTAACTGCCCCTCCCCACATATGGTTTCATGTCAAAGGTTTGAACATATGTTATGCTAATGGCAGGCTGTCAACCACATGCAACCCTCCTTTCCAACACATCTCAGCAAATGCTTTAAAAGGGCAAAATTACAGACATTGTCTTTGAAGCTAAGGAAAACACTGTGTTTACATGGGAGAGTGTGTGTTTGGAATTATTACATTATTCTTGCTCATGTTTGATATTTTGCACTAACCTACCCAAAAAAACAGTTCACACTAATATAACACAAATACTATTTTATGCATGTTCAATGTTGAAGCCGATGAGAAGCATTTCTTTCTTGGGATTCCATTTATTTCATTTTGATACGTAAAATTTCTTTTATTAGTATATGGTTGAGATGACCAACAAAAAGAGAATACGACAACAGCCACACTACAATAACCTACGATCAAAAAATTGTAGAACCAGATGCAGAAGTGATGGTCAGGAAATACCCCAAAGTGAGCAATAAAAAAGAAGAACTTTTGAGATATTAGGAAACATGGTTATTGAGAGACATTTCGTTGCTGCATTTGTGTTTAAAATTGCATAAAGAAATGCACACTGATAATCCAAAGTCAAGTGCTAGAAAGTAATTCAACTTCAATGCTAATGTGCTTTTAATGTTTCAATAACTACAAACATGTAAGATAATAATAAAGGGTTCATATTAGCTAGGAGTTTTGGTGGGTTGATAAAAATTATGAAGTTGCAACTCACATTAGCTTGAGCATTCTCCCGACAAATTTAAATTCTTGCTACCATCAAAATCCGGCTACCAAACAAAGATTTAAGTCATGCATCTCAAATTTAATTGTGGAAAGAACATTGTAAAGGGAACTAAAAAAAACTACAAAATATAACAGATTTTTATTGAGAGTACTATTTAAGGCCTTAAGCAAACCTAATAGGAAATTACAAAACTACAACTAGAGAGACTATGTTCCATTCACTTATACATGCCTGGTTAATGAATCTCATGGGCTAGGCAAAAGAACGGATCCTGGAAATGATGCCGACCCATTATTTGGAGCTCCTTGTATGTTCAGAATTGATGTGATCAAATTGTAAATTTGAACATTCTCAAATGACGGTACCTTGCGACCCCTCGCAAACTGAGGACCGTGGCCGATAAAAATGGACCTCATGGAGAAGAAAGCATTATCATAACCATGTGCTCCTCCACATTCTTTCCCCTTCGAATTCTTTTGCTCCACCTTAAACCCTTCTTCAATTAGTCCAATTATTGGTGGGATACGATCACTTGCAGAGTAATGAAGTCGATCAGGTAAATCTTCCTTGAGAAACACTCTCAATTTCATCCCATTATCGACTTTTCCCGACCTCAATCCATCCATCATCTTAGCTACAACGTCCGAAGGAGAAACTCCAGCAGGAGGCTTAATCGAAAGCAATGGACTATAAGATTGGATCCAATACGCAGGAATTTCAATCCATGGCGCCAAATCTTCAAGAAAGATGAGTTTTTTATCACAGGTACTGACCATCCCATGATCACCCACCATAATTATCGTTACATCCTCGAAAACCCCTCTTTTCTCTAGGCCTTGAATCAACCTCCCAATCATTCTATCAATGTTAGCAACTGCTTCTGTGATCTCCGGATCATCGGGTCCAACTTGGTGGCCTTGATGATCCGGGTCCTCAAAGTACAAAGTCATAAACACGGGAATCTCATCAATTGGAAGATCAAAGTATTCTAAAACAGTATCGACTCGTTCTTCAAATGGAACAGAACCATTATAATGTTTACAGAATTTCAAAGGGCAAGTCCAAGAACCTTTGTTTACCTCCGAACCGACCCAGAAGTACGTGGCGGCCTGGAGTCCTTGATTAGCCACAGTTTCCCACAACGGTTCGCCTAACCACCATTTGGGTTCATGGCTCGACTTTGTAAATTTTTCACCCGTGTCAGGATCGTAGAAATAATTGTTTATGATGCCATGGTAGGCAGGGTAGAGACCAGTGACAATGGAGTAATGGTTTGGGAATGTTAAAGTTGGGAAAACTGGGATCAAACCCGTCTCTGCTTCGGTCCCATTAGCAATTAGTCGGCCAATATTGGGTGTTGGGATTTTGAATTGGTACCCAAATCGGAAACCGTCCGAAGAAATTAAGATAACAACGGGTCGGTGAAGCTTCGTAAGGGGACGGACAATGGATTGAAGGGGATTTGGGGATTGGGGAGATTGAGCAAAAGAGGAGGAGAAGAAGAGGAAAGCGAAGGCGATGGAGGCGGCGAGGGAGATGCAAGTGATGAAGATGAGGGAAATGAAGAGAAGGGTTGTTGTTGGTTTTTGAGGAGGAGGAGGGGTTGATGAGGAGTCTGTATTGTTGGAAGAGAGAAGAGCTGTTGATGGGTTTGGAGGATCTTCTTCTAGTGTTGATGTAGATGAAGGTTTTGATGGGGTTAAGATAGAAAGAGAAGCAGTACCCATTGATAGATTCTTTTGCTTCTCTTCCCCACTCTTTCTCTTGGAATAAAAAAAGGATTTTTTTAGCCAAAAAGAAAAGATTTCAGGGATCTGGAGTATGGGTTATGTTCTTTGTTGGTGGGTGGGTTTAGAGAGAAGATTTCTGCAACTACAAGGATTGAGAAGCAATACCCATGGACAGATTCTTTTGCTTTTCTCTCTCTAAAAAAACAGGAATTTTGAAGCAAAAAAAGAGAAGATCTAAGGGATCTGGAACTTGGGTTGTGTTTAATGTTGGTGGGTTTAGATAGAAGATATCTCCAAACAAGAGGATTAGAAAAATTGAAGAACTTGTGAGATGCGAACGAGAGATAGAGAAAGAGTAAAACCCAAGTAGTGATTTTGAAAGAGAGAGAGAATTGGAGTAGAATGGAAGGCTGTGTGGTTGCTGTTAATTGTAGTTGTTGTTAGGTTGCAGTCGAAAAACAACAAAGAAAGAAAAAAACGTGGGTTGTGGACTCAGGGTCATGTGATGTGATTGGTCGATTGACCTTGATTCCGGATACTGTGAGGAAAACTTTAGCGAGCAAAAATAAAATAAAATAAAATTGCTTGCAGAGTCATTCCTTGGTTTGGCATATTCTGGAGCCTGGACGACTGATCCAAGATTGCTTAGGCATATTCTGGGTCTAAGCAATCTATCATGTTACAATTATTATAGGCATTTTAGTAAAATCCCTCGTAAAATAGGTGATATTTGGATCCCATGAAATGCAAGATGAGATTTATCCTTTGGACTTTTATTGACCTAAGTCAAGCCATTAAAAAAAAAAATTGTCTCTAATCTTTTAAAAGGGAATGTTAAATATCTAAATATCTTCATGTAGTTGTAATTATAAAACGGAAATGCTAACACCCAATACGTTATGTGAATGTTAGCATTTGTCCAATACTTTTTTTCTTTAATAATATTTTTCATCGTTTTGTCTTTTAGTAAAAAAAATAAGAGTCTATTAGTCTTTTATATAATAAATACATGTTTACGTAATAAATATTATAAGTATTTAAATATTTTAAATTAAATATTTTTTTGTAATAAATACTTTGACAATTAATATCAACATAATAAATGCATTTATTAATGGCATAATAAATATATTTATTATGTAAAAGACTAATATGTTCTTCTTGTCTTCCAGCAATTTCAAAGGTCAAACTCTATAGGCGGTCACTAAAAATTGGCATTCAATTCCTTCATTCACCATGTGTGGGCTGAGTGATGTAAGAGGATCTTCCAAAATAAACTACAACCCATTTGAGCTTGTAGAGACTATGATAGTTAAAGATATTCGAATGGGACTTCAAATCATCAAAGCCTCTATGAGAGACAACCCATTTTCTAAAGCCTTTATGGACTTGTGGAACCTGGCTCCTCCTAAGTACATGGTTAGAGTGCCTCTAAAATGCAACCTCCAGAGCACTGGTTTGTGTTTAACATCAATGAGTCTCTAAGAGGTGACAGGGAAAGAGAATGAGCTATTATCAGAGACAATGGTGGCAAGACAGTGAAAACTCTAAGAGAGCAAAACCAAGGAGGGATAGTTTTATACCATGAGCTTCAAACAATTCTCAAGAGAATGACAATGGTGGAAGAGGAAAACATCCAAGTGCTAGAAATAAGAACTGACTCTAAATTGACTATCAATTGCATTAAGGGGGAGGAAGCAATCCCATGGAGAGAAGAAATGCTGGTTAAAGCCATTAAGACAAAAGGGAGCTACTTCCGAATAATCGAGTTCACCTTTTGCTATGGAGAATGCAACAAAGCTGTCAACTTTCTTGTTTCGTTCCTTCCATTTTTAGGCAAACTTATTTTTTAGCATAAGGACCTCCCTCAGTAGTTGGTGTAGACACCCGAATTTGAGCGGGCCCTCGACGTAAGATACCCCCAAAAATCGAAAATTGGAATGGGCCCTGAAGCCCAAACCTACACGAAATCCAATACGTTTCAATTAATAAATGTTCGAGGCCATTCACGTGGCCCATGGACCCGCACACCTCACCACTCTCAAAATCCGTCCAACTCAAGCCCAATTCAACATAAACCCAACTCAACACTATTCTATCTAAGTCCACAACCCTACCCAATCCATTACTAAAGCCCAAAGCCCAATCCACTACCCAAACTCAATCTAACCCATCATCATCTCATCAAACCAATCACCAAGAGATGACACATGTCATCATCTCCTTCCACCTCCCTCATCTAATCAACTCAACCCATAAACCCTACCCTAACCTAATCTATTCCCCATCCTCTCATCCTCAACAACCCACAACTCAACCCATAAACCCTACCCTAACCTAATCTATTCCCCATCCTCTCATCCTCAACAACCCACAACTCAACCCATACCCTATACACCCTAACCTATCCCTCATCCTTTAACCACCCACATCACAACCCATATCTCCCACACCTCAACCATCACTTTCCCTTAAAACACTCCCATAAAATCACCTCAACCCATACCTCAACCCATACCTCCCATACTCTTCTCTCTAATCATCCAACCACCATCACCAATCAACTAATCTCTTCATCCCTACATTTGCCACATGTCATCATCCCTTCAATCCTCTCAAAATCAAACCAATCACAACTCATCTCTCCAAATCAAACACCATACTTCTTCAACCATCTCAACACTCCTCCTCCAAACAACTCCCTTACACCACCACTCCTCCCATCAACCATCACTCATCTCACCCCACCAAACACTCTACCCAAATGGATTTGGGTAAGATCCAAACCATTTGGGTTAAAACACAACCCATTTCCCTCATTACAAAACTACCCTTATTTCTCCTTCAAATTTCATACCCCTCTCCTCTCAAACCCATGCCATTATCCATTATTCTCTTCATTCACCCCATTATACCCTCAAAATACCTCTCCAACCTCTATAAAAACCCCTCCATTCTCCCCTCACCACACCTAATGAAATTTTTATAAAAATCCTCCAAAATTACAACCCTCTACTCTACTCTACTCTACTCTCAATACCTCACTCTCAACTCAACTCAATCTTCTACAACCTTAAGCAAGTCCGAGTCAACTCAAAAGAAGAATATCAAGAAAAGCTTTGAAGATCAAGATTAGGACAAGGTGGGTTTGAAAAAGGACCATCCCCTCTAACCCCCACTTCAACTCTCCCCTCTCTCTACACCTTGCACACACCACAATGATTTGAGTCCTTCAAGGGCCCCTTTTTCAATAAGGGTGCTCTCAATGGACTAAATCAATATCAAAGCCCCTCACACTTGAGGGTACACATCAAATTATTTTTCATTTATTTTCTTTTATTTTAAAAATAACCGAATCCGAGGTTACCACGTTACGTGGATGGAGTAGGGTGCCTAACACCTTCCCTACTCCATAAATGGACCCCCTTACCTTTGAATCAAGGTTGGATCAAATATGTACCCTATCCATACGAGAGTCATCAACATGTCAAAATGCCATGTTTTCAAAGAAAACAATTTCGGGTGACCATTCACACCTCTTTCCGAAAATGAATGGTGGCGACTCCAAAACACCCCAAAGTGGAGGGATGTTTTAAAAATATTTAAAATCCCGTGTCCACAGCTTGGCGACTCCACTGGGGATGCAAGACTAGTGGGTCCGACCCTCTTTTGATTCGGTCATTATTTCTAAAAACAAAAAAAAAAATGTGTGTCTTCATTTCCGTATTTGTGCTTACCTTCTAACATTTTTCATGTCTCTTTTTTTTATTCTTATTTTCATTGGAGAATGCTTGTAATATTTACTTATTTCGTGCTTTGTATATGTGTTTTATTTTGTTGGGCAAAGGATGTAAGGATGGATACAATTCAAAGAATGCACGCACATGCACATGCGACTCACACCCCTATGCATAAGCCACCCCTCCTCCTCTTTAAATTTCTAACCCCGGATGCCGGTACTCTCAAGCCCCCGAGATCGCTATTTTGGGTGGCTGGGAGGAGAACATCCACCCCATTCACCAACCTAAGATGTGTGCACTTTTGTGTCCATCAAGGTTTGAAGAATGGGTAGCCGAAAAACCACCCACAAACCGCATGCATCGAAGCGTAATTAATAGACAAAGGACACTAAGGCTTACAAAACTAATTCCGTATCCATCCCATGTTCATATGTGATGTAATTTTTTTTTTAAGCCCACGAAGGCAAGTTGTATAGATTTTAGGATTTTTTACTTTGTTCTCGTTCATATGTCCCCCTAGGTAAAAGGGGGAAATCTGTTTTTTTTTTATGCTATCATGTGCATCATCAAAAAAAAAAAAAAGGGTGACATTTTTGTGGCCCAAGCCAAAAGACAGAGGCTATGTGCCTCAAAATCCAAAAAAACATGGCTAAAATGGGATGAGGATAAAAAACAGAGCAAGGTTGGAAGGCCAGAAAAGGTTCTGGTCCGTGCTTGAAGCACGGACTCAAGAAATATTGTTAAGTCCGTGGTTATAAAACGGACTGGACATATTTTCTTAAGTCCGTGCATGAAGCACGGACCAGCCAAAAACAGTTAGGTCCGTGCTTGAAAAACGGACCCAAAAAAAAAAAAAAAATTCGATGTTCTGGTCCGTACTTGAAGCACGGACCAGCCAAAAAGTGTTAGGTCCGTGCATGAAAAACGGACCCAAAAAAAAAAAAAAATTTTGATGTTCTGGTCCGTACTTGAAGCACGGACCAGCCAAAAAATGCTTGGTCCGTACTTGAAAAACGGATCCTGAAAAAAAAAAAAAAAAAAAAAAATTTTTTTTTCTCATTTTGCTCCTTATGTCAGTCTTGACAACTTTTCTTCTCGAAGTTTTTTTTATTTTGAGTTTTAAAGCTTGAAAACGATCAAATGATTCACTTTATTATAAAACTCAGGGCCTACCACTTGTAATCGATCTCGCTCCAAACGAATTTTGCCCAACGCGGCTCACTATCAATCTCGATCATAATCAAACTTGCCCTTCATCGAGTGTTCATTTCAAACTGGGTCCACAACCCAGATCCATTCCAAACTGGGTCCACGACCCAGATCCATATCCAACTGGGTTCCCAACCCAGATCCATGTCCAACTGGGTCCACGACCCAGATCCATATCAAACTGGGTCCACGACCCAGATCCACTTCAAAACGGGTCCACGACCCAGATCCGTTTCCAACTGGGTTCCTAACCCAGATCCATGTCCAACTGGGTCCACGACCCAGGTCCATATCAAACTGGGTCCACGACCCAGATCCATATCAAACTGGGTCCATGACCCAGATCCGTTCCAACTGGGTCCACGACCCAGATCCATATCAAACTGGGTCCACGACCCAGATCACTTCAAAACGGGTCCACGACCCAGATCCGTTTCCAACTGGGTTCCCAACCCAGATCCATGTCCAACTGGGTCCACGACCCAGATCCATATCAAACTGGGTCCACGACCCAGATCCATATCAAACTGGGTCCATGACCCAGATCCAATCAAACTGGGTCCACGACCCAGATCCATTTCAGCTGGGCATGACCCAGATCCACTTCAACTGGGTCCACGACCCAGATCCAATCCAACTGGGTCCACGACCCAGATCCACTTCAACTGGGTCTACGACCCAGATCCATATCAAACTGGGTCCACGACCCAGACCCATTTCAAACTGGGTCTACGACCCAGATCCGTTTCCATCTGGGTCTACGACCCAGATCCAATCAACTGGGTTCCCGACCCAGATCCATGTCCAACTGGGTCCACGACCCAGATCCATATCAATCTGGGTCTACGACCCAGATCCACTTCAACTGGGTCCACAACAAATCAAGTCCACGACCCATAGCGAATCAAGTTTATGATCCATCTATGATCTAATAAAAATAACAACCAATCAATCGACTCAAACACATTCAACTTTTTCAAAAAAAAAAAAAAAAAAAAAGATGTTAACAAAGCACCAATTGCAGTCCTTGATCAAAGTCGGTGCCTAGAAAGATCTTACCCTGTTGATACGAGGGGGATAGACTACGTCTATTCAGGGAACAAGGTGATTTAAGAGTGCCATTGTGCGCCGCCTCTTCCTTGGAGATCCGCCTGGCCGACGATGATTTCAGAGAACTGAATTGGGGGCTGCCAAAAATACGGGTTATTCTAACTCAGTTTGTCTCAGAAATTTCTTTTCAAAATGTTTTCCCGACTCCGTGTCGATGCCAGTCCCGTGCTGATGAAATTACCTTTTTCAAAAACGTTTACCGACTCCGTGTCGATGCCAGCCCCGTGCTGAGGAAATTACCTTTTAAAAAAAAAAAAAAATGTTTTACCGACTCCGTGTCGATGCCAGCCCCGTGCTGATGTAATTTCTTTTCAAAATATTTTCCCGACTCCGTGTCGATGCCAGCTCCGTGCTGAGGTAATTTCTTTTTAAAAAAAAAAAAAAAAAAAAATGTCTTACCAACTCCGCGTCGATGCCAGCTCCGCGCTGATGTAATTTCGTTTAAAAATGTTTTACCGACTCCGTGTCGATGCCAGCCCCGTGCTGATGTAATTTCTTTTCAAAATGTTTTCCCGACTCCGTGTCGATGCCAGTCCCGTGCTGATGAAATTACCTTTTTCAAAAACGTTTACCGACTCCGTGTCGATGCCAGCCCCGTGCTGAGGAAATTACCTTTAAAAAAAAAAAAAAAAAAATGTTTTACCGACTCCGTGTCGATGCCAGCCCCATGCTGATGTAATTTCTTTTCAAAATGTTTTCCCGACTCCGTGTCGATGCCAGCTCCGTGCTGAGGTAATTTCTTGTTTAAAAAAAAAAAAAAAAAAAAATGTGTCTTACCGACTCCGCGTCGATGCCAGCTCCGCGCTGATGTAATTTCGTTTCAAAATGTTTTCCCGACTCCGTGTCGATGCCAGCTCCATGCTGAGGTAATTTCTTTTCAAAATACCTTACCGACTCCGTGTCGATGCCAGCTCCGTGCTGATGTAATTTATTTTCAAACCGTTTTACCGACTCCGTGTCGATGCCAGCTCCGTGCTGATGTAATTTCTTTTCGAAATGTTTTCCCGACTCCGTGTCGATGCCAGCCCCGTGCTGAGGAAATTACCTTTTTTTTTAAAAAAAAAAAAATGTTTTACCGACCCCGTGTCGATGCCAGCTTCGCGCTGATGTAATTATTTTCTCTCAAAAACAATCCAGCTCCGCGCTGACGAACCGTATTTTCAAGCTCACCTAACTAAATTTCCATTTTTGAGTACCATCCCATAATAATTACCGGACCTAATAAAACATCATGCATTTTCCTTTTTGTAAATAAGATAGTAACACTTGGTCTTCTGTACCCACAGGTGGCCAAACGAAAAAAGTACAAACTTCCTGAGAAGCCTCCATACTTTCTCCGATCATCTTCATCAACTATGAGTAACTCAGATGAACCACAACCTGCTACAAATGAACTGGCCGAAGCTAATGCAATGATAGCAAAGCTGTTAGAGACAACGAAAAGGCAGGAACAAATCTTGGCGGCAGTCTTGAGTAACACTAATTTTCTGCAAGCACAGGCAACTCAGCATCAAGCATCCGGGTCAAACCCCGAACCCCCTGAGCAAATACGACCAGACCAACAAACCACCCCACCTCCTACTGTGCCAATATATCAGGGTCCTCCGCTCTATATACCACAGAACCCACCACCTCCCGTGATGATCCCAGATGACGAGTGTGACTTTAGGGCTCCTGAAGCTAAGAGTGCTACTGACGACAAAATGGCCCGACAGATTGAATCTCTCCAAGAGGAAATGCGACGGATGAAAGGCACAAATACTCTGGGAGGAACAAGATTCAGGGACCTATGCTTCTATCCCAACGCACAGCTGCCGGCCAAGTTTAAATGCCCGGAATTTGAGAAATATAATGGTGTTGGGTGTCCTCTGTCACACCTCAAATTATATTGTGGATCAATGTGCCAGTATGGCGAGGATGATAGACTATTGGTGCAACTTTTCCAAAGAAGCTTAACAGGACCGGCCCTTAAATGGTTCTCAGGATTGGACCATACCCTCATCAAGAGTTGGCAGGATTTAGCAGAAATGTTCTGGCACAATTATCGGTTCAATACAGATGTGGGTCTGGATCGGAATGATATGGCTAAGATGACGAGGAAACATAAAGAAACAGTGAAAGAATATGCCCAGAGATGGCGGGAGTCCGCTTCACAAGTACGGCCCGCAATGACCGAACAGGAGATGAACACTACGTTTATCTCAACACTGGGGCATGCCTTTTACACTCATTTGGTTGGACACACTACAGGCACATTCTCGAATTTAGTTCAAGTGGCAGACCGGGTCGAGGACGGGATCCGAACCGGTCTAATATTTGACTTTACAGCCTTGAGTGCAGCAGCGGGGACCTCGGCACAAAAGAAATCAGTGCCTTTTGTCAAGAAGAAAGAGGATACCCAAGTCAATAATGTACAACCCAGCCAACCTCTCATCATTCAAGCACCAGCTCAGCGGCCACAGGCACCCCAGGCACATTGGGCGCCAGTACCTCGAGCTGCCTGGGCTCCAGCACCGCAGAATCCCTTCCGGACAGTTCCTCCACAAGCGCAGCAGGCACCACTATATGGACAGAACCAGCAGGCACCACTGTATGGGCAGAATCAACAAGCAAGACCGAACAAGGTTAATAGAGTGTTTACCAGGCTACCCATGACATTATCTGAGTTACTGCCAATCTTGCTCAAAGGTGAGTATCTTGTCAAACGTCCACCAAATCCTGAAGCTGCCAAAGGGCCAGGGTACAACCCCAATTTGATTTGTGAATTTCATATGGGTGCACCGGGGCACTCGACAGACCAATGCTGGCAGCTCAAACATCAGGTACAGAACTTGATTGACAAGAAGGCTCTTATCCTGGATGGGCCTCCCAACCCACCCCAACAACAGAATATCAATCAAAACCCCCTACCTACTCATAACGGGGAGGGGAGGGGAGTGGGCACAGGGTAAATGTCATTTGTGGAGAACTCGACTTCAATCCCTCGGATCTGATAGCACCTATCGGGTCCAAAATCAGGGTCCATCTAACTCAAGGATCAGAAGCACCAACAGTCAGCACAGTCAACCATTACACAACCAACTCACCCCAAAATTCACTACCACTCAGATTAGCCGACCTCACCATCCATCCCACTCATCAAAATGCTACTACCCAACCTCCTTTAGTCATACCTTACGGATCACCCCATCATCAAAATTCAACCAGGCCTCCCCTTGTTATACCCTACGCACCACCATATTCCCAAGGATCAACTCGACCCCCCCTCCATATACCGTATACTTCATCTCCACGTCCACCACTCGTCATTCCATATACTCCATCGACTCCTCACATAACTTCCCCTACCATCACTACACCCAAATCATCACCACCCCCTCTCATTCTCAATATGAAACCCGATCCACCCCCCATGACCATACATTCACCTAAGCCATTCCCCTATAGCTCTATCCAGGCAGTTCCTTGGAGTTATGAGACTACCATCACCACAACCGCCGGGGTCGAAACAATGAAGAAGGCATTGGTGGCCGATATCGGTAATATGACAAAGACAGGGAGATGCAAAAAAATACCAACAAAGGGGGTAAGCATCAAGGAAAAGACTGAAGAAACGACACATGGGATAACAGAGGAGGAAAAAAGGAAGGAAAAAGGAAAGGGCAAGATGGACGAGAATGACCAGGTGAAAGCGGCAGATAAAGAAGCTGAAGCAAAAGTGACAGACAAAGAGGCCACAGACTTTATTAAGCTCATCCTCAAAAGAGAGCATAATATAATAGACAGATTGAACAAGCAGCCAGACCAAGTCAGCATCCTAGGACTAATACAAAAATCGGAAGAGTACCAAGAGGCATTGTTGAAAGTCCTAGGGGGATCACATGTACCTTCGACCACGACACCGGCCTAGTTAGAGCAAACAGTCGGCCAGATCATGGCCTCCAATCCTATTATCTTCACAGAAAATGAGTTTACACCTGAAGGAACGGGGCATGTCGAGCCACTAAACATTATGGTCATATGCAAGGGCATGATGGTTGCCAGGGTGCTGATTGACAACGGCTCAGCGCTTAATGTTTGTCCACTTGAGACCTTCCGAAAGCTGAACGCCGATTGGTCATGTGAAACCCAACAACAAGGTTGTTCGAGGGTTCGATAGTTCGAAAAGGGACTCGCTGGGCGAAGTAGAACTACCAATCACAATAGGACCTTGCACCTTTGAAGTAACGTTTGAAGTCATGGAAATACCAACGACCTTCAACTTGTTACTGGGCAGACCTTGGATCCATACCGCCGGGGCTGTGCCTTCCTCGTTGCACCAAAGAGTCAAATTTATAATGGGGCAGAGGATGATATTAGTATTGGCAGAGAACCTTATTCCAGCTGGGAGAGCCCCAGACGTGCCTTTCATTGATATCGAAATGACAAAGGACAAGGCACTCTACCATTCGTACCAATTCGCGGCTGTCAACCACATCGAGAAGGGAAAGGAGAAGGTAAAGGTAAAACTATCGAGAGCGAACATTATGGTTGGTCGGGTCATGAAAAGGGGAGGTTACCGGCCCAAGCAAGGGTTAGGACCAGGGGGAAGAGGAAGAGCTACACCAGTCGAAGCGAGCAAATATACTCCTTATTTTGGTCTAGGGTTCAGGCCCACAAAGAAAGACATAGCAGAAATGAAAGAAAAAAAGAAAGAACTTCGACTAGCAAGAAAGCAAAATCGGGAATCGAATGTCTGGAACCCGGGCCGAGTCCCTCACATTAGTGTCAGCTTCTCAAAGTCCCATATCAGACCCGACAACTTATCAGAACCACCACGGGCAAAAAGGGTAAAAATGGTAAATACAACACCACTGCACTTTCAAGAAGACTCAATCGTCGAGTCCCAATCATCCTTCGTAGAAGGCATTGACGTTTTGTTCAATGGGGACTCCGAGGAAAGTCCATCGGAGACTGCTCCAAAACCCATCAAAGTCAAAATCACTACTGACCATGGGAACAAATCGCCCTTTCCAAAGGGCATTGACTGGGCATCAGTCGTCATCCCACCGAGTTTGGGAGGGACTGTGCCCCAACCTGACAACAACAACAATCAAACGGAGATCATGGTTATCTCCGAACCATCAACCAAATCACCCAACACATCACCTTCACATCTCATCCGCCCCCTCAGAGAAGGGGAGACACTGTACAATTGGGAAGAATTCCCTTGACCCTTGAGGCTGTCGAGGCCTCCAAAAAAAAACGCCGTTAGGCGGCATCAGTTTGCCCGAGGATCATAACGAGCCCTCGTCCTCGGGTAAAGACTGTTTTGAGGGCTCCCTATCTTTACTAATGCATGACTGTTCTTTTTATTTCAGATGTCCGGAAAATAGCACTCAAAAATCAAAAAAATCAAAAATTCTTCAAAAATCAAAAAAATCAAAAAGTCTTCAAAAGCCAAAAAAATCAAAAAGTCTACAAAAAACAAAAAAATCAAAAAACTTTCAAAATCTCAAAAAAATAGATATATTCCAAAAACCAAAAAAAGAGTTTTCTCAGAATTTAAGGGATTTGTCTCAATCGAATGGACCTTTGGACAGAACAGAATATGAAAAGGATGAGTATGACTTCGATCTCGAACTCGACTTCGATCTCATGGGAATTGAGGAAGAGTCTGAGGACGAAGTGGAATACCCTCCTAAAGAAATCAAGGACCTGTTAGAACGACATGAAAAAGGTGTTCAGCCAAACATTGAGGATACAGACTCAGTTAATCTCGGCACTGAAGATGACCCACGTGTTGTGAAAATCGGAGCCTTGTTAACCCCTCAGCAGAAAGAAGAAATGATTGAACTATTGCGTAACTATCAAGACATCTTCGCCTGGTCCTACAAAGATATGCCCGGTTTGGACACGGATCTTGTTGTTCATAAGTTGCCGATCGCACCTGGGAGCAAGCCGATCAAACAAAAATTGAGAAGACTCAAGCCAGAATGGACACTCAAAGTCAAAGACGAAGTGATGAAACAGTTTCAAGCAGGATTTCTCGCAGTCTCCACGTATCCCGAATGGCTAGCCAATGTCGTTCCGGTACCAAAGAAGGACGGGAAAGTACGAATGTGTGTCGACTATCGGGATTTGAACAAAGCCAGTCCTAAGGACGATTTTCCACTACCTCATATCGACACTCTAGTCGATAGTACAGCGGGGCATGGTATGTTCTCATTCATGGATGGTTTCTCCGGGTACAATCAGATTAAAATGGCAGAAGAAGACCAAGAGAAAACAGCATTCATTACGCCCTGGGGCACTTTTCATTACAAAGTCATGCCGTTTGGGCTTAAAAACGCAGGGGCAACCTATCAACGTGCAATGACGGCTTTATTCCACGACATGATCCATAAAGAAATGGAAGTCTACGTAGATGATATGATCGCTAAATCAGGCATAGAAGAAGATCATCTGATAAATCTCAAGAAACTATTCGACAGGCTAAGGAAATACAGCTTAAGGCTCAACCCAGCAAAATGTGTATTCGGGGCAACATCAGGCAAACTGCTAGGCTTCATCGTCAGTAGAAGAGGCATTGAGATAGACCCAGCAAAGACCAAGTACATTCTCGAAATGAAAGCACCGGTATCAGAAAAGGACGTCCGAGCATTTCTGGGTAGAATACAGTATATCAGCAGATTCATCGCGCAACTCACGCCTATTTGCGAACCAGTATTTAAGCTGCTCAGAAAAGACATGCCGAAAGCATGGAACGAAGACTGTCAAGAAGCCTTCGACAAGATAAAGAAATATTTGCTCAATCCACCAGTCTTGGTTCCTCCTACGCCAGGACGACCCTTACTGATGTATATCTCGGTGCAAGAAACGTCTATGGGCTGTGTACTGGGGCAACACGATGAGTCAGGTAGAAAAGAGCAAGCCATTTACTATCTCAGCAAGAAATTTACTGATTATGAGGCAAAGTATTCGGCACTCGAGAAGACTTGCTGCGCATTGGTATGGGCATCTCAACGACTACGACACTACCTCCTCAGCTACTCGACTATGCTCATCGCTCGAATGGACCCGCTCAAGTATCTCTTCGAGAAGCCAGCGCTAACGGGTCGTACTGCAAAATGGCAATTACTGTTATCTGAGTTTGACATCACCTATGTCACTCAAAAGGCCATCAAAGGGCAAGCCATCGCCGACCACTTAGCCGAGCATCCATTGCCTGATTATGAACCATTGAAGACAAACTTTCCTGACGAAGCCATATTGCTCACTGAGATTGAAGACGATGATGAAGAACCGGGCTGGAAAATGTACTTTGACGGGGCAGCAAATCAGAAGGGAAACGGAATAGGGGCAGTCTTGATCAAACCAGATGGGTCCCACGTGCCAATTGCAATCAGACTAAAGTTCCAATGTTCTAACAACGAGGCTGAATACGAAGCATGCATAGCAGGGTTGAAAGCAGCACTAGATCTTGAGGTAGATGAGATCGATGTTTTCGGAGATTCAAGCTTAGTAGTCTATCAGACGACTGGAGAATGGAAGACTCGAGAGCAAAGATTGATCCCTTACCATGAGTATCTAGAGGAACTAAGCTCACGCTTCGATAGAATCTCATTCACTTATATGCCGAGAGCCAAGAATCAATTTGCTGATGCACTAGCAACGCTCGCTTCCATGATCAGTATCTCAGAGGACTTAGTCATTGACCCTATTGAGATTGGACTTCAAGACGAGCCAGCTTATTGCTTACCCGTCGAAGTTGAAGAATCTGAAGAAAAGCCTTGGTACTCAGACATCAAAGCCTATCTCGAAGATCGAACTCTCCCATCGGACGCAACATCAAATGATCGAAGGACTATCCAGAAGCTAGCAGGCCAATTCTTCCTGAGCAATGACATTTTGTACAAGAAATCACATCATGAAGTCCTACTCCGATGTGTGGCAGAAATAGAAGCAAAACGACTGATCGAAACCGTACATGGTGGAGTCTGCGGACCTCACATGAATGGTCACATGCTTGCTAAGAAGATCATGAGAATGGGATATTACTGGACTACCATGGAAAGTGATTGCTATCAACACGTCCGTAAATGCCATCTCTGCCAGATTTATGCCAATAAGATCAACGCGCCACCTTCAGAGTTGCACAATATGACTACTCCTTGGCCCTTCTCACTCTGGGGCATGGACGTTATTGGACAGATTTCGCCAAAAGCTTCAAATGGGCACCGCTTCATCCTAGTCGCTATCGATTACTTTACAAAATGGGTAGAAGCAGCTTCTTATGCCAATGTCACAAAGAGCAGTGTTCTGAAGTTTGTCAAGAACAATATTATCTGCAGATATGGGCTTCCCAGCGGGTTAGTGACAGACAACGCCAAGAACTTCAAAAACAAGGACATGATCAAGATGTGCGAAGACTTTCAAATCACTCATCACAATTCTGTACCGTATAGACCCAAAATGAACGGAGCAGTTGAGGCCGCCAACAAAAACATCAAAAGAATATCGAGAAAATGGCAGTCACTTACAAGGATTGGCACGACATGTTGCCTTTCGCCCTTCACGCTTATCGGACTTCATTTCGAACCTCAACTGGGGCAACTCCGTACTCATTGGTGTATGGAATGGAAGCAGTCTTACCCGTCGAGGTCGAGATTCCCTCCCTCCGGATCTTAAAAGAAGCAGAGTTGGATGAAACAGAATGGGTTCAAACCCGATTTGATCAACTAAATCTGATTGAAGAAAAGCGCCTTGCAGCCATTTGCCACGGACAGATCTATCAGAAACGAATAGCTCGAGCCTACAACAAGAAAGTCAAACCTCGAAATTTCTCACCAGGAGACCTTGTCTTGAAAAAGATCTTACCAATACAAGAAGATGCTAGGGAAAAATTCAGACCAAATTACGAGGGACCATTCATTGTGCAGAAGGTAATGACGGGAGGAGCTTTGATCCTTACAGAAATGGACGGACAAGTCTTCCCTCAGCCGATCAATGCTGACACCGTTAAGAAATACTACGCCTGAGATCTGACCCTGAGATGACGAAAGGCCATCTTTGCTATCCTGAAAACAACTATCTAACCCTAGTCAACCCTTTTGAGCCATCACGTTCATTTCTTAACCTAAGACTGGGGCAAGACAAAAAAAAAAAAAAAAAAAAAAAAAAAAAAAAAAGGGAAAACAAAAGAAAAGAAAATCAGAAAGTCAAAGCATCAGCTACTCCTGGCCCGCATGAGGATAAACTGTGAACGGCTAAAATACAAAAAAATCAAAAAATTCAAAAACTCGGACACTTGATCTGAGCTCGACCCAAATCTCCAGCCTAAACAAGTTCGAGAGACGCTGGGAGGAGACATAGATCACCTTTTCGAAACAAAAATATACGAACCCCAAGTCTAACCCACTCTAGACGAACCTACCTTAACCTTTTTGTACCTTTCCACTACACTCAGCCTTAGCCAACACTTCGTCCCATCAAAAGTCCTTTCGGATCAGGGAATGTTCTAAGGCATCATAATGACGGTGGCAGCACCAATGATCTGGCAGCTTGATCCGGACCTCAAGTCTTATTAGTCGTTGGAAGACGCGAGAGGGGAGTCCAGGTCGGAAATTCGAAAAAAAAGAGTACTCGAAGTGTAGAGTAGCCGATCTCGCGGCTCAACTTGAGTTGCCGAGCCACGAATAGTCGTCAGCAAACTCGAGAGGGGAATCTAGATCTGTTACTCAAGAAAGAGTGCCACTACAAGAGTAGAGTCGCCGATCTCGCAGCTCAACTCGAGTCACCAAGCCACAAAGACACAGAGGCTCCAAACAAGATCTGTAATGAAAAAATTTAAAAAAATACAAGCATAATCTGAAAGGGCATAGTGAAAACCCGAAAGGGCGCTATGAGTAAAAAAATCAGACTATGGCAAGATCAAAGCCACCGGCACGATGAAAACCCAAAAAGGCATCGATGCGCAAAAATGTGGAAACCGGGTCTGGTGAAAACCGTAACTGGCACCAGGAGGCAATAAGGGGACAAAAAAAAAATAATACAAAAAAAAAAAAAAAAAAAAAAAAAAAAAAAAAAAAAAAAGAAGAACTCCTGGCCCGCATGAGTATAAACTGTGAACGGCAAAAATTTCCCAGAATCCTAAGTCTCATCGCTCGATCGATATTCACCCAGTACTGGGGCACTGGGGATGACTCTAAGAAGAACCTGAGAACTGCTGACATCTATATCCTCAGTAGTTGGCAAAAACACCAATATCATCGAGATAACAAAGGTTTTTCGAAAATCTTCATATTTTGGATCTACAATATCTATTCGACAAAGACAAATTACCAAAAATTCAAATGTTTTCAAAACTACTATTTTGGCCGATGACGAAAAATCTAGGACTTATTCAAACATCATGTTTTCAAAGCAATAGATACACCTGAGGCCAAGTAAGTAAAAAACCTATTTTCCTTTCATTTCAAAAAGTTTCACATTACGTTTTGTAAAAGGAAAAGAAAATACAAAAAAAAAAAATGGTGCCAATCACACATTTCGACGAGAAATGAAGAAGGAATCAAGTCTTTCTTCTAAGGCGCGAATGCGGGCAGCTTGTCCCATCATTACCACCTCAGCGTCGGAAGCATCACGACTCACCAAGTAAGATGCAAAGGCATCAAAACAGGGACCTTGAGCAAGTCTCTCCCGGAGATCATCAATCTCCGCCCTCAGGATAGAAGACTCTTCATTCTTCAAAAACTCGAGTCGAGCTATCTGGTTCTTCAGGTCATTCTCAGAACGTAACCAAATCTTCTCAATCCGCTTATGAGACACCTTCATCTCCGCCAGTCGATCACGATGGTCAGAGGAATGAGAACCAGAAGACCTCCCTTGAACTGAAGGCGTGGCACAAGTTCTCTCAGCAATCTGTTGTTGCATCCAAAGTTGGTAGTTTTGAAAAGAATAACCCGGAAATACAGGATGATCAAGAGTCACCACGTTCTTCCAAGCTTTCTCTAACCGATTACGCAATTGCCATGAGGAGGGAGAAGGAGAAAAAGACCCGACCCACTCTCCAAAATCTCCATGAGTTACTATACCCTGTTCTTCACCAAATTGCCGTAACACACGAAGAGGGATGTAATGGGTGGCTCCAGTCAAACCAATCAATATGGCAAAACAACTCTGAGAGAAGGAAAGAACAGGTGAAGCCGAAGGCTGGAAGGTGCCTAACCAACGTATCTCTTCATCTGGCATACCTTGCAAACCTTCAAACCAACCGAACTTGCCGCCAGAATGGACGGGAAGTTTCCTTTTGTTCATCAAAGCCACTAAATCCGCATGGACGTTGAAAGGCCGATTAATGGGTGTAGTCAAAGCCAAATGATCGAAGAACCAAAGCTGCACAAAAAGGGAAGTCAACTTTAATCACAATGCCCCAAAATCTAAAAGCTTCAATTCTAATCATGATGTTTCCAAACTTGAAAAGGAAATTACCTGCAACAATGGAGCACACCCATGATATACTCGCTCTCTCCCGCTCGAACAAGCCGTGAGAGACAAATAGGTTTCTCCTAGAAGCATGGGAGCCAACCTAAAACCTTGTCGAACTTGGTCAAGGACGCTTATCAAAGCTAGATTCACATACTCGTTGTTCCGAGGAAACAAGAGTTGGTTCATTACCACCAATGCCAAAACATCAAATCGAGATGGAGAATTCATGTCCCCAAGCCATCGAAGCAAAAATTCTTTAGAAACCTTGAGGAGATTCGAGTTTCCATCCACCCGTTCTAATTGTTGCTTGGTGACCCCAAAGAATCCTGACGCTTCTTTTCTATAACTTTCACGCAAGGGTGGTACAACCACCCGAGGCGATTGGCAAAGGCCAAGTATGCGCTCAAATTCTTCAATCGTAGGAGTCATTTCTTTGTCTCCAAAACGAAACAAATTGAGTTCCGGGACCCAAAATCCCATTAGAGCCTCTATCAAGTCCCACATGATAGTGACCTTTGACAAAGAGAGTGTGAACCCAAGCTTGTTGGAATCCCACCTAACTCTCTCTTCATGGGTCATAGAACTAAGCCATTGATGTAAAAAGGGGTCTACAACGGCGTACCTTTTGAGATTGGGAAGGTTGGAGTTACCTTCAAAAGCGGGAGATGAGTTTTCAACCGTAATGTCAAAGTGGGTAGAATCCTCCAAAGCATGAGTGGGCTCCATTGATGCCCTAGTGTGTGTGAAATAACCAAAATCGCGAAGGAGAATGACCAAATGAGCATCTCGAGCAGTGGAGTCAACACCAGAAAGATCTACGTCCCTCAGACCGGAGAAGACAGAGCCGGTACCCGAAGAGGCAGGCAGATCATGCATCCCTAAGCCCATATCAGAAGAATCTACAGTAAAAGCCGGGGGTCGGGTAGAAGGTCCGGCGCCATCCGAAGCCTGAAAAGATAAACAGATGCACTCAAATAACAGGCAAATATGCAAGCAGGCTAGTGAAAGAAGATAACTGGAATTAAATGTACCTGAGTAGAAGGTGGTGGATGAGCAGATGTGCTGGCCCCATCATGGCGTCGATGATAGTCCTGAAACATCACATGAAAACAAAGTAATCAGCCTAAAGTGATAGAAATGTGGAATTGAAAGAGATAAGGGAAAAGAAGAACGTACCATCTCAGCCTGCGCACGAGACTCCCTCATGGCCAGCCTCATCTCTAGCTCGTGAATACGCTCGGCCTGAGCTGCCACCTCTGCCTGAGCCGTTCTCCACCGAGCCTCCATCTCAGCACAACGGGCCGCCTGGGCCTCAATCACACTGTACCCCTCCCGGAGGCGACGTAGATCATCAATCTGAGAAAAAAAGTAGCAAATTAGACTCGAACAGACATGGAGAATCAGAAGATAAGAAGAAGAGGAAAGTTAGGACTCACGGTGTCATCGTGCTCCCGGCTAAAGACTCCACCGATCTCAGTAACCCCGGCACGCATGGGCATAGCAGGCATCAGGCAACCAATGGAGGCGGTCCTAAACCAACTAATGTAATCACCCTCCACGAGAAGCCCTCGCGCTGGTACCCCACCGACCTGAGCTAAGTACTCCTCAGCCGACAGATCCACAGAAGAAGGCGTCACCGGAGCTGCGGGGATACTAAGAGACCGGTCATGCTGAAAGAATAGCCGCTCCCCAAAGTAATACACATAGTAGAGACGACCAATGAAGCTGGGATAGATCTCTCGTCGCATGTCCCGATCGAAGGCTGCCCACACCTCTCGGCGCTCCTGGACCGACTGAGGAAGGTCCGGAAAGGTGACTGAAAATATCTGCACAATAAAGAGAAGGGAAACAATGAGATTCTAATATATTGGAAAGAAGCTCTAGCGCTACAAACCAAAAGATGTTACTCACCTCATGAAGCCTGCACCTGTCAAAGTGGGCCCGAGCGCTACGGGCATTGCTCT
This sequence comes from Akebia trifoliata, assembly GCF_017979445.1. Taxonomy (NCBI): domain Eukaryota; kingdom Viridiplantae; phylum Streptophyta; class Magnoliopsida; order Ranunculales; family Lardizabalaceae; genus Akebia; species Akebia trifoliata. The sequence continues at coordinate 2,727,475 of NC_141386.1, read as the reverse complement.
TGATAGTACGCCCATCTCGAGTCGCCCAAAAAGCACCGAGGGGGTAGCCCTCATCCGGATGGCGCATCTCAGGAAGATAGTAGGGAAAGTGTACATGTACAAAAAGCTGGAAGAAAATGAAGCAACGAGATCAGACCAATCATCGGAAGAGACAAAATGTTAAAAATTCAAGATGCGAGAAGGAAAGTACCTCGATAAAAGGCCAGAAGAACCTGGCAGAGATACCGCCACCTCGTGGGGAAGTGATACCCTCCACGATACGATCTAGGCCACCAAGGATGGTGCCATAAATCAGACTCCCCCAGTCATAGGTAGCTACTCGGCGGATGTCTCGAAGAAAAGGGAGAAACCATGTCATCACAGTGGAGTCGTCCTCCAAGAAGAAGCAACTCCCCAACAAAAGCAGAAAACTGAGGCGGAAAACTGCAGCAAAGTCAGCATCTCCTCGCCTCACGGTCCGACCCCGCTGACCTAGGGTCGACCACAAAAATCGCATACCCAGCCTATGCAGTTTGCCGACCTCGCCAGCCGGAATATAGGGAGCCCCAATCAACTCGGCAACCTCGTCTAACGGTAACATATGAGGAAAAATGGCCTCTCCCTCCATAGAGATCCCAGTGATAGTGACAAAATCAGACGGCCGAATGCCAATCTCAGTCTCTGGCATATGAAACGTATGCGTGGCTGGGAACCACCTCTCCATCATCGCAACAAAAATGGGTCGGTCTGATCTAAAGTAGGGAATCCTCAAAAAAGCTCCAAAACCGGCCCGAGTAAACTGGCCCCTCAGATCCTCAGTAAACTGGGTGAACTCCAGCATAAAAGTCCTCCAACTGCCCCTATAGCTGCTGGATGGGTAAGGAGTCGGCACGTCCATCCGTACGTACATCGAGACGTGCCTACTCAATCCAGTGAGAAGAGGAGTATCCACTACACCCTCTCTGGCCTCTGCAGGAATCGAAGCACGAGCTCCCTCTACCCCTCGACCTCGGCTACCACTATCACCTCGTCCACCACTACCACCCTCCCCACTACCGTCACCTCGTCCACCACTGCTACTACCACCACCACCTCTGCCTGCCGCCTCTGTAGTCCTAATCCTCCCAGGCACTCGTCGGACAGCAGACCGACATCTGGAGACGCCGACCTCTGCCTCGCTCTCTGAAGAAGAGCTGCTAGATGAAGACTGTGTCGCCTCCTCCACAGGTGGTGCCCTCACGGTCTCCCGCTCGTACCGAGTCCTCGCAGCTGGCATATCTTCGGACTCACCAATCAAAGCTGCCCTACTCCCGCGAGTACGCGCCATCTACAAGAAAAATCCACTACCCAATAAAAGTCCAAACCAAAAGCCCTAACCAAGATCGAACCCATTAACCTAAGTCAGACCAAAGCCTTGACCTAAACCAGAACCTATCAACAAACCTTAACCAAAATCCAAAACCCATCAACGACCAAGAAATTAACCTATCCAATAACCATGCCTTACCACCTCAAACCTTGAAAGCCAATCCCAACCTACGCCTAGCCTTTCCCAAAAGCACTTAAATCACTCCATCCGATTGCTTAACCATGGTCTCAATCATTCCCCAAAGCCCACCACCAACTAATCACACCTACAGCTAAGGAACCTACTCCAAAGTCCAAAGCAAATCCAACGGGTTCTAAAAGAGCAAAAGCATGCGAAACAAAATAATAAATTGCAATAATCGTGCCTTGAACATTTCACAAGCAATGAAGACATCAAAAAGAGCATGAAAAATGAAACAAAGTCACAATGCACACATAACAGGACTTCATGATCGCATGTGAGCAAACAAGGTGAAAGAAATATCGGAGATAAGCATACAATCGGACTTTCATTTCGAAGAAGACAAACATGGCAAAGGCAAAAACAAGAATCCTAGTCTAACAAGCATACATACAACAAGGTTTGTGTGTCCGTCATGGATTGTTCGAAGCAGGTGATCATGCGATAAAGGTTTGAAAAATAAAAAATAAAAAATAAAAAAAAAAAATAAAAAGAAATTAATCTAAAAGGAGAAGATGAACTAACCTCTATCGAAGGAGTAATCCAAAGAAGTACCAAAAGTGCTCCAAATCCAAATATCCACACGCCCGACATGTCTCTTCAATCACCCAAGCACGCAAGAAAGAAATGAGGGAGGAGAAGACGAAGAATCAGAGGAGAAGACGAAGAACCAGAGGAGAAAACGGAGAAGAATGGCCAAGTGAAACGTCTAGGCGCGACGTTCGGTTTTTAAAAATGTTCTGGTCCGTGCATGAAGCACGGACTGAATTAAATTTGCGCAGTCCGTGCTTCATGCACGGACCGAAAATATTAAAAATAGAGTCCGTGCTTCATGCACGGACCGGATGAGGTTTTAACAGTCCGTGCTTCATGCACGGACCGAATACGGTTTAAACAGTCCGTGCTTCAAGAACGGACCACCAAAAAAAAAAAAAAAAAAATCAATCAAAAAAGAAAAAAAATCAAAAAAAAAAAAATCAAAATGGTATTCTTGCAAAAGTCAAAATCAACTGCTTAAAGACTCGTTTGAAAATACCTCAGTCAAAGTTTTTCTCAAATCATCACAAATCCAAGACCTCACACGAGCTCCGCGCCACGAGGTCAAGGAAATCAACCGGCACCCTGTCAGACCCCGTGCTTGGGTAGCCATCTCTTATCCATCAAATCAAATCGGTGTTCTCAAAGACTTGTCTAAGCAAAATCCTCGGACCCGCACAAATCAGGGTTTCGTCTATTCTTTGCAGTTCATTGCACGCAACTCCTGCAAAGAGGGGCAGCTGTAGACACCCGAATTTGAGCGGGCCCTCGACGTAAGATGCCCCCAAAAATCGAAAATTGGAATGGGCCCTGAAGCCCAAACCTACACGAAATCCAATACGTTTCAATTAATAAATGTTCGAGGCCATTCACGTGGCCCATGGACCCGCACACCTCACCACTCTCAAAATCCGTCCAACTCAAGCCCAATTCAACATAAACCCAACTCAACACTATTCTATCTAAGTCCACAACCCTACCCAATCCATTACTAAAGCCCAAAGCCCAATCCACTACCCAAACTCAATCTAACCCATCATCATCTCATCAAACCAATCACCAAGAGATGACACATGTCATCATCTCCTTCCACCTCCCTCATCTAATCAACTCAACCCATAACCCTACCCTAACCTAATCTATTCCCCATCCTCTCATCATCAACAACCCACAACTCAACCCATAACCCTACCCTAACCTAATCTATTCCCCATCCTCTCATCCTCAACAACCCACAACTCAACCCATACCCTATACACCCTAACCTATCCCTCATCCTTTAACCACCCACATCACAACCCATATCTCCCACACCTCAACCATCACTTTCCCTTAAAACACTCCCATAAAATCACCTCAACCCATACCTCAACCCATACCTCCCATACTCTTCTCTCTAATCATCCAACCACCATCACCAATCAACTAATCTCTTCATCCCTTCATTTGCCACATGTCATCATCCCTTCAATCCTCTCAAAATCAAACCAATCACAACTCATCTCTCCAAATCAAACACCATACTTCTTCAACCATCTCAACACTCCTCCTCCAAATAACTCCCTTACACCACCACTCCTCCCATCAACCATCACTCATCTCACCCCACCAAACACTCTACCCAAATGGATTTGGGTAAGATCCAAACCATTTGGGTTAAAACACAACCCATTTCCCTCATTACAAAACTACCCTTATTTCTCCTTCAAATTTCATACCCCTCTCCTCTCAAACCCATGCCATTATCCATTATTCTCTTCATTCACCCCATTATACCCTCAAAATACCTCTCCAACCTCTATAAAAACCCCTCCATTCTCCCCTCACCACACCTAATGAAATTTTTATAAAAATCCTCCAAAATTACAACCCTCTACTCTACTCTACTCTACTCTCAATACCTCACTCTCAACTCAACTCAATCTTCTACAACCTTAAGCAAGTCCGAGTCAACTCAAAAGAAGAATATCAAGAAAAGCTTTGAAGATCAAGATTGGGACAAGGTGGGTTTGAAAAAGGACCATCCCCTCTAACCCCCACTTCAATTCTCCCCTCTCTCTACACCTTGCACACACCACAATGATTTGAGTCCTTCAAGGGCCCCTTTTTCAATAAGGGTGCCCTCAATGGACTAAATCAATATCAAAGCCCCCTCACACTTGAGGGTACACATCAAATTATATTTCATTTATTTTCTTTTATTTTAAAAATAACCGAATCCGAGGTTACCACGTTACGTGGATGGAGTAGGGTGCCTAACACCTTCCCTACTCCATAAATGGACCCCCTTACCTTTGAATCAAGGTTGGATCAAATATGTACCCTATCCATACGAGAGTCATCAACATGTCAAAATGCCATGTTTTTCAAAGAAAACAATTTCGGGTGACCATTCACACCTCTTTCCGAAAATGAATGGTGGCGACTCCAAAACACCCCAAAGTGGAGGGATGTTTTAAAAATGTTTAAAATCCCGTGTCCACAGTTGGTAAACATTATATGTAAGGATGCTTCTAGGCATGCTTATGATAGGTTGTAATCCCGTTCTTTCTGATTGGGGAGTTTGCCTAACCCTTCATTAATCGAGTTCACCTTTTGCTATGGAGAATGCAACAAAGCTGTCGACTTTCTTGCTTCGCTCCTTCCATTTTTAGGTAAAGTTATTTTTTAGCATAGGGAGCTCCCTCAGTAGTTGGTAAACATTATATGTAAGGATGCTTCTAGGCATGCTTATAATAGGTTGTAATCTTATTCTTTCTGATTATGGGGGTTTGCCTAACCCCTCATTAATCGACTAAAAAAAAAATTATATATATATATATATATATATATATATAGGGAAATGTTCAACACCCTACCATTTACCCAATAATTTGCCCAACATGTTTTGTCTTACATGGGTTAGAAGTTTTGGAATGGGTTGATTTTTGGTGAGGATGATCTTTATGATTAGAAGATCTTCCTCACCAAAAATCAGCTCATTCCGAAATTTCTAGCCCCATGTTTACAAGTTGAAAAATGGTGGACTGTCCATTTTTTGTAAACCATTTTTTATGGGGTTAGAAGTTTTGGATTAAGCTGATTTTTGGTGAGGATGATCTCCTCACCATAGAGATCATCTTCACCAAAAATCAACCTATTCTAAAATTTCTAACCCATGTAGGACAAAACACGTAGGGTAAAGTGGAGGGTAAAGCGTAGGGTGTTGAACGGGACCCATATATATATGCTCTTATCTTTTTTACTAAAAGACAAAATGAGAAAGGGTATTATTGAAAAAAAGTGTTAGACAATGTTAACATCCCCATAAGGTATTGGACGTTAGCATTCCCTATTATAAAAAAAATTGATTAAGACTATGATTGTAACTTGAGCGTGTTGAAGACTCAACCCAAGTTGTAGAACCCTCAACTCAACCTGATCACCGGGTTTTAAGTAATTTTAGGTAGGTTGGGTTCATTGAGCAAGCCCAATTTCATTTTAATCAACACATAAATTTTATTTTATATCTTAAAAAATAAATACAATATAAAAGATAAAAATAAAAAATCACTAGTAAATAAATTTGCACTCAACTTCCAAATTCAGTAATTTTTATATTATAACTTTTTTTCCTTAATTTTACAAATATATTTAGGAAGAGAAAATTAATATTTAAAATAAAATAAAATAAAAATATTTATATGTAAATATATAGTATCAAGTTAGGGTTATCCGGAACCTCAATTCGAGCTCAACCCGAATTCAATTCAGGTTGAGATTTCCTAGCCTGCCCAAGTTGCAGCCCTAATTAAGACAACCCACCTTTGGTTGATCCCAACCCAATGTCGTCGTGTACTTCTATTTTCAATTGTACACATATGAAGTAATAAGTAATTTGAAATTCGTAATATCCCTTACTTCAAATTTTTATGTATTAATGCTAGTACCCACACAAGAATAAAAAATAAAGTTTTTTTTCTTAAATTTCTTCATTAAAAAGGAAGTTTTTAGGTCAAAAATGATCTAGAAAAAAATCAAGGGAACTCAAGTTATTATATGATAAATTTAATGTTTCTTTAAATACTACCTCTAAAATCCTTGAAGAATGCTAATAAACCAATAGATTTAGATAAAAATATGGAAGTCTTCTTTTCTTTTTCAAATCCTTTTAAATTTAAGTAAGTGAGTATATATATGAATATCCAGAATCTCACTTCAATTAAAAGTCTTAAAAAATATATATGTATTTACCATCTAAAATCCTAATAAAATACATGATTAGATTGATGTTAAAAGAAATGAATTTTTTGAGTTTTAATTTAAGATTTGGTAAAATCCTTAAAAACTAATTACATGTTCAATACTTTAATAAGAATGTTCTTATAAAAAAAAATAAAAAAGGAATGATTACAATCTACACACGTTATCGAGAAGAAAAAAAAATTGTTTGAGTTGTTATTAGAGAAAGACTTTCCTTACTAAGTTAGTAAGATATCAAGTCTTAGTAAGGGTCATTGAGCTCAAATGGATTAACAAATTGGCAATCCAACACCACAATATTCTAGATTTCATGGAAAAAAATACGGATTGAAAGGGATAAAAGTAAAAGATAATTCTTTTTGTGCTTGATTTAAGGTTTTGAAAATGGATAGTTACTGAACTCCACTGAATTTTCAAATCTAAAATTAAAATCCAATAGTGAAAACTAATTTTTTCTTGAAATTTTTTTTCAACATTCTTAAAATTTTGCCCTCTACATCCTCAAATTATGTTTTTGGATGCCACAAGTTGATCTCAACAACCCTTAATAAGATTTGAAATTCTACTAAGTTAGTAAGACTAGACTAACTCTTGTTATTGATGAGTTTGCTTTCAATTTGCGGACACATGTTTCATAAAAATCCTGATTTTCCTGGTTGAATCAATACTTATTAAAAATCGATGGCTGTTAAATACATTTCAATTCTCAATAGACCAGACTGATAATTCTGAAAAATTAGGTCAAACTCGGCTAGATCGTTAGTCCGATCTAATTTTTAAAATATTGCCTGAGAGTTCTCACCTCAGTCTACCCATTAAACAAAATTTGAAATCTTTAACTTGATTATCTAAAATTGAAGTTATTGATAATAGAACTTCAAACCAATAGGTCCAAGAAATAAAACTCCAACTCTCTCGAGAACAATCCAACAATATGCAATAAAATCTTAATTTAATAACACAATAAGATGATGGAAAACCCTAAGTTCATCTTCATCTTCATAAACAAGATGAAGTAAGGGTTTTTAGTTAAATCCAAAGATATAGATTAGTTTAATCCTAAGTTATTTTTGTTTATTTTATTATTTCATTTACAGTTTGATGGGAAGGGTAGACCTCATTGGGGACCCATTCCTTCTAATAGATGCCTCTGATAAGATGGCATGGCCATCTATATTAAAGTTAGATGGTACATTTTTTGGACCCATTGAAAGGGGAGGAAAAAAAAATGAATAATGATTTTCTAAACACCCCCCCCCCCATACACCCCCTACGCCCCAATCATAGAATTGTAGATTATTTACCTTGGGATACATAGAATCATAAATCCTTTTATTTTATATCCCAAGGCAAATGATCTACGGTTTTGTGACGGAGGAGGGGGGGGGGGGGGCATCAGACTATCACGACTCAAAAAAATAATCTCACATAAAGGTCAGTATGAGATTTCACAGAATTTTAGATCGACAAATGACACTAGTGTGTCTCGTGTGATTATCATCTGGGATTCTATGAAATCCTTAATTAACCTTTTGTAAGTTAAAAAATTATCTCAAAATGAAGTATGGACCAAGAGGTCAATCCCCGGAGTCTTCATGGGAATGGATGTTTGGACATGCACTTTAATTGGTTCATAAATTAGAGGGAGTGAAAGTAAATTGATTCACAAGCAACTAATGAAATTGGCTCAACTAATTGGGTGAAGCAATTCTAGAAATTTGGTAGTGCTTTGTATATCAATCAAAAGAGCAGCTAATAATGAGATATACTAAACCTCACGAGGTTGCTGAGCGCAATGAGGAACTTGGGATTGCAATTCGGGCGGATTGAATTGGGTTGGGGATCAACTTGTGCCTGTGATCAACCCGACCTCAGGCATAAAATGCTCAATCCAAGCCCAACCCGATTCGGGTTGGCTCATTCCTCATTAATATAGTAATAATAATGAATTATAAAAAGATAAGTGGAATTTAAAAAAGATGATGATGAATAACTAAAGTTTGAAATGTTTATTGTGAATGAGAAAGAATCAAAGATATTTAAAAATATTTTTAAATTATAACCATATTAAGTTCGGATTCGAGCGAATCAAATTCAGGCAATCTGTTGTTTATGTCCGAACCCAATCCGTCTCATTCGGTCCAATTTTATTTTTTATTTTTTTGTCCAAACCTAAGCTTGAACCCTACCTAATTTTGCTCAAACATGACCCAAGGTCAGGTTGAACCAATGCCCACACATGTTGCAGACTTAGAGGTACCATTCACTTAATTTCACATTTATTTGATCACCATGTATTTATCTAATCAAATTAGGAATGTCATGCTCGATTACCTCACTCTTCTTTCCACTTTACATACTTGGAAAAAAAATTGGGAAAATTACTTAAAGGACCTGGCGGAGGAACTTGTTTTTAAATAGTCTATAAGTTTTGGGTGATCTCTTAATAGTTCATTTAGTAAAATTTTCTTTTCTTAATAGTCACTGGACCTCATCTCATGTTCATGTCTTTGAAATACTCCAAATGCCATTTTCTCATTTTCTTCGCATAGTGAGATTTTTCAATGGTGATTGTGATCATTTCCGACGATCTTTGATCACGAATGATAAATGGAGAATGATATTTTCTTAATTTTGAATATTTAAATGTATTTTTTTTAATGTTTCATTAAAATAAATGAAAAACGAAGTTGAGATTCTAAATTTTTTTATGATTATGTTGTGATTTTTTTATTTACAACAATGATTTATGAATTTTGGGTTTTTCAAGGAGATTTACCCAGTATTGAACTCAAAAAATAAAAAATCTCAATCACATTTACAATGTTTAGTTCACCACTTTTTATTGTCAAACTCACCACTTTTCATTTGTTTAGTTCAACACTTAATTATTGTTGAACTTGACAGTTTTTTTTATTTATAAAAATATTGTCAAACTCAATAGTAATAAATGTTGAACTAAACAATAAAATGTGGTGAACTCGACAATAAGTGGCATTGTAATGTGAATAAGGATTTTATTTTTTCGACTTTGATACTTGATAAATCTCTCCAAAATACTCAAAATGCATATATCATAGTTGCAAATCAAGAGTTGGGATGTAATCATCAAAAAATTTATCTCAACTTTGTTCTTTATTTCTTTTAATAAAACATCGAAATTTTAAAAAAAAAATTAGATGTTCAAAATTAAGAAAATATCATTCTCCATTTGTCATTCATGATCAAAGACATAGGATATGATCCCCACTGGAAAACTTAAGTGAAGAAAATGATAAAAGAGTAGTTTGGATATTTCAAAGGCATTATAAACGTGAGAAGAGGTCCAAAGACTATTAAGAAAAAGATAAATTTATTAAATTGACTATTAAGAAATCACCCAAAACTTAGGGCCTATTTAGAACAAAGTCACTCCGCCAAGGTCCTTTAAGTAATTTTTTCAAAAAATAATTGATCCTTAGGAGAAGACTCGTTTGAATCATCTCAGTAACATTTGTGAACATAACAAAATGAAAATTTTGATCTGAAAATCATGTTTGAGATGCAAAGTGACTCATTCAATATTATGATACATTTGCCCAATTTATGAGATCAACCAAATCAATCAAGTTCACTGTTTGTATATAATCAAAATTTTAATGATTTAAATGATTGTAATCATGTTTTTTAAACTGTCCATTTACTAGTTTCACTAGAAGAAAAACAATTTATTATTTAAATATAAATATATTATATAGGGGAATGCTAACTTTCAAAACTTTATAGGACTGTTAACATTCTCCAACATTTTTTTTTCCCATAATACTCAAATTCATTTTATCTTTTAGTGTAATAAGACATTTAATTCAAAATATTAAATGCCCTTAACATTTATTATGTGAGAGATAAGTAGTTATTTATCACTTAAATAAGCATTTATTATGTTTAAAAAAAACTTATTTTACATTAAAAGATAAAATAGATAGAAGTATTATTGAAAAATAAAAAATGTTGGAAAATAGTATGTCCCTTAAGATCTTGAATGTTAACATTCCCCTATTATATATTAATAAATAAATAATTTGATATTAATCTAAGAGACCGACTAGTTGCACACCACCGACTGTTGATTGTCCACCAACCTTTAAAAATCCTTTTTCTTTATTTATTTTTTATTTTATAAACCTCTATCTTAACCTACTTAAGGTTTAAGCTTTATTAAACTTGTAGTTTTTGTATTTTTCTATCGTGTTTTCTTTAGCTCCAACTTAATTAAGGCACTGATTTTCTTATCTTTGTTTAGAATTTAATCTTAAGCTGCATATTTCAAGAGAAACACATGGTTCTAAAACGAAAAAAAAATTTCTTGCAAAAATTATTGAACTAACAATAATTTCTTTTGACATAGTTAAGAGAAGAACCAACAAAAAAAAAAAGTGCAATTTTTTTAATTATTTTTGAAGTGTAATCATCCAAATGGAGTGCAAAGGTGATGGAATGTAATTGGCAATGGGTGGTGTGCAACTAGTTGGTCCCTAATTTTAAATATATCAACCTCAGTGAAAATCGCCATGACACAAGCTATCTTTTCCATTCTCTCGAGTCATGAGCTGTTTAAGAAACTTCGTTAAAAGGTGGATAAAGAGCCTAATCTATTTTTGTCAAACCTGCCCAAGCCACCTTTGTTGAACAGCCACCGCATCAAAGCTTCAACTATAGGCCCCAAAATCAACCCAATCTCAGTCAATAATTTCATGGGCATTGCATTCATCAACCACCAAACTTGTCATCCTTCGATTGTTGTAATCAGATACTTCATCTCAAGTAAAGTGTAAATTGAGGTCACACAAGCACGACTCACAATGGAATCATAAATATCACTCATATGAAAGTTTAATAGGGGTGACCTATCTTTTTCAAGAAAATTATGCAAGAACAAACAGATTAAGACAGTGGGCTTGTAATGGAAAGTAATGCAAGGCATGTTGGCTTGTTGAGAGGTGAGAATGCACCACAAATAAACTCAGCCAGAAATAGAAACTAAGTCATAAACAAAATATCTGGAAACAAAAAATAAGAAACTGATTAATTAAAACTAATCAGAAAGGCAAAAACAGATGCTTTGTTCTAAAGATGTTCAAACAAACTGATAGAAATATCAACGTAAGCAGGCCGGATTAATCAATCTTCTTCCTCAGCCTCGTTTTCAGCAATGTTGAAGTATCGCAACTCATACATGTTCCGGTCTTTGTTGGATGAGATGACTCGCAACCAATCCCTCACATTGTGCTTCTTCAAGTACTTCTTTGTTAGATACTTCAAGTACCTAGTGAGCCCATCACCCCAAAAAAACAAAAAATGTTAAATGAATAGTGGAAAACAATGGAACATTGGCAAATGGACTACAAATAGAAACAAAGAAGAGGGGGTAAATCTGTAATTGCATATTTGGTTGAAGCATCCTATTAATAAAATACTAGATCAGCCACATCAAAGCTCTAACAGAACTATGCAAACAAGGTGCTTGCGGCCCAGGGGCGGAGGAGCCAGAATTTTACCCATGTGGGGGCAACCAAGAGTAGAAAAAAATTTGTGAGGACACTAAGAGAAAAAAATAGTTGTGGGGGTAATAGTGGCAGATTTTTTATCTGTCTGTCGCAATAGCTCACTAATCCATAGACTTTGAAAATTCTTTTTTTTTTTTGGTGGAAGGTGGGGGGGAGGGGGGGGACGCACTGTAAATCTGCCCCTGTGCTTGCCTAACAACAAATAGTAACACTTAAAAATTAGTCAAATAATTACATCAATGATAAGTAGACCTTATATGTTGTTATAGAGCTCTTCAACAGAATGACATCAGGATTGCTCTATTGTCAAAATTATACAAGTTTAATGGGCCACCTGAGTTAGAAAAATAATGGTCTAATAATCAGTTCCAAACAATGTTAATTCTCTTTCTTATTTTGTGGCGGGTAAGCTGGGATTGAACCAGATTCTTTTCTTCATGGTCATGAGAGGAAATCTTCCTCACACTTCCCTAAATCCATCCACATCCACATTACATGGAATCTTCTAGAAGGATGAAATATCTTTGTCAAACAGATGTCAGATTCTGACATTCCTCGACTGTAGTTGAAAGAAATTAATTAAATGAAATCATAGATCATAACTTCTAACCTTATCGGTAGTCATTTTCTTCACTATATGTGTTCTCTAGTTTATAGGTATATAAAAGCATCATAAGATATACCATCACATAATCCATTTAATATCATTTTTACTAATACACAAACATGCCTCGACTCTTATAGTTCATGATAGAAATGATCATTATTATACACAAAATATAAAGCTTAGCCTTCCAATCCAATCACCTAGGGATTGCCAAATCCGATGCCTCATACATGTGTCCAACTCTGATGCCTACTTGTATCCCAGAAACATGGAATCGAAGTAAGAAATGCCATTAAACCTAAGTCAGGGTGCTACTCCTTGATATCCCAATAATGCTGATAGCTGCTAACATAGTAAACAAATTTGGATTCAACAATTATTCCTCCAAGGGGAGAGAAGTTTGGTAAATCTGATTAATTCTGGAATTTTTTATGAAAAAGGAAAAAAAAAAAAATTGGGTGGAGGATAGGTTACGTGACCATATGTGAGAAAGGAGTAGAATAACTATAATGGATAAGGTTGCATGGGATAGTTTTCTGGGGAGGGTAAATTAGTTAAGATAGAATGGGTTTTGTGGGATCATTCTTTGTTGAGAGAATGCTGGGTACTACCATAAGTGTGTGGTACATGGTTTTAAAACTCGCTTTGACGTCTTGTCTCGGACAAGTTTTCCAATACGTTTGGGTTGTCTCGATCAACAATGAGACAAATGAACCATGGTTTTAAATCTCGTCCAATCCATTTGACTTGCCTATCCATCTCGTTGGTGGACGATACCGAGACGGGTCCAATGAGTCGTCTCAGTCTTGGACGAGATTTAAAACCGTGATGTGATAGTTTCATAAGTGGGTAGGATTCTAGGGTTAGTTTTCCAATGTGGTAGGGTTACAATATGTAGAACTCTTGTATTCAAATCATGTAGTTGCTTCAAATAAAATTATCTAGAGAAAATCTTGAACCCTAATAGATTTAGAGACTCACCATCTCAAATTTGTTATTTTGGAGAACCAATCTCCCTCGAACGAGATCATTTTCAATCTTTTGCTTCTCTTTCTACTATTTTGCGATCTAATCTAACTAGGCACATATCAAATAGGCTAGAAAAAAATGTTACCAGCACAACCCAACTTTCGAGGGATTTTTCAAAATTTTGCCAAATTCAGCATATTTTGTTAAATTAAACTATCATCATGTAACTTAAATTCGAACACCATTAACTCCTGTTGAAGAATCCAGCTTAAGCCCTTCAAAAAGGACTCAAATTTTTACCCAACTAGTTGTAAGGAAGAACCCACATTAATAAACACCAACTCTCACACCTCTCGGCATTGAATCAAGTACAACATCTAAACATATTTGTAAGTTCTTATTTCCATTTTAAAATCAAAACCATAATTTTTAAAACTACACAAATATCCAAACATGCCTCAACATTCACCAATAACAGTCCAATTGATATTTGAAAAAAAAAAATTAATAAAAAAATTATAATCGAAAGACCCAAACAAAGAGAATCAATCAGAAACATAAATGACAAAAAAAATCTAGAAATTGAAGAAAAAAATCTATGGGTGAGACTAAATATACCTCTTGGAGAAAGGGTTTTCGGAGGTGACAGTGATCTTGCTTTTTTCGCGAGAGATGGTGATGGAATCACCTAGGGCACCAGCTTTGCCTCCAACCTTGATACGTTCCTGCAAGAACTTCTCCAAGGATGCGATGTCCATGATCTTGTCTTCGACTGGCTTTGCGCAGTCAATCACGAAACTCGCTCCCTTCTTCTTACCCTTTGGGGCAATCTTCTTGTCTTTGCTGCTCATCTTTTCTCTCTCTCTTCTCTCCTCTCTCTCTCTGTAAATGAAAAACCCTAAGATGGGAGAGAGAATTTATATGGCATTTCCTTTGGAACCCTAATGGCCTAATCCTATTAGGGTTTGATAATAGGCTTGATTTATAATTGGGCTTTCATGGGCTCAAACCCAATTTTAGTCCAATGGGTACACAGGGATGCAAATGAATCCGATCAATTTCGATCCAATAATCAAATAAGGATTGGCTCTGAATTGATTACTTCGCAATAAGATAAAAGGGAAATGTTCAACACCCTACACTTTACCAAACGTGTTTTGTCCTACATGGGTTAGAAGTTTTGGAATGGGCTGATTTTTGGTGAGGATGATCTCTACGATTAAAAGATCATCCTCATAAAAAAAATCAGCCCATTCCAAAATTTCTAACCTCATGTTTACAAGTTGAAAAATCGTGGACCGTTCATTTTTTGTAAATCATTTTTGATGGGGTTAGAAGTTTTGGAATGGGCTGATTTTTGGTGAGGATGATCTCCTTACCATAGAGATCATCCTCACCAAAAATCAGCCTATTCCAAAACTTCTAACTCATGTAGGACAAAACACGTTTGGTAAAGCATAGGGTGGGGACCGGGACCCAAGATAAAATATAAGAAGTTATGTAAATTGTATTATATTTTTTAATTGAAGTATATGAAACTTATTTATATTTTATATATCAAATGGGATTTGATCCTATGCAAATCTGACAATGGGTCAATCCGATTCTTGTCGGACCAATCTTCTTATCAAATTGATCCTAGATCGACCAAATCCAATCTAGACCCGATCCAATAGATTTGATGGGGGCGTACTAACCTTACACACAAACATTCATCATATTTGAATTTGAAAAGTGTTTGTGATTGATTGCTTGATTCTTAATATTTGATTTGATATATATAGAACTTATCAAAAGAAAATGCAGAGACTGGAGAGTTAGCAAATATATGAAATATGAAACATGGATTTTTTGAGAAAATGACTATGGAAAATTGAATTCCATATGAAAACCAATCTATAATTTGATTGGAACTAGAAAAAAAAAATGTGGAAAAGAGAATTGATGTTTTGTTTTCGGATGAGACTTACCATGAGAGCATAACGTTAGGAGATTGGAAAATCATTTCCTAGGGGCAGGTGTGAGAAAACATTTTTTAGAAAAAAAAAAAATTGTGATTGAAATTGAATTCTAAGGAAAATGTACAATCATATAACATGTAAATCACAATTTCCTTAGAAAACAAATTTTCCTGTCCATATTCCATACACCAAGATTTGGCATTCTTGATTTTCTGTTTACTAATAAGACCTCTGTTTTTTTTTTCTTCTGAAAATTTACTTGGATCACTGGGTTAAATCGAATTTTACTGTGTTTTATGCGATCAAAATTATTTTTCTTCAATTTTTTAGTTTAGGCAAATGATAACAAAAATTTATATTGAGTCGTGATAATATGACTACCCCACCCCACTTGGCATACTCTATCGATTACCTGATGTGACAAGTTCAGAAACCTTAGATCTGCGATCCTTAAGAAACATGTTTCTCTAGAGATGCAAATCTGCATCCTTAAGAAACATGTTTCTCTAGAGATGCGCCTTTTTTATGGGGAAGTGCCACCTGTATCCAGACGAGCACAAATCAACAGTTTCCAAATTTGTCACGTCAGGGTAGTCCAGTCAGGGTAGTCCATTGAGTTTGCCACGTGGGGTAGTCAGATTTTCACGATTCATTTATATTCTTTCGCCACCACCATCATCATTAGAATAGGTAAGATTAAAGATAAAATACCAATAGAATCCTCTGTTTTTTAGCTGTACTTTGAAGAAGATAACATGATAAGGACCATTAAGGGTTTTCAAATTTGTTTGCTTGGATAAAAGACCAAGCATTTCTCACAAGAGGTTGAAGACAGATATTTCAGTCATCAGAGGAGGGTCCGCAGCAAGTTGTTCCTCAAATAATCAACAAAACCCAGAAGGGTTTATCCTAATAATCCTTTACTCTACTCTCAAGTTAGTTAATGTTAAATTCCAAGCCATCATCCAGCATTTATTTACAAGTTACATAAATCCACACAGAGAAATTAGGATCTTAGATGAAATAATATGCACACAAAAACAAAAAAAATCAAATCTTTTCTGAGCCCAAAAGGATCCAAATCACCATCAGTAATTTTGAATCTTTGAAGAAACCAATATGGAGAAGAAAGGAATGCTGTCTTGTGCATTCCCCAAAAAGTTTTTTTTTTTTTTTCTTTCTTACTTTCTTTAGTGTTTCCTTTGATTTTTCTTTTTTCAACAACAAATTATCAGCAGAGATCAGATGTATACACTTAACGAAGCTCCAAGCTTCCATGAATTAGAAGAACCCCCCAAATACACAAATACACAAATAATCAGATTGTATAGTGTACCCTTTCCTTTTCTTTTTTCCTTGTCTTTTTTAAGTTATTATTCCTTCTTTTTTTCCTATTAAAATAGGATGGGCAAAACTACTACTTACTTCCCTATGATGTCCACTGCACTTTGCACGGTTGTTTGAGATCTCCAAATCGCAAACAGACCAGTTTAGCTGCATAGTGTTGTGGTCCCCACTTCGAATGAACCAACAACTTGGATTAAATCTTCAAACAAATTATGTGTCAAATGTCTCTGAAACAAGAATTTTGCCATCCCCCCACTTTTGAGGAGCAGCTGTTTCCCCTCCACCATCACTTTCGTTTGGATCTTGAACCTATGTTTTCTCGATGACCAAATGCTGCAGACCCCTTAGAAGGGACATGAGCTGTGAGAAAGAAGGGCGCAATTTCGGGTCACTGCACAAGCAACCAAAAAAAAAAAAAAAAACACATTAAAAATGAATTGAAGCACAAAGTGGTCCATCATGCAACATAGTGTCTTTAGACTTGAAATTTCTGAGATTCTGGTACTGCAGGAACTATAGTCATAGTAACCAAGTTCAAATTCTGCAATTATTCGCGGGGTATCAGTTCAGTTTAATTCAGATAAATCCGGAATTTTTTTTTAAATTTATGGCAGGGGTTCCGGACCCATAGGCAAGGGGCGAGGCAACTAGCCTCTTAGAGCACCATATCTAGTGAGGGGGCTTGAACTCAAGACCTATCCCCTTTTGGAGGGATGCCTTGGCCACTTAAATCCAGGAAAGTATAAAATATGGGGATTATTAAATTTTACCCTAGATGTTGACAATGACAGAATTTTAGAGGGAAATGAAGGAATATATAATAAAATTTTAGAAGAAAAAGAATCGGGACCAATAAACCATGAACAAGAAAAAAAAAATTTTGATTTGCCAATTCACCCCAATCCCAGATTAATTGGTGAATAGGCAAATAAATCCAATTCATGACCAAATTTTGTGACACTGATTGTATTCATGTGCCACACTCCTATACCTGAACTCAATGACTGGCGGAGACAGATATAACTGAAAACTTACTTCTGCCAACAATCGGAGATTATCTGCGCAACCATTGGATCAACGTCTTCGGGTATCTCGAGACGCCTATTTTGAAATCCCACTGCTCCAACTACTTGCATTGGGTTCATCCCACTCCATGGCATTCGCAAGGTAATCAACTCCCATAGTATCACACCAAAACTATAAACATCACATCTGAAAGCAAGGAGATTCAATTATATCAGCAAAAAGATATCAAGATGAAGAGCTATCCCAATGATTAGGGTTTCTGACAAATAAATAAAAGTTCTATACTCACTTCTCATTGGATGGTTCATTTCTTAGAACTTCTGGTGCCATCCACTCTGGCTGCAGTTCATTATCAATAAACATTAGTCAGACGTAAAAAAAAAAAAACGGCACCCTAAAACTTTGTAAACATAAATTGCAAACCAGGTAGAAAATATAGAATAAAAAGAAGATAAATATCAAGACACAGAAACGGTTCCTCAATGAGTAACAGAGTTAAATGAGGCATTACAGTTCCAGCTGTGGATTTTGATGACAGAAATGTATGGTGCTTCAGACGTGATAAACCAAAATCGCAGACCTGTGGAGACATGCCAAAAAGTTATCAGAAACTCAATTGCCTTTCCAAACTGAACATAAAATATATTAACTTGTACGAGTAATCTTTCCAAGAAGTTCTGTTTCCACCATGGGGATAATGTTTTTTTGGGTGTAAATTGCATAAAGGCCCTAGGTGTCTCTTTTTTAGAACATTTTGTTCAAATGGGACTCCTTTTGCAGTCTTAGCGCTTAAGGCCTTCTTGTATTCGCTGGCCATGTCAACGGCTGTTTGTACTTGGTTTTAAATACAACACAAATTATGGTTTCTTTTGGTGAAAAAAAAATACGATGATATTGACAATTCTGAGATTTCTCGTGTTTGGGAGTTGGCAATCTCTGGCCTTTTTGGGTAGGGAGAGGAGAGGGTAATATAGTATCTAACCCCTTTTATTCGTTTGTTGGTGGTGTCTTTGGAAGGAGAGGAATAACAGACTTTTTGTAGGGAATGAGCAACCTTTCCAAGAACATATTGTTTGATTTGTTTCCTCCATGAGGAAGATATTTTTTGTGTAAGTTGCATAAAGACTCTAGGGGTTTCTTTTTTGAAGACTTTTTGGTCAAATGTGACTGTTTTTATAGTCCTAGTGATTAACACCTTCTCGTGTGGTATTTGGATGTCCTTTCTTACTTGTTTTCAAGTGGATTGGGTTCTACCTCCAACTTTCTTCTCGCTCTTGGAAGGGTAGACTTTCAATCTTCTCTCTTAGAAAAGACATCTTTGGGCTATTCTTCCTTCGGCCATTGCTTAGGATCTTTAGAAGGAGGGAAACAACAAGGTGTTCCAAGGAAAGGAAAGTATGTCTCATACTGTGGTAATTGAGATTTTGGGCTTTCTTTACTTTTGGTTGAAGTTGAGCAATGATGTTATGGGGGTCTCCTTTGAGGATTTTTTTTCTTAGTTGGGATTCTCTTTGTGACTCATAGTTTAGTTTGGGTGCATGTTTGTGACCTTGTTTCTTACTTGTTTTTGTTGTTTTCTTTGTTTTTTCTTCTTGAGGGGTATCTCAGCCTCCTCTGTATTTTCAGCTTTCTTAATAAAATTTTACACTTATCTTAAAAAAAAAAAAAAAACGTCTATATTAACTTGTCTATTTTTTTTATTTTTTTTGTGATTGATAAGGCAAAGAAAGGAACACAGATACAGCAGCGAGAGTCGAGATGACTGTCCAAAAGGAAAAAAACAACAAAAGAAAAGAAACCACTAAGGCATTTCAATGCTACAAATGAACTCCCACCTAGACAATAAAAAAAAAAAATCCTCAAAAAAGATCCCTCTAAACACTTGAAAGATTTTGCACCAAAAGAACAGAAGTCCTAGAATTGATCTAATCAACTATTGAGACACTTTAACCTTTCCTTGAAAAATTCTAGCATTTCTGTCTAATCAAATGCCCTATAGCACCGCGAATGGCGTTAAAACTCCAAATTAACTTCTTAGCATTGGCGAAAGCTCAATCCCAAATGAAGCCACTCTCCAGGGACACCTCTAATGGATCCCGGAGCGCAACAATCCACCCCAAACAAGGAGAAAACATGATCCCACACCAACTTTGCTACCTCACAATGCATGAGTAAGTGGTTCGCGGATTCCTCGCTAGACAAACACATACAACACATGTTCGATCCACAGAAACCCCTTTTCCTAAGAAGACCTTGCGTTTGAATTCTTTCCCACACTGCCATCCAAACAAAAAAAAATTTGATGGCACCCTTGGACCCCAAACTGCGACATGAGGGAAAGTCGGATCTCCTCTCGAACTAAGATCCTTATAGAAGTCCTTAACTGAGAACAAACCTTTTTTAGATCCTTCTTAACTTGTCTAGTTACCAATAAACGAAATTAACTTGTCTAGCTCAATTTTTTGACAGCCTAGAAAGGTAAGAATTATAAATATTTCCTTCCTAGTATGTCATGAACAAAGTACAATTCATTTTTGCAAGCACATATATGAATAAATTAGATAATCCTAAAACTCCAAAATGCATATCTGCATTAGAGAATATTCCATAGGCAAAACAGAATGTGGTTTCCCATGCAACAACTCCAAAATAGATCACCCATAGACAGCTTAAGTTATTAATATTTAATCTATTAGAAGCATAATGAAACCAACATCACATACACTCAGGGAACACTTGTATCATAAATTTTATGAGAAACAAACCTTAACAACCCAATTTTTATCAACAAGAAGATTTGGGGACTTCAGATCCCGATGAACAATTGTAGGGTGGCTTGTGTGCAAGTAATTCATTCCCTTGGCCTGCAAGAAAATAGTGGAGTTTAGCAGACATAAATTTAACCAGTTACTACATTAATTATAATTTGCTGACGTATACCACATCCAGAGCCATACGCAATCGCCGCTTCTCATCAAGTTGTACGTTGGGGCGATGCAACAACCTATACAAACTCCCCCTGTAAACAAATAAATGAGATTAAGAACTTATACAACATGAATTAACTCCATAGGCTGCTTTCTGCATCTCACGACAACAAAGTGCATCTTGAAATTTAGTAATTGTTCGCTATAGACAAAAGCATGAGCAAGTGGGTTCATAAACTGACTTTGACAAACATTTCCAAACTTGAAAATGCGTTGGTTTCTATATCTCACAAATTCACAATAACAAAGTGCAGCTTAAAAGTAATTGGTGGCTGTAGACAAAAGCATGAGCATAGTGTCAAATGGGTACAAACAGGATTTTACAAACATCTCAAGACTTGAAAAATAGCAAATTTTTAAAAGAGTAATGATAACCTGAACATCTTTTTGAGAAGTTTTTGGGTGATAATTTCTAGGAAAATTTGATATACCTCCAAGAAATTTATGTTCTAGTTCTTTAGAAATATCATGAAATTTTTACTAGATACTCACAAGTCACTATTTAATGAATAAAGAAATTAGTTTCCCCAGCTGAGATTCCTGAGATCTAGTTCAGTCACTCCGGATATGAAACAAAATCATAGTTCACAGTTTCTTCATGACTTTTAGACGAAGCAACATGCATGAATGCCGTAAAGTGTTGCTTTTAAAATGTATCCTGAGATCTAAAAAACTAAAATTTGCTTTTTTTATGAGTAAAAAATAATAAACAATACAACTAGTACATTCAAGAGAATATCGTCTTAAAGAGAGACTTCAATCCCACTGCTGGAGTTTTCTCTGTGGTTTCCTTCTAAGCCTTTCAATGGCTTTTGGAACCAGAGAGATCATTGTGGAACGTAAGGTCTTTGTGCTAAAGGAAGTTTGGGTGCAACAAACTAGAGGGATGGATATTAAGGAAAAGGCAAAAGGTGGGAATCGACACTTCAGCTACTAGAGGATGAAGCGTTTTGGGTTTCTCAACAACTGGACCTAGCGAGAACTTCGTTAAAAACCTTTCGGAGTAAATATTCTAAACAAGGTAGAATTTTTATGATTCAAGGAGAGGTTAATAAGTTCGGCAGGTTCTTGAAACTTGAACAGTTTTCGGATAGATTACGAACTCGAAGGATTGTCTTTCCAGAAGGTGCAGGAGAAAAGGGTTGGGGGGAAGTAAGCATAGCTATCTCAACACTGTTAAAACCAGACGAGAAGATGAAGGCACCTGTGGAGGAGGGTGGTGTGACCAACTCGTGGGCGAAGGCCCTCTATCCCGCCCCAAACTCTGAGTGTCCTGAGGCCTCAGGAGAGCAGTCGAACAAGAATCATGTAGTCAACCAAGCTCACAATAATGGTGCAACGTTTGGGAAATGGAGATGGGCTTTTATCTGTAGATCTAATTCACTGGAAACAGATTGGGATGCTTTTTTGTCTGATATGAAGAAAGGTCTCTCTCTCTCCACATCGATTAAACTGTTAGTTTGGAAGCCTAGCACTAGAATACTGATGGTGGGCAGCAGAGCTGACTTTTTGAAAGTAAACATAAGGAGGACAGCCTCAGTGGGGGTCAGCACCTTCAGTTTGAGACCATGGTTCGCGGATTGCAATATCTTAAAACCAACTTGGAAGGATGGGGGTACTTGGGTAAGCATCAGGGGCTTACCTTTCCACCTATGGATTAATCAAGTTTTTCGTAAGATTGGCTCACAGCTGGGGGGTCTCCTAGAGGTGGACATGACTACTCTTAGATGTGCGAGATTGGATAGTGTGAAACTTAAGATAGGTGGATCTCCATGGAAGCTGCCAAGAGGATTGCATGTGTGGGTCGACGGTTTTCGTTACAAGCTAGGGGTGGAGGTGGTAGGTGAAGATTATGGTCATCATGACCTCATGGAAGAGTTGAGGAAAGGTAAAGACAAAGGGGTGAATATTTCAGCGGAGATCGGTATTCAGGTAGACGATTCGGATTTTCAGCCTGTGGAGGAAGAGAGGCAGTTGGAGAAGAAGATACCTGGAGGTAATGAAGGGGACTTGGAAATATCAAAACCGATTGAAGCTAACGTACGAAACAAGCTGTCGAGTACACATAAATTCAAATTTCGCCCTTTTTTAAGAACACGTGTCAGAAGCTATAAAAGACCAAAGCCACGTTGGTGGTCTACCTTTCATGAGAGTACTGTTAAAGGCCTAGCCAAAGTAGCTAGGAATATAGAGTTTATGAGTTGGCTTCGTAGATATGGGATAATTGACTTAAGTAAGCCCAAGGACGTTGGCCTGGAACTATCGAATTTAGAGGTCCAGTGTGGCAAGGCCCGGCCCGCGAGAAACAAGTTATACTGTTGGGTGAGAAGAAGGCTAGTTAGACGCGGCCTAGCGAAATCATATTTGGGCGAGATCTCTTCAAACACAGGCCCTATTAGGAATAAAAGTGTTCAGATGAGTAAGGCCTTGAAATGGGTTGGCCCATCTGCTAAACTTAATAGAAGTGGGCCGAGAGTGAGGAGGGCCCGAGATTCATCTAAACAAATGGTTTCAGGAGCTAATCAGTCATCCTCTCTTTATATTTCGAATCCAACCGAGAGAGACACAGGTAAGGAGACTGTTAGTTCTGGGGCTTCGGGGATTGAAGTTGGGATGTGGATGGGGTTCATCGTCGACGTCTCTCCTACTCCGATGGGACTAGTTTATGGGGATGATGGTACTAACAACAGAGAGACCGAACCGAACATGTGTGGCGTTAGGGATGGATTAACGGAGTATCAACCGGAAAGATGAATAAATCCAAGCCGAGGTATCGTTGCTCCGGGAACTAGTCTTGAGAGGGAGGTGGGGGCTCAACGACAAGTATTTACAGGTTTTACGAAGCAAATAGTAACGGAGGTTATCAAGGAAGGTGAGGATGGACAGTCCAAAGCCAGGCCGCAGTATGACAGAGGGGATTCAAGTGGTTTTAGATCTGAGGCTATGACAGTAGGTGGGAAATCCTATAGAGATATGAGCAAGGAGGGTGTTTGTCAGTGGCTTGATAGAGACTCGTGCAATAAAGAATTGGGTCAAACCCTTTCCAGCTCTAGATCTTCATCTGTTACAAAGGAAGCTGTCGAAGCTGTAGGGAGCGATGTGACCAGCTAGCGAAGATAACAGTAGTGGAGAGGGAGAAGAGAAGCAAAGAGAGGCAGTATAACTACCATCTTGTTTCATTAGAGAGAGTTTGGGATAGACTCCGCATGGATCTTTGGCGTCACCCAGTTAATTCGAAAGTCCTGGAAATCCCAAGCAACAGGTTAGGAAGGCATAGCAACTCGGGAGTTTTGATGGTAATGGACTCTACTAACCCATCCTCCCTAACCCAGGTATGTTTGTATCCTGGTGAGAATCCCAATTACTTTCTTCGCTATCTTGCTGCTCCAGTGTCTATGGTTTTGTCTTTGGATTTTTTGTCGTGTGGTCTGTGTGGTGTTTTTTCTTCTGACAGGTTTTGAACTCCTTTAGCCCACTCTCATTCCCTCCCCTCCTTTGAATCTATCCGAGAAGAGGAAAGTACTAGGGAGATCAGGAAAGATGTCAAGCAGTTAGCTCTGGTATCTTTACCTCCCACTCCGAAACCAGTGGAGACGGTAGCTGCAACTCGAACAGAGATGTACAACGATGGATATTGGGCCGACAGAGACATGTGTGTTCGACCAGAGGAAATCCGTAAGGAAGGGATAGCTAGAGCAGAATTGGAAACGGTAGAGTGGTTAGTCAGCGAAGCTTTGAACTTAGCGGCCTTGTCCCAGAGAAAGGAGATAGAGAATCCTCCCTGATCTTGAGGGTGGCTATCGGGGATTTGAAAGATATAATTAACTTGGAAGAGGAAATTAAGTGTATTAATGAGGCGCATGGAATCGAGGAGAAAAGTGAGTTCTTAGATGAGGAGAATGCGCAGGAAATTAAGAGCTACAGGGATGGAGAGAGTAATGAGTTGGTGGTGGTCGCTCCTTTGGAGATGACAAGGAGCTTAATCAGAGCAAGGGTGGATAAGAAGGTGACTAGGGAGGAGAAGAGGTAGGTTGGTCGTGGTAGTATCAGGTTCTCGTTAGGTGTCAAATGTCGATCAAAGTTTTATCTTGGAATGTCAAAGGGTTGGGTGATAGGAGAAAAAGGGCAGTGGTTAAAGCTTTTATCAAAAGTAGAGTCATCTCATTGTAACGCTTCAAGAATCGAAACTAGCTCATTGTGATGACAAGATCATTAAGGATATTTGGGGGAGGAACATCGATTGAATAGCCCTCCCTGCTAATGGGTCGGCCGGTGGGATACTCATGATGTGGAACAAAGATCGAATACAAGTGACGGATAACTTAGTAGGAGCCTTTTCGATTTCTATATTATGGAAGAATCGAGACGAGGATTTTCAGTGGATTTTTCCGGGATATATGGGCCTAGCATTAGTAGGGAGAGAACGCAATTTTGGGAAGAGCTGGAGGATGTAGCTGGATATTGGGAGAAACCTTAGGTCTTGGGTGGGGATTTCAATGTTGTTAAATTTACTCATGAGAGGAACAGGGACTCGAATATATCTCAAGGCATGAGAAACTTTAATGACTTTATAGGCAGACATTGCCTTATGGATTTTCCTCTGTTGGGTAGGCGTTTCACGTGGACCAACAACCAAAGCAATTCTAGGATGTCTAGAATAGACAAGTTTTTGATTGATAATGCGTGGGAGGATCAGTTTCAAAATGTGATTCAATCGGCGAGCCCTAGTCCGATCTCTGATCATATACCCATTTTGTTGGAAGCAGGACACGCTAAACAATACCCTCTCCCGTTCAGATTTGAAAATATGTGGTTGGCCCAACCCAATTTCTTAGATCTTGTCAGGAAGTGGTGGAGTGAGGGTCCCTCTTTGGGTAATCCAGGCCACATGTTTAAGATGAAGCGTAAATGTTTGAAAGAAAAATTAAAGGTGTGGTAATAAAGAAGTACTGGGGAGAATTGACATGAAAAAAAATGAGATATTGACAGAAATTTAATCTTTGGACAAAAAGGAGGAAGAAAGGAATTTAACTACGGTTGAGAGAAGCCATAGGATGGAATTGAAGTCGGAATTTCAAAGAATTGCGCTCATGGAGGAGATTAGTTGGAGACAAAAATCGAGAGTCAAATGGCTTAAAGAAGGGGATAATAACACAAAAAAATTTCACAAAGTGGCCAACTTCCATAGAAGAAGTAATCAAATGGACAAACTCTATATCGAGGATATCATGGTGGAAGGAGAGGAGGAAATTAGGAAAGGGGTGGTGGAATTTTACAAAGATTTGTATAAGGAAAATGAACCGTTAAGACCGAGACCGGACAATTTAGAATTCAAGAGTCTGAGTCAAGAGGAGAGGGTGTGGTTGGAAAGACAAATAGGGGAAGAAGAGGTCAAATCTGTGCTTTCTTCGATGAGTGGGGATAAGGCGTCGGGGCCAGACGGTTTTAATATGGATTTCTTTAAACATTGTTGGGAGATAGTATCGCAAGATTTCATGAAAGTTATCAAGGAGTTGCAAGATAAGCAGTGTTTGGACTATAGCCTCAACAGCACATTTGTGGCTTTGATACCTAAGAAAGCTGGGGCGGATAGGTTGGGAGACTTTAGACCCATTAGCTTGGTGAGTTCGGTCTATAAGATTATATCTAAAGTGCTCGCCTCGCGGTTGAAAACAATTCTCCCTAGTCTCATAGATGAGGAGCAAGGTGCCTTCATTAGGGGAAGACAAATTCTTGATGGTGTTTTGATGGCTAATGAATGTCTTGATTCTAGGATTAAGAACAAGAAGAAAGGGCTCATAGGGAAAATAGATTTGCAGAAGGCTTATGATCACGTGAGTTGGGATTTCTTAGAGTATATGATGGGCAGAATGGGATTTGGGAAAAAGTGGATAAGTTGGATTATGAAATGTGTTACGTCGGTGTCCTATTCGATTCTTGTTAACGGGAGTCCGGCCGGTTTTTTTAGAGGTTCAAGAGGGCTGAGGCAAGGGGATCCTTTATCTCCGTTCTTGTTTCTTATTATAGCTGAAGCCTTGGGTAGGTTATTTGGAAGAGCGGTCGAGCTAGATAAGCTCTCGGGGTTTAGAGTGAACGAAGGACCACTGATCTCTCATCTTCAATTTGCAGATGACACACTAGTTTTTTTGGAGCATTCGAGGGATCAGGTTAGGGTTCTCCGTGTTTTATTGTGTTGTTTTGAGGCTATGTCAGGATTGCACATCAATTTGCAAAAAAGTAAGCTTTTTGTGGTAGGAGAGTTGGCTGATATTCATTTGATGACGGCAACTTTGGGCTGTGGGCATGATACCTTACCTACGACTTATCTGGGTTTACCTTTGAGAGCTCCCTACAATAGTACCAAAATTTAGGATGGTGTGATTGAGAGATTGGAGAAAAGGTTGAGCACATGGAAAGCTAGTATCTCTCGAAGGGAGGGAAAATAACTTTGATTAAAAGCACTCTGACGAGTATCCCAGTTTACTTTCTCTCTCTGTTCACGCTTCCTAGGTCCGTAGAGATTAGACTGGAGAGGCTCATGAGGAACTTTTTGTGAAATGATAAGAGTGGTAAGAGGAAATATCACCTAGTCAGATGGAAGGTGTTATGTAGACCGAAGAAGAACGGGGGTTTGGGGATTAGGGGGCTTAGATTAGCCAACATAACGCTTCTAGGTAAATGGCTCTGGCGGTTCGGGGAGGAAAGGGGGAGTCTTTGGAGAAAGGTCATCATGGCTAAGTATGGGGAGAGGAGGCTAGGTTGGTATAGTGGCGAGGCGAAGGAGTCTTATGGGTGTAGCATCTGGAAAGGGGTTCTTAAAGTTAGCGAGGATTTTGAGAAAGGTATTAGATTCAAAACGGGGAAGGGGGACAAAATCAGATTATGGGAGGATTGTTGGTGCGGTACATCGTCTCTGGCTACTCAATTTCCATCATTGTACGTTTGTTCTATTAAAAAGAATTGTTCTATCCAGCAGTGTTCAGTACGCAACGATACCAGTCACACATGGGATTTGGGGTTCAGGAGAAATTTTAATGATTGGGAGCTAAATGAGGTGATATCTTTCCTAGATCTTTTGAATTCAGTCCACCTCAAAGATAGCGAACAGGATAGGTGGGAATGGAAGAGAGCTAAGGATTCGAAATTCTCTGTCAAGTCATTCTTTGAGAGTCTCAATCCTGCGGATGAGCGTTCCCTCTTGGGGCCCATCATTTGGTCCAAATCTATTCCTTCTAAGATATCTTTTTTTGTTTGATTGACTTCCCTTGGTAGAATACTCACAATGGACAATTTGATTGTTCGGGATTGGATTACTCCTAATTGTTGTCCCCTCTGTTTGAAGGACGAGGAATCTGTGGATCATATCTTAATTCATTGTTCTTATTCTCAGCAAATTTGGTCTACTTTTCTAGGTCTTTTTTGTATTAATTGGGTCCTTCCTTGTAAGTTTTCCTCCCTACTTGTTGAGTGGGCCAATAATGCTTTCCATTCCAGAAAGAAATTCTTGTGGGCTATGCTTCCTTCGGCAATCGCTTGGGGATTTGGAACGAAAGAAACAACAGGGTGTTCAATAGTAAGATTAGTAGCTATCATGCAGGTTTTTTGGAGACCTTGGGCTCGTTGTACCTTTGGTCAAAACAACATATGGAGTTTGCAGGATTAACCTTTGATGACTTTGTTTTTAGATGGGAAGCTCTTTGTAATCATTGATGTCTTAATTTCCTTTGCCTTTCTTCTTTTTTGAGGCTACCTCGGCCTCCTTGTTTTTTGTTCTTCCACTTTTCAATATATTATACTTTTCATAAAAAAAAGAGAGACTTCAATCAGAATTCGATCTGCAAAATTCAAGACTACAGCCAGCCATTGTGAGCACCAACACACAGATTTGAAGAAAGTGGTTTCATGTATTATATATATACCCAAAAACATCAGGCTGTCAATATGGATGCTGAAATGAACAGGTACAACCAACCTTGGAAGAAACTCAGTCAATATTGAGAGATTAGGAGGACGTGTGACTGCCCCCATAAAAAGAACAACATTTGGATGCCTCAGCCTTAGCATGATCCTAACCTGCATGACGCCACCAGTATAGGTTGAATGTGATCATTTTATAAAGAAAACCAATAAAATATAATTTTCTTAAATGCGATTGCAAACAATTAAAGCAGCAATGTTCAAGTGGATGGTTTTTCTTCAGGAATTCAAGGAGATCAGCTCCATTGATTAATTTTATAATTGGGAAGATGTTTCATCAGAGCCCCCATAGTTTTATGAGTATATTTAGGGTCCATTTTTTGCCTTCTTTTACATTTTCCAAGGTTTCTACCTTTTTCTCAATAAAATATTTGCTAATCCAAATTAAAATCACTTGATTCATATATCGCTTTGCCCGATAAGTTAGGTTTTTTAACAGCATAGACATAAACTTTGAAGTTGTGGTGCTTACTTCACATCTAAATTGCTCCAATGCATCACCAGATAAGTCTTGGTCCAAGAACTTCTTCACCGCAACTTCCTGTCATTCAGTGTTAATACCATCATGTTAATATCCACACAAACAAAAGCAATCTTATATCTGCGGAATCATGAGTCAATTTAAAATTTCTACCTAATAAAAAATAGAAATTCTACAATCAACAAGTTCCAAATTGTAAAAAATCAATAGATCTATGTAGTTAAGGGAGCTCCATAAACAAGAGTACACAGAAGGACATGGACTCGAAACACATGACTCCAGGATATGATGTAGTAAAAAAGCACAATCACATAACGTCAGTTAGTTGGAATACTCTGCTTCAAACGACCTGGCCTAGCTAGAAATTGCAGCTATACCAATTCAATGGTTGGATTGTCAGGCATCCCAAATGCCTGATTTGACCAAGATTGAGAGTTTTGCATAATTCAATGAATAACTTAATTAAAAAAAATGAGAGAGAAGCAATTGCATAGAGGGAGAATAATGACTGACATTATCTTATTATATGGGGAAAAATCTTGTTTCCACTACTCTTTTGGGTCCTTTCCATCATGTTAGTAGGTAGTGATAGGTTACTGTGTGGACAAGGGATGAGACAAGTATTTTCCAGTATCAGACAGCCAAAAATCATGCCTCAGCATTGTTGTTGAGAATGTCAAGTTTGATACCACTAAAACAGGTACTCGTAATCAACAGTGAAGAAAAGGTTAATTGTGATAAACTGTGGCCAATAATTTATGTCATTACAGCAGCAACAATACTTGATGGATGCGTATTGAAATAGTACATGCTAATTTATCCAAAAACAAATTGTGTGCGGTATATTATAACCAACAATACGAGCCCATTTGTATACACATTAAAAAGTAACTTTTTTTTAACTTTTGAATGTTGGAAAGTAAAAAAGTTTGTTTGGATTCATTAAACAAAATTATTTTTTAAAAGTAAAACGCCTTAACTTTTTGAAAAGCAAAAGAAAACTACTTTGTACTTTCAAAAAGCTACTTTCTCTTAAAACTACTTTCTACTTTGTATCCAAACGGGCTCTACATAAGATGATATTACTGATCTACCAAAGGTATACTTACAGTGCCATTCCAATCTGCTCGATAAACCTCTCCATATGAACCTGCGATATAAGAATAAAGAAAAGAATATAAATAAACACCCATGAAATATTAACAAGAAAGACAATAAACACTACCATATTTAGATATGAGAGTTACTATTGCCTCACCGACTTTTACTAACGCCACACCGACTGTGTGCAATTCTTTGGTGATATATATAGGAATTGGTGTGGCATTAGTAAAAGTTGGTGTGGCAATAGCAGCACGCTTAGATATAACCATTACACTAATTCTTAATATTACTAAATTAATAAAATTCAACAGAGCAAGCAAATGAAATGTTGCTATGAAGCTTTGCAATTAAAACGGAAATAATGGCCCGGCCACTAATGCCTTTTCTCACATTTCCAATGCCTAAACTACCAAAAACAACTTCACAAGATAAGAGTTTCAAATTTATTCTTACCAAGACCAATCCGTTCACCAATCTGAATATCTTCCCATGGAATCTCCCATTCTGCAACCTCATCTAGCATTGGGTCAATCCTCTCATTATGGGCATTGCTTGAAATATGTGGATCACTATCAGCTGTTTCAATGAGTTTCACCATGGATCCTTCAGAGAACTGTTGACACTCTTGCAAACCAAAGATTCCTTTAGCTTCCAAAGCATTGCCAATTCTTCCAGGATTTGCATGAGAAAATTGTGCACCACCATTATTCAAGGGATTTTCCGGTTGTCTTTGGCAACATTCAGTCTCACGCAACTTTGAAGATTTGTAGATTTTTTCCTCATTTGAAGATTCTACACCCACAGAATCTGCTTGGAACTTTTTGTTAACAACATTATCAACCAACACAAATCCCTCACTTGTTGTAGTAGAAAAAGGGAAATTAACAGCTTGGATTGTGTCAGCTGAGAAGTGATGTGGCCCATCTGTGGACGTGGAATGTGGAGTTGGATCCTTGAATTTAAGGTTAGAATAAGCATTTGCATCTTCTTTTTGCTTCCCTGCCATCTCCTCGGCAGAATGTTTTTCCTTAATTTCAGTTCTTGAGGAAAACTCATCATTATTACGCAGAGCCTCCTCATTCATTTTCACCTCTTGTATGAGATGAGGAGCTATATCAGAAAACAAATCTGGAGGAGGTGATGCACCACTTTCTAACAAAACAGCATGAAGTTTCTGTGCGAATTCCGGGTTTTGTGCTGCACTAATAACATATTTGGAAACATCTTTAACTTTCATCTTTTGGGCGGGTGAAGCTTTTCCACTCACTCCTGATGAGCCCTCACGTGATTTACGCAATGAAGGAAGAAGCTTCCCAAACTCATGTTCAAATTTCTCTTTATGAATTTTCTCTGCACTATTCACACCATCCCCTTTTGGTTGAATGCCCACATTTGATGTTTCATTTGACCCTGAACCACCAATTTCAGTAGTAAGATCAGGATAATAAGGTGAACGTCCTCTCAGCATTCCATCTTTATCAACCTTGTCAAGTCTCAAATTTGAATCCTTGACAGTCTGCTCAATGGTTTCACTGCTCATTACATTTAACGCGGAATTTTGAAGATGGTTACTGGGCATTTCAGAAGGAATAAGTGCTCCTGGAGCACCCATTAGATCTATTATGTATTCACTGCATCATTCAACAGAATCAGAATTATTATTCAATGTGTCCATGAGAACATTAATATTCTAAGTCGTCTCCCTGATGGCATTCTTAAAAATGGATGAAGAATTTATGATAGAATGGTCGCAAAAGAAACAAAAAATGTATCACATTTGAAGACTAAATGCCTTTACAAATAAAACTAATATAGAATTAAACATATTATGAACCAATACTCATCTAAGAAATAATGAAGTTTGATAAAGAGGTACAAATAGCATATGACTTCTAACCCAAAACTAGGATGGGTATAACGTCATGTAGTTTGTAAGAGAAAGTGCACTAGGACTCTTGGAAGTCATGCCATTTTGATACAGTGACGCTAACCAAAAGCTCATATATGATACTGCAGTTTGCACAAGGAAAATATTTAAGTGCTTTTCAAATAGTAGATTTATATGCGCAAAAGTTCCATTGAAATCTCATAATAAGAAATCAAGAATGACCCCTCCCACCACCCCAAAAACAAAATAATAATAAAGAACTAAGAAGAAAAGCACGAGTACACAAATGAACTACAATACCCACTAAAATTTGCACATCGCAATACCCCATTTGCCGTGTATTGGGGAATTTGGATGGAGCAACATAGTAGAACTTTTCAAGGGAAAGAGTATTCGTTGTACAAGGTCATTTTATCCATAGTAGGGTTAATATTCCTTTGGAGAAAAACTTTTAAGCAGTTTAGATGGCCTTTCTTTGAATTGTTTATATTGGATGTATTTTGTGCTGACTGAGTGGAGAGCAGCCTTTCTCCTCCTTTTGTTGTGTGTTTTCTTTGGGTTTCTTTGTAGGGTGGCTAGCTTGGCCACTCCCTTTTGTATTGTTTTTTTATTAATAAGCATTTCGTTCATCAAAAAAAAAAAAAAAAAATTTTAAAATGGCACATCACAATTTGAATAATTAAAAAAATCTACATCAGAAAGAACAGAGGATGAGGTCATCACCTTTCATAATCGATTTTAATCAAGTTCACAGCGCCCTCGTCTGTACCAGTGTAATAGCTCCCCTTCACCAACCTACATGGAAGACCGATCCGATCTGCTAGTACCTAGCACCAGAAGTATGAGACCATTAAATCTGTTCACTGAATTATCATCAATAAGATCAGAAGCATCTAAAAATATCTGCAAAGTCAAAATAACAGGAAAGTCCATATTTCACCATAAAGTAGAGAAAAGGCAATGATGAGCCAACCTTCCAATTACACTCAGACAAGCAGGATAGTGCTTTCCTCATGCTTTGGTTTTATGTGCGTGGATAAGTCACT
Source organism: Akebia trifoliata (assembly GCF_017979445.1). Lineage (NCBI taxonomy): Eukaryota > Viridiplantae > Streptophyta > Magnoliopsida > Ranunculales > Lardizabalaceae > Akebia > Akebia trifoliata. Next base: position 2,694,229 of record NC_141386.1, on the reverse strand, counting down.
TGGCTCATTTGTCCAAAATAAAATAACAAGAATAAACCAATAAAGGAACCCCAGAACTCTGGCTGGGAAAATCACAAAAAAACTGCATCATCCTAATTCATTTACTGCTGTAATGACCATGAATTCTTTGCTTCCCCACGTGATCGCCTGATCTGGAACTTAATCCCTTATCGTGATTTTTTGGTGTCTTTGGAAAGATTGAAATGATCAGATATTTTGAAAAGAATCTAACGTTGAAGCAATTGTAGTGAAGGTCTCGGTTTACTTCTGAGCATCCATCAAGCATGACATAAGTGAACTATAATGGATTTGAAAGGTATGACATGAGAGATTCTCTCATGGTTGTGTTCTTGCATGCTCTCAGTAAATCCTTCTATTTTTATCAATAAAATTCGTATCTACCAATAAAAAAAGAATGCGCAAACTATCTGGTATTGGGATGTCCTTCGTGGTCCTTACATCCTCCAAAAGATCCGAGTACCAGAATCACTTTAGGGGAGTTATAATCAGCTAAGGTGTACTCACATGTACATAGAGCCATATTTAGAACTACGTTAAAAAACAACCATCTTTTTAGTTAAAGAAAGTTCTTAGTTTAAATATTGTTTACCTTGACACATATATCGCCTACCAAAATATCCTAAAGGAACCAAAGAAGATTGCCACATATTTCAGATTGGCTATCAAACAAATCAGGACAACAAATACCATGCTTCCAATATTGTTTACATACATCAACAGACCTGAAATCATATTTCACTACACATTTCACCTATTTTCTTATTCACATTGAAAGACTACTTAAGATCATATGTCAAAAAAAAAATTGAATCCAAGATAATAATATTACAATGTTGGACCTAACAACAAACAAAGAGGTGGGGAAACTTCTTTTGATGATATCAAGATGTAGGAGCACTGGGTTCCTCTATGATGGTGCTAAAATGGTTAGTTACACTCACCAAAGCGATAAGAGGTCATAATTCATATGATGCATGATTTTGTGATCCACATCCTGAAAAATCTCAGCAATTAGGAGAAATAAAAAAGGCAATCCTATACACATTGTAACAAAGGAATTGGTCAAGTGTCATGATCACATATTATAACTATCAAAAAACCCATTTATGCAATCCAAGACAATTACTAAATTAAAAATAAATAACTAAATGACATCCCTATGGCATAGAAAGCAAATATATATGTGTGTGTGTGTGCGCGCGCGCGTGTGGATGCAGATATGAGGGTAATATATAAATATTATGATTTCTGAATGAAAGAAAGATGCAGATAAAAATCCTAAGAGGTTCAACCTTAAAGAGCAAGGCCCTGTGGCGTGAAAGTCCGACATCAAGAAAACCAAGAGGAAGGACAATGGAATTCAGAGAACTCCGCAATTCGCAACTCCTAACATTCCACCTACTTAAAATTTCAGTAGCATCACCAACTGGACCACCCATGGTATTCACAACCAGATCAGCGATCTTCTGGACCAAACCAGATGCAATTGGACCAAGTTCTAAAGCTTTGCATTCCACAGATAGAGAAACTGCCGTTCTCTCAAGTTGTTGAAGAGCTGGATCAACAGTGCGGTCTATTAAAATCACTTCATAATCACCATTAGCTGAAATGGATATCGATTGAAGATCCACCAGCGATGGCATTTTCCCTTCGCTGGTTGAATTTGAGGTGATGCCATAAACATCATAAAATCCATCGATAATTTTTTCATCAAAATCTACAAGATTATAGTTCTGCAAAAAAAATAAAAAATAATACACAAACAATTAACACCAATAATTTCTTCTTTATCCAGTATATAAAAAAAAAAAAACATTATATCTAAGCAGAAAAATAAACGATCATCTAGGTTAATTTTTTTCCCAGAAAAAAAAAAAAAAAAGAAGTTGAAAGAATTTTTACATTTCAAAAAATAAGAAACAGAACAAAGACCACAATATAGGACATTGCTTTTCGATTTGTTGTCTTTTTTTTTTTTTTCTTTTCAATTGGATGCATTTATATTTGAAATAAGCATTTTCATACATGCAAAATTAGTGCATTTTTTCTACATTTTTTTTTTTTTTTGCAATTATGAGAATATTAATGGCAAATATTTACCATTCCCTTTTAATTCCACATATGTAATTATGTTCCAATTATTTACAATTTCCTCATCATCTCCATCTTATCACAAACATTGGTGTTATCAACATGAAGCATTGCCATTCAACTCTGTCTAAAGTCATATTTGCAGTCAAGGCATGAGTTTACTTTTTACATCAACTTGCTAAGTTAAACTCATTGGAGGTACACATAAACGGTTCCAATCTTGTTACACGAAGTACTTTTTTTTCCCAATTAGTATATGAACAGAAAAATGGATATGGGTGGAGAAATCAATCCACAAATCACAACAATATGATAAACATTAAATGAGAAACAATATAGCAAACTAAAACAGAAAAATTACAATAAAATTTTAAGATTATAATATTCATGTAGACTGTGATTCCTATTCTTTTAAATGATTAATACGCTAAGTTCTTACCATTGTTAGATACATTTCAATTACTATTTCTTCTCAAGCAATCCATTGGACGCACGTACAAACCAATGTTACTTGGTTTATCATAATGTTTGACACAATCCTTGACGACAATTCATGCCAAAAATTCTCTCTAGGGTTCAACTCCTATAGAGCCCTAAGTGGTCATAGGGAATATACACAACTAATCATTAACAGGCGGCTTACCTCTCCACAAAAAAAAAAAATGACGGATCAATGTTTTAGTGGTAGGATCCTTGCTTTGAATGCAATAGGTCTTGAGTCCGCCATCACCGTGGGTTTTACCAACAAACAAAAACATACACAAGCAGGACTCAAGTACAAAATAAACAATAACTGTGCATCCATTATGCTAAAGATGAAGATTGCAATTAATTCACAGTTAAAGAATCAAAATTTATCATGACTTTAGACAGAATTGAATGGAAGAAAAAGATTCATTTAGCCGACCCCAAAATTTCAGGATAAGGCTTTTTGATGATGCTAAAGATTCAAAATTTCTGCCGAAATGCCCAAATGTTACAAACCATCAATTGGGGTCAGTTCGGTTTCCTTAGTTTTGTGATTTGACATGGTTTTAAGCCAGACAACTATGTTCCCACTATACAAATGCAGTAATTAACATGGAAAATTTTCATTTTTTTCCGAATATTAACTAAGACTGAAATTTTATTTGCATCTAAAATAAAAAATGTGAATTCCGAAGAACCCAAAATTTCACATAGCTCAGAAAAATTAGCAGCAAATCAAGGTATCCATGGTTTCAATTAAGTCGCCCTAATTCCTCTCTAAAACCAGAAGACCTAAGAGAAGAAGAATCAGAGATTTCAACAAACTTACCCAATAACGAAGAGAGAGAAAATCAAAAGGGGTTTCTTCAACAGCACTAGAAGGAGAACAACCTAAGCTCATCCGTTTCGCGGCCTTGATCTGGACCGATTCCGGATCTTCCCTCGAATCCGGATCCGAAGCGCTGATCGCCAACGCAAGCTGAACTTGAAACTCCTCTTCGAAGAAATTGAAATCTACAGTGGAAGAACTATCGGTTGATGCATTGATGGTACTGGTTCTTGGAAACGTAGATGTTGACGTTGAAGATAACTGAGGTGCAGTAGGTGGTAGAGATGACGGTAACGGAGAAGAATTGTTGTGAGTGGTTTCTGCTAAACGGTTTGGGGGTTCGTTAACGCCTCCACCGATGTGGAGTTTGCGAAGAAGATGTTTCATCCTGGACATGGCGGATCTGGTCTCATGGAGAGTCTCAGATCTCTCTCTCTCGATTTCGATCTCTTTCGAGGTCTCAACGTCTGTGAAGTCTTAATATACACCCACTCTCACAAAGCAGATTCTCTTAATCTGCGCACACCTTCGTCGACAAGCTTCCTCCATCCACTGGCCTTATAAATTAACCCCTCTAGTCTCTCGTCTTCCCTCCAAGTGGTTTAAAAACTCGTTCGAGATGACTCTTTGATGTGAATCGTCCATCACATTGACTCGGCCTTAATTCATGAAAACTCGGTTGAGTCGTATTTTAATTTTAATATATATAAAAAATTAATTGTTGATGTGAGGGTAAAGGAGATCGAGGTTTGGATCTATTGTCTTCTGTTCAATCCTCCTATTACCTCGCCACAGATTATCTTTACTTAAAAATACTCGAATGATCAAGTCAGTACTAAATTCAATAGAGATTTTTAATCAAAGAAGATGTAATATTTTGTACAATTATTCATGAACGAGAGTTTTATTTATAGATTATTTCTTAAGTTTTGGATGAAGAAGATATAGATCATGTATTTTTTATTTATGTAGGAAGACTCTATTTATGAATTTTTAAAGATCATTTATTGAATCGTTTATTTGTTTTGGAGATATACCGATTTCCTGTCTATGTACATTGACTTGACATCATTTTTTGGGATGGTCTTTCTGTTTGTCTTGATATGTGTTGGCTCATGTCAGTTTAGTGATTATCGAAGGGCATATCCTTGAGTGTATTTATTCAGTTCTCGCCACATAACAACTTTGTTTAGACACATTGTTGTCATTGTCCTCATATGTGTTTATCGTGAATTATGACATTATGTTTGCGGATGATATTTATGTATATTATAATACATGTTAAAGTTATATCAATTGATTGAATTGTGCATTTCTTATACTATTTTTTTTTTTTTGTTCATGTGATAATGACATCAATTTGTGCGAATCAACCTTCTATCATGTATTGAAAAGTGTTAGGTGATGCCTATTTGGCGATTAAGATAATTGACATTTTGTATGTTTGTATTGATTCACAACTTAATTAGTTAAATTTTATCGATATTGGAGGTCAAAACCTGAGACTTGTAAGTAGTTAATGGAGAGAATCATTCTGAATGTGTCGTTTAATCTTAGAACGTGGGTATTGCTCGATGTCCCTCTATGGTTTTGAGACTTTGAGTCGTGATAAGATGAGCCCCTTATGACATACGCCCTCAGCATAAAATCACAGATCAGTTGCCTCAGGATACACAAGGAAAATATTTATGATTTTGCATATCCTGAGACAAATGATCTACGATTTTGTGATGGTGCGGGCGTATGTAAAAAGGGGGGGCATAGTTGGGTTCTCAAATTTTTGTTGCAAATCAAAAGGTGAAGATTGTCTTCTATGCTATTTTTGGTTGTGGTTTTAATAATGACAAATTGAATAATATTTGATTGAAAATTTGGTGGACCACACGTAACAATAATGATGGAGATAGGATTAACATACCATAAAGAGGAGAGATTGAAAGAAAGATTCATTTGTGGATGTTTTCAAGAGGAGGAACTCTAGCCTTACTTGATCATCTTGTTATTTTTTATTATAAATTGCACGTTCTCGACGATGTGATATTTATTTAAATTTATCCAATCTCATTAAATAAATAACAATAATATAAATTTTCAATCTGAATCAGATAAAATTTTAAACAAAAAAAGATTTTGCTCAACATATTCTAATCTATGATTGGTGTTTGGAGTTTAGGGTGGGCCAAGGAATTAGCATTTGTTGTACCAATGTACCTCCTATACACATTAGTGGAAACACAGTAATCAAGTTTGGATTCGGGAATTATTTTACGAGGATCAATTTGGTTATATTCAAGAAAATTTTGAAAATACAAGAATATATAAAATTTTCAAGAAATAATCAACCTAATAAGTTACAAACATTGATGAATGTTGGTATTCTAACTAGAAAGTCTTCACTCGGTCAATACTTTATTGACGTATTATGAACACGGGACCATAAATGTATTTTCTTGGGATACACAAATACAAAACAGAGAAAACAAATCTATGATCCCGTGTCCGTAACACATCAGATGAGTATTGACTGAGTGAAGACTTTCTAATTAGAAAATCATTATTCAACATTGATACATAGGTACGAGAGTCGTGATAAATCAACGTACTAAAGATACTTGGATGACGTGGCAAAGGCACAGAATCATAGATCTTTTTCTTTGGGATACAAAAGGAAAAGATCTAGGATTCTATGCCCTTGCCATGTCATTCATGAACAGACCACATATTTTTTTTAGCGAGTCCATTTATCATTATCATTAGCCTACAAGATAAGCATAGAAACAAGACACTCGTGAGTGAAATGGACTCTTAAACACTCTTATCTTTATGGGTTGTCACGCTTACCCAACCAAAACTAACAAGCCATCTTATTTGATATTATTCTATTTACAATAAATTATCAAAACGGCAATGTATGTGAGGTCAAAGTTGCTGATTTTGTCATGTTTTTAAAATATATTTGTCAAAAGAGCTATATACATCCATTTTGGTGTATATTTATTTTTATCAAAATGGGTGTCTGTTATAAGTCGCATTTACCGCTTTACATTTTAGTCATCACTAAATAAAATATTGTTCGGTAGCCGTCCATTTTAAAAACCTTGGATCTAGTTCAAAAGAAAATGAAACTTAGAGGGGTGTGACGATGGATTTCTGATGTGGTAATCCATTTTAGCAAAACGACCCTAAGTAAGATTCAAAACCTTACTAAGTTAGTAAGGACAGTGTTCCACTTCTTCACTTATCTTTTGATTTGTGTGGCATTGTGTTCTACCGTATGCCACGGGTTTACCTCAAAGTGAGTCCATAGAAAGATAGTTTATTTCTAAAATCATCCCCATTTGGGGGTTTAGAGACAAAACTTTGACCTTATCTCCGTTCAAATTATATAATTCTACTTGGCTGTTTGGTAACAAATTTTAAGTAGTCCCTCAGAATAGAATTCCAACCAAAATTAACTCTGTTCCAATGAAAATCCAAGTTTCTTTGGTTAGTAACAGGAGCAAGATTTAAGATCTCGTCTTTGAGATATTATTTTGGTAAGAAGAAAATCCTAGACTGTTTCAATCAATCATTTTGAATTAGGGTGAGAATAAATTTAAAAAGAATTTGTTAATATACATATATGATATGTGCACCAACCAAACACATTTTGTTATCATTCACGATTGAACTTCTTCACAACTTATCTCCGTTGTTGTCCGTAAAGAACTTCACAATGAATCATCTTTATCTTCAACCAAGAGCTGCTCTGAACCTTGCAAGGCATCAAATTTAGAAATATTTTTGTTTGTTTATCATATTTAGTTTTTAATGTGTTTGTAATGGAGAAAAATGATTGAAAAATTAGGGCAAATGGTATGAATTGATTTAGATTAAGGTTAAAATTCTAATGTACAACATTTGAATGCTTAAAGACGTTGACAAATATTTTTAAAGAGTATTGATAACAAGAACCTATTAATAATTTGTTAAATCTACAACAAATAAAATAAAATAAATAAATAAATAAAAATCATTTTTTTTATGTTTGCTTGTGTCGATCTTGAAAGGTCAATGTCACATTTGACATGGATTAAGTCATGTCAGATGTGTTCTGCCAACATATTTTTTTATATCTAAAAACTGTCAACAGGACATAGACATGAATCGGGCAACATGGCTTAAGCGATGTCAAATGGGTCCTATTGGCACAAAAAAAAAAAAAAAAAAAAAAAAAAATTGTACAATATAAAACATGAAGACAAAATTCGATAAATGCATGAAAAGACATTTTTTTTTTCTATCACTTTTGAACCATTATATTTGTTCTAATAGTGGTCATTTAATTGAGTTATCTCCTTTTAGATTGAGTTCTTGGGAATCATTCATTTGAGTTCAAATAAATGAACTAAATCAATGAAAAACCCTAAAAACAAGATGAGATTTCAATAGAAACCAACTTCCATTATTATAATTTGTCAAAATAATGATTTTTAGATCCTTTTAAACCTACAATCAACAAAAAAAATGGAAAAACTGAGAGAAGTTCTCTTCATCTTCCCCAATGACACTGGAAGAAATTTGGGCTTTAGATTTCAAATGGTTAGTTGTAATGGTGAGTCCATCTACTAATACTAATGAGACCCATTTGTTATTTTCTTTTCTTTTTTAAGTGAGTGTGGATACCTAAAAAAGTGGGTACAATTCTGCTCACCCTTTGAATTATTCTCGGAAACATCAAAACATTCTCGAAATATTCAATGTGTTTGGTACAATTATGAAAAATTACTAATTCTATTAACTAGAAATAACCAATAAAGTCAAATGTTTGTGCATAGATCCACCTCCTACTAGGTTGGTGGAAAATTTGATTATTCAGAAATGGTGATTTGCAGTTTCTTTCAATCATAATTGGCTTGAGAGATAATTTTTAGTCTCTCAGCGAGCTTCGGAGTCAATAACGTGTCTGGTGGTTACTTAACTTTGGGATTCCTACAAAAGTTAGAGCCAAAATGGGGTTAGAAACTAGATCCACTTTTGACTTTTTGCACAAAGTCGGATGGAACGGATATTAAATGACTTTGGGATGAAAATTTATTTATTTTTTATATATCACAACGTGAGAAGCACCAAAGTGTAGGAACAAGGAATCAAGGAAGTGGGAGCAGCACCCGTTACAGGAGGATTCAATCACTAAAAGCATCTCGTCTCGAAAAACTGTTTTTTAATTCATTTCACCAACAGTAGGGCAAAATTATAGGATTTTGGCTTCTATTCCAAATCAGTTTTTTCTGAAGCCATTTCTTCATCTTTTCAACTTATTAGGATTTTTCCCAAGAAGCATAGATCCTCTACATTTTGTTGGAACCTTTTGAAATTATTGCTGACTAGCATTCAAGAATCTAGGATTGGATTTATGTACATGGATCATATTTAGGACCAAAATATGATTCAGATTCAATATGGAACCATGGGTGAACGAGAAATGTATCGAATTGATTTTTTTTATTTAACGAATGGATCTGATCGCAACCTCGAATATGGAATTTAAAGGGATCGTATTCTGAACCAAATGGTCCTTCAACCACGTCTTGCTCAAGAACATTATTTTCAAGTTTTCTTTGAATCAAACTAATCAATTCCAATGCAAATAAGGTAAGTAAACATGCGTACTTTGGTCCCATAATCATCAAATTTACAGTCTTATTAAAAAAAAAACATGATTAAATCACAACTTATCCTTCATCGATTAAATAACAACTTTTCCTTCAACAAAACATACATGCGCAAAACATGCATCAATTACTGCACTTTTCATCCTTAGTAGAAAGTTTTGATCAACTTTGAGCGTATATAATACACTACTTTGTATTGATTATGGTTATATAGAAATTTATTTAGAGAAGTTGGTCTCTCCTCTCAAGAGAGGACTTAGTTGATTGTGCATTATTGGGCATTTTTCACATATCTATATGATAAAATAGAACAATGGGTCCACTCTCTTTGTCTCAAGATTTATATCCAATAAAGAAAGTAACTTGAGGACAAGTTTCACATTTATTGCTTTTCCTCTTCTGTTTTTTTTTCCAAAAATACCTCTAATTTTATAATATATATATTTTTTCTCTTTTTCAATGTTACCCCCTCCAACTTTATCATCTTCATGCTTCTCCCCTTTTTCTCTTGTTGGTTATGTATTATTGAGTATTTTTCACAAATCTATATGGTAAAACACAACAATGGATACCACTCTGTCTCAAGATTTATATCTTATAAAGAAAATATCTTGAAACAAGTTTTACCTTTATTGTCTTTTTTTTTGCTCTTTTCAAAAATACCCCTAACGTTATTATCTTTCTTCTTCTTCCCTTTTTACAATATTACTCATCCAATTTTATTGTCTTTACTCTTCTTTCTCATTCCTCTTCAACTTTATTATTTTTTCTCTTTTACGCTTTTAAGTCCAAATTTCTTTTAATAATACCCTTCCAACTTAATTATTTATCCTCTTTTACCCCCCCCCCCCCGCAATTAACTCCAAAAAGGAAGCACATGCGATAGGCATGGGCAAACTCTAGCAAATATATAAATTTCAAATAGTCAAAACATTAGTATTCTCACACGAGAGTGTCATAATTTGGTGACATGGTGGTGAACTTACAAAGATAATCCATCTCGTTGGCTTAGGAGTGACCGGACGTAATTGGCCTTTCAAAGATACCATAGTTTCCCAAGCCAATGGTTTGGATTATCCAACTTCTATAATTTAATTCCCATTTTATTAGGATTGGTAGAGCAATTATCAATTGAGACTGCGAACTTTTGACATGTGAAACTGAAACATAGCTCTCCAAGTGAGGATTAACCTTTTACATAGTCCCATTATTGACGTCATCGATAGCTTCTTAAGACTTCTATCAATCTATCATTATAATACACTACATCAAGTATAAAATCAAGAGGCATTTCGGTTTCATCCATCTTAAGATTCACTTTTATGAGCTAGTCAGTTCTGAGTGCATAATCAAAAGCTTTTTTGAAATTTATACATTTTTTATTTATTGCTAAGCAACTAGTTTTATTCTCTATATCTTGTTTCACTATATTGCAAACAATTGGGTTTTCTTAATTTCAACATTTAAGAGCTTAAAGTGTTACTTACATATTAATTAATTTAAAGTAGAATAATTGAAACCAAAAATTTGATCTATAACAATTGTCAGATAAACCCGATCTTGAACGGATAATGTTTCTTACAAGTCTCAACAAAAAAGAACGTGGAATAAGAGAAAGACATACTTGAATAGCTGAATGCTTGGACCATAAACACCAAGGATTAACCCACCCACAAAAATTTATCTGCCAAGGAGAGAGAAAAAATGGTAAAACAGATCAATCTATGAATCCCAAAGTTTATTCCTCTTCAATTTACATAACAAGTGCTTTTGAGAGTCGAATAATCAGTTTCACACCCAATATGTGTGTTGTGACCTTGATAGGGCTTGGCATAACGAACAAAAGAAAAATATAGAAAAAATAAATTCGGCGTGTTAAGAGTTATACCTGGTTTTTCTTTCTCTAGTGACAAGAACAAGGGTACCAAATGCCACCAAAATTGCAACTCTTATTGCCTATATTGCAAACAAAGACATAAGTATTATAAAATACCTCATATATACCCATACTAGCTTGAATAACTACAATGATAATTGGGATTGAAGATAATTAATGATTATTAAGAGCAATAAATGTGTGAAAAGAATGGACCATTGTGTAGAGCTGGTTTGCCTAACTAGATTTATTTATTGTAGAAAAAAAAAATAGAATCACAAAGTTACGACAACAGTCCCATATCACATTCGACTTCTAAGATATTGCCCATTCAGATAAAATAAATTTTTCAATAATCTATACAACACTTCAATGGATTCCTATGTGACGAGTTTCAAATGTTTAGTTATTTAGTTTATCGTGGTGCACCTACATGACCGTATGAACCTAAATTTACCGTATCTCACGTGTTACACACGATCACTCTACGTTCGATTCATTACTGGATAAATAGAATGTTTATTACACTTAATAAGTAAAAATCTACAAGAAACTATTATTTGTTAAGTTTATCTCAATGTAGGTCTTAAATATCAACCAAACTGATTGCAGACTCACACAAAAACTTTGCTATAATTTAGAGCAAACACGTTACTTTGCACATTATACATATCCAACTCCAAGAGTCCAAAACATTTTTAGCACTGTTGGAGAATGAAGATAAAGTCGAAATCGTGAGAGATTTTAGAAGTAATAAATACACCTTAATGCTAAAGAGAATCAGACTGATACCCATACATTCAGAAATAGAATTAAAAAGAAAAGGCTATTTCAAGCAGAGTTTGAAGAAGATGATGAAACAACAATTCTACTATGCTATTTTCTAGGTCTATGGAGAACTCTCAAGCTTACAACCTTTAACATAATAAAAAATCACATGTAGCTAACACAAATTCTCTTTTCTAGCCATGAATTATAAAACAGAAATGATAAGTGACATTAACATTTTATAGAATGTATGCAAGAGAAAATATGTGGATTCAGCAGCATGGTATGTGGACCCACACGAATGAGTCAAGGACCGATTCTTGAAACTTATAACCATAGAAAATGTGGAGCTAAAGTTAATGGTGAACGAAGGTCCAGAATTTTTAAGAGAGAGAGAGAGAGAGAGAGATGAAACCTGTCTAATTAGTCCTCCAGAATCTCCATCATCCGTTGAACTTTCAAGGTTCTCATTTTTATTCACTTCAATACAAGTGTCGCGTTGCACATTTTGCTGAAAATGTTAAGAATTTTATAAGCATAACAGTCAAAAATTCTTGATTGATTCATTAATTAGTAGAATCCTGAAATACAACATTCAAACAAACCTGTGCAGTTGAAATGCACATTAGATGGAAATTTTCAGAAGATATTTTAACACCTTCAAACTAAACTTGGAAGCATGGTGATTCCAATTAACCTAAACAGTCTTGCACAGTGCACCCAATAAGCCTAAACAATCTCAACCACCTTAAAGTCAAAGTACTTACGGACACAGAGCTTTCAGTTCTAGCTCTTTTATTCTATTGGGGCAAGATGTTCAAGGTGTTTAGAGGGGTGTTTTTGAAGATTTTCTTGTTAGATGGGATAGGGTTTGTAATTTGGAGGAGTAATTTTCTTTTGTTTTGGTTGTGTTTGTTTTAGCGGTTTTTTCTTCTTTCGGGTTGGATAGTCATCCTCCCTTCTGTACATTCTTCCCTCTTTAATAAATTGTTTGTTTGTGTTGGTTGTTTTGGGTGTCCATGTGGACCCAACCCATGATTGTCACATATTAGGACTCCTCTTGAAGTCAGAGTTCTAATAAGATTGAGTCCCTATTGTAATAGGAGACTACAATCTTATTTCTTATATTTATTTCTATAAATAAATAAGGAGGGACGTGAAACACAACAACAAAATATCAGATTCTCTCAATATTTTTTCTTCTTTCTAAGTGGGCAGTTTTCTGGGTTTCTATAAAAAAATCCTAGGGTTTAAGGCGTGGAAATAGTGACTGCTCTGGAAGCGTCGACGTAACGGGAATTTGGATTTCCGATCTCCGACGATCGACTCAACGTAACACGACTCAAGGTTTGAATTTCCGCTGCGAATAAAAGGTATGCTCCCTCAAAATCCCAATTTGCCTATCAAAGAAAAAAAAGAACGATGGATGCCCTTGAAAAGAATCTCTTCGGTGACTGGAAGGCTAAAGAATTGATTGGGTTTGAGTGGATGTGCAATAAGTAGATACAAAGCATGATTGTTAAGCAAGATTTCACTCTGGAGTGTATTTCTTGTAGACCTTTATATCAACTATACTTGGGTTTTTGTGTATATCCAATTCAAATGGGAATTTTATGAATCAATATTCCTATATGTTGGGAGTAGTGAGCATGTCTTCATCTTCAGATGAGCATGGAAATGTCGAAACAAAAAAGACTCAGAAAGGCTATTTATGGTCTCAAACAATCTCCTTGAGAATGGTTTGAGCACTTAAATAGTTCGATGGTGGACATTGGGTTTACCATAGTCATCGAGTAATTTGGGTCCATGTTAAAGGGTGGCTGTTAAGAATGGTGATTAAACCTTGTTTATCATACAATGTCAGCATCATCCTTTAGTTTCTGTACGCAACCTTTTTTTCATTCACGTTTCATCTAACTTCCTGAAACACTTTCACTCCCTCCAGACTCCCGAGATCTTTCATTTGGGTTTGATGATCCTCAATGGAGATCCATAGAATAATAGCTTGCTTGTGGATTTCCCAAAAATAGAAGTGAAGCTAAAGATAATGGGACCTCAACTAGATTCTACAAGGTTGAGTTTTGTTAACCAACCAACTACTCCAAAAGACTGATCTATTGGAGAGGGGGAGGAACTATGAAAATGAGAGGGTCATGGGGCTTAACTGGGATATGATGCACCCGAGAGTGGAGGAAAATATACACTAAACACTCCCCCTTGCCCATAAGGGTGGAAAGAATCGAACCCATGAACTATAGAACCTAGTGCTCTGATACAATGTTAACCAACCAACTACTCCAAAAGACCGATCTGTTGGAGAGGGGGAGAACTATGAATATAAGAGGGTCGTGGGGGCTTAACTGGGGTATGACACACCCAAGAGTGGAGTAAAATATACACTCAACAAGTTTGTTTTGCAGAAAAATACAATAAACTTTTACTCATAAACAAACTAATATAAACTCCTAAGCATCATAAGGGGATAAGAATTCAAACCTCGTTTACAGATTCTATCCCAGGTAAACTAATTTCCCCTTGATTTGGTGCTCCAATGTCCCCACGACAGCCTCCCATTAGATCAATCACTTGCTTACTCCCAGTTGTAATACACAAACGTCTTGATTCATCTGAGAATATCAAGCTACCTGATATTTCAGAGGGAAATTGTTGCATTCCAGGATAGACTATTGATTGCTGCCTTTCACTTGAAGGTCCACAAATACTTAGCTTGTCTGACACTTCCACGCTAGTTCTCCATCCACTTTTCTCTAAAGAAACGAGTGTAGAGTCGTTCTGGTCGTTGGACACACTACAAGATTGGTCTATATCCACAGACCCATCAAGCATTCTTCCCGAAACCATAGCTATCTCTGCTACAGATGGTCCACTCAATTCTTCCAAAACTATTCCCTCATTTTTTTTATATTCTTTTTGACATGGTAGTTCAAAGTTAACATTTTTATTTGAGTTTGTTCTTTCCTCTGTAGTTTGTCTTGCACTTGACACCTCCAACTCTCCGATTTCTAGTGACATGGGCAGTGTGTCTGGAGCTCTTGAAACCTTCAACCGTTCGATTTCAAGTGACATGGGCATTGTATATGTAGCTCCAGAAACACTTGGTGCAATCAAATCAATTTGATCTTCTCTACTTCTGATGTCTTTTGGCCTTTGTTGCAAATTCACATCCATGGACTTCTCTATTGAAAATGAATTTAATTCTGTTTTGGCTATTTCATGTGTTATTTTCCTTCTTTCCATCTTCGCATCTTGTACACTTGGACCTTTCACAGAACCTTCTATCTTGGTCTTGTTTGATTGGGCTTTTGTCGTTGACGTGTTAACATGAAGGCTCAGTCCCTGTGCAAACAGGTTCCGTGGGTCTCATTAAGAAAAGAAAAAAAGGAAAAAAGAAAAGAAGGTTATGTCCTTGCAATAATAAGGGAGAAATAATGCATACTTGGACAGAAATACCTGAGACAAACTACCTTCAAAGGCACTTATCATTTTCCTTACATTGCTTGGAGTTTTCTCCAATGCACTCTGCTTCTCGGGACTATGAGTTTGATCTTCGTCCAATTTGTTAGGAATTAAATGGTTGTTTTTGGCAACCAAGGATTCTGAAATGGGCTTCATGGGATCATCAATAGGAGGTGACCCGGTCTCAATCTTCTCTGAAAGTTTTTTATTTGCTTCTGTTAAATGGAGTATTTTAAGTTCTTGTGATGGAAGCAGTATTGATGAAGCCCCTTCACTTTCATCTGTATCATTCTAAAGAGATGAAAAGCCCATTAGTGGAAAATCAACCGGTCCTCTTTAGTTTACACTTTGATGAAGTAAAATATTGTAGCCACAACGTGAAGAATTATTAACTGGGTCTGTTTGCTCCAATCGATCTATTGACGTTCCTTCTCTGTTTCCAAGACTAGATTGTGTATCCTTGTCATGACTAATAGGATTTGACATCGAACGATCTTGGAGAGATTCCTCGGCAACACTTACAGCTTCCATTTGAACAAGGCTTTCTTGTGAATCTTCAGAAAATGCAGGACTTGAACATCAAGAAAAAGCTTTTCAAAACAAGTTCAACATAAGATCACAAATATTACTAAAATTTTGTTTCAAAGCTTTCTTTTCATTCATTCTTTTTTTATGGTTAAGCTGGGATTGAACCTGTGACCTCATGGTTGAGGGTGACGATGCGATGTTACTACCAACTGTAGCCACTGCCGCAGTCTCCGCTTGTCTAAGACTACCACTGAGAAGCTCCCCAAGTTTCTTCTTCAGTGCAGATTCTCTCTACAAAAACATGCAAAAAATAAAATAAAATAAAATTAGAAGTATTAACAAGTGTGAACCAACCAATTACTCCAAAAGACCAATCTGTTTGAGAGAGGGAGAACCATGAAATACAAGAGGGCTGTGGGGCTTAACTGGGGTATGCACACACCCGAGAGTGGAGGAAAATATACACTCAATACTCCCCATCACCCATAAGGGTGGAAAGAATCGAACTCGTGAACCTAGCGCTCTGATACCATTTAACCAACCAACTACTCCAAAAGACCGACCCGTTGGAGAGGGGGAGAACTATGAACATAAGAGGGTCATAGGGCTTAACTGGGGTATGACACACCCGAGAGTGGAGGAAAATTTACACTCAACAAAAATAACAAGAGAAGTGAGAAAGTGAAAGTCCACTTAGATGGTTTGGGCATGTTCTATGAAGGCCAATTACATCCCAGTCAGAAGAAATATTCAAGTTGAACATCCTCAAAAAGAGCGAGAGGTACCAAAAACTTTTTCAAAAAATAAGAATGTGGATGGAAGAGTCTAGATTGTGTACACCTACGGTGGAGGATTGAAACCCTCCACCCACACCTCAATACATGCCACGTAAGCTACAATCTTAGAAATTAAAGCCTACAATATCTCCTTTTAAAAATTTCCTTGGATTGTGGCTTATGTGGCATGTATTGAGGTGTGGGAGGAGGGTCCCAATCCTCCACCCTGGGTGTATAGGATCCGGACTCGTGGATAGAAATAGTGAAAGCAGATATGAACTCACTCTCAATAACAAAAGAATTGGCTTTCGATAGTCTGGAATGGAGGAACACAATTCATATAGCCAACCCTAAATCTTTGGGATAAGGCTTTGTTGTTGTTGTTGATAATGGAGGTTGTCCAAACACCTTGACAATGAAGGACTAATCCAATCAGATGAACACAATCACCCTCAAACCACTCGCATCAGGTAAGCCCCCGGGAAGAATTGAACTTGTGATCTTGGGGAGCATACCCAAGTTGTGGAGCCAATGCACCACTCGTGCCGGTTGGCTTTGTTGTTGTTAATTAATAAGAATAAGAAGAACAAACTAACAACTATCTGAACTATGCCCCTTGGAGAATTGTTTAAGTTCTGAATAATTAATTGTTTCTTTATATTTTTAACAAACCATAAAGTTTGCTCTAATTTTTTCCGAGTTCTTCAAACCCTGTAGGGCATAATCGACAGTGGGCTAATCAGGGACAATAAATAAACAGAGCAAAAGAAATGAAAATTTGAATACCATCTCTCGAATCCGCTTTTGCTCTTCTTCACTTAGAACAAACTGCAATTTCATGTGCAGGTGCCCGCCTCCTTGGAGGGGAAACAAATCATCCCAAAATCCTTTTTCAACTACTAACATGGTCTTCACACCTGCACAAAAATGGCAAAAGAACCACCATTAATCACTCAAACAATTAAAGAAAAACCCCACTTAATTTTCAACAATTATTAGAAAAACAGAACCTGTCCTGGATAGTTCATTGCCCTCTGCATCGTGGAGGGTTACGATGAGGTTGTCGCGAAGTGTCGTTAAAGGGCTGTACTTAAATAAATTTAAATTTAGGTTCACAAACATGAAGAAAAACAACAGTGCAACAAAATAAAAGAGAGAGATTGAAAGTGTGGGGAGTGTTCTGTCTTGCTCACAAAGAGAAGTCTCCCTTGTCCCAAATCTGATACTCTCTCTTTCCCATTGAAACTGAAGTATAAAAACAGTTGCACCCATCAAAATAATGTAAGAAACACAACAAAAATAAAGAGAGAAAGATAAGCAAAAAAGATATAATAAAAAAATAGTAATCTACACTCACCCTTTACAGATGATGATGAAGTTGGAAGACCCATTAAATCAAGAACTATATTGAATTAAAAGAAGAAAAAAAAACTCTTTAGTTAAAAATGGACGAAGGATGTCTGCATTTTGAATTACAGTTATATGTGATGGAGAGAAGTAGAAAAGACTTAATAGTACCTGAAACATGAATGGTTCCTGGCATTTGAGAGCTTTTTTTTTTTTTTTTGTTAAGATTGGGAGAAGAACTAAGACTGAAAAAACAAATACAAGAAATTGGGTGTTTTGATTGAACAAATGAATGGGTGTGAAGGGGAGGAGATGGAGTTGGGTGGATGTGGTTTGGTTGGAGTCTGATCACCTCAAACATTTAGTTGCAAAAGGCCAAAATCTAATTCTTGTTTCACTTTACTATTTGGTAGCATGTGAAAAAATTAGGATTTATGTAATATTAATTTTTATAATTAATTTAAATAATTATTTATAATAATTTTAAAAAGATATTTTAATTTTATGTCATATTTTATCAAGGGAAAATGCTCAACAAACATTGAAATTTACATCGTTTCACGCATTGTTGACGATGTGTGTATAAAACCATAAATGCATTTCATTGAGAAATAAGTGAGAAGCATCTGTGATTCTATACACACCAATGTGTGAAACGATGTCAGTTTCGATGTTGCTCCAACGCGACTCTTTATCAAGTAATGTATTAAAGGGTATTTTTTTTATACCAATAAACTTATTTTAATGAATTCATTAACTCAATGCTAACGAGATTTGAACCTTGATCTTTGATATCATCACCACAAGATTTTACCAACTAAGAGCAACTCCAACGCAATCTGTTCTCAATTGTTGTCTTGGGTTGGTGGAGTCCAAAAATAGTGTCTCCAACCCAAGACCCATCCCTCACCATTTTTTGGAATTTGACATTTTCGATAACAAAGAAAGGTACTATCACTTAGTTACCATCCTTTTTGAAGGGAAATTTTTTAATAATTATGTTGAAAATAAGTAAATCTAAGGAAATTTTAAATTTGAATTGAATTAAATAATTTATAGATAGCAATTATGGTAACACAGTTGAAGTGCATATCACATAGATACCATAATTACTACCCACAATACCTAAAAAAGACTAATTTATGGGTATGGATAGAGGGTGTTGCGACGGAGTTGCTCTAAGCGAGCTCATACCTACATTCTAAAAGATATTTTGTGATTAAAACATTTATTAAGGTGATTTTAAATTTACATCAAACCCTTATCTCATTATGATAGTGAAGATAACATAATAAATAGATATATTATATTTTAAAAAATTAATTAAATTGTGAATTTGTAACTTGTAATCTTTTATTTTAAAGACACTGATAATTATCGAGTGTAAATGTAAATGTAATATGGGGACATTTTTGAAAAATGAAATTTTGCGTCTATCACGCTTACTCCCGCTGCGCTCGTTATAATGGTAAAGATTTAAAAGCGAGCTTTATAATTTCAAATAGACATTTAATATAATACAAGTATACTTTTTTAATTTAAAAATAATTAATGTGGATTTCTACCAACAATACCACCTCTCTCAATATAATAATAAAGGCACTCTAATCTAAAAATGTTTCCTTAATTTTAGAAACAATTGATATAGATTTGGATCAACAATACTAACCCTTCTTTTATTATAATTGTAAAGTTGAACTTTGAATTAAATAAAACGAGACACCAAATAAAAATATGGTTTGTACTCTTGCAATGATCCTGAATATGCTCACTTGTATGAATATCTTTTTCAATCTTGTATCAATATCCAATTGGATCGACATTTGATTATTTCTCAATGGCGGACCTATGAAGAAGAAAGGAGAAGTGGGCACCAATTATCTTCTGCCTTATCCACGGGGTTACTCAATCTTCTCATGGAGTTAATTTTTGGAAACCTCACATTTTTATTGGTCGACGTGTATTGATAGGTATTTCAAATTAACGAGTACCCACTTTAGATCAAAGTCTTGATTTTCTGACTCCTCTCTTTGACAAACTCCCCTCAAACTCTCTTGACGTGGCATGTGCACGGATCATAGATTTTTTTCATTGAGTATACAATTACACATATTTATGGGGATGTGCAATTGTGTATCTCAAGAAAAAAAAAACTATGATTCTTGGGGGGAGTCAAAAAAATCATTACTCTTTACATCAGGTTGGGATATTTTTCAATACAAGTGATTCAATGAGAATGTGGGGTCTCGAAAACTTCCCATGATATATTCTTTAAACCAATAAAAGGAAGAGAAAGCAACAGGCAATAAGTCATGATTTTCTGACTAAGAAATTTTCACTCAGTCTATACACGACTAACGTGATAAGGGTAGAAAATCATAGATCTTTTTTTTCGAGATACACAAGGAAAATGAGCAACGATTATGTACCCTTACCATGTCAGTCGAGTACAAATCAAGTGAAAATTTTCAAGTCGAAAAATCATTAGCGTTCTAAAATACATCAAAGACTCCCACCGGTCTATTGGATGACTACATTATTACTCCGTTTCACACAGCACTGAGTGGAGGTGTGCACGGAACCCTAGTTGTTTATCACTCATATCTCTAGGAAAGCATCCATGTTTTGTTCACACCTACACATCAGCACAGTGTGAAACACAGTCACTCCAGTATTTCCTACTTCAAAGTTTAACAAGTCTGGGTTGGGTTGGTATGATGGTATTACTATTAATTAATGGGTCAGGCCAAGATAGATCCGGTACATGTTTAGAGCCAAAATCAGGATTGGGAGCTTGGCTCACTATCGTAACTTTGAAAATTTGCAGAACTACCCAGTCCAACCCATAATTAGATCCGAACCCGTACAGGCCAAGCAAGGCCACTCAGGTACCTTTATTTGGATCGACCCGGTCCAACCATTAGAGAACATGGGCTTGGATTAGAATTTTAAACCCTTCTTATCCAGCTATTTATTGACAATCCCCACCACCAAGTTATAAAAAAAAAAAAAAATACTTCTGCAAATTCTCTTTATTAAAGACGGTTGAACTCCCCCAAAAAAAAAAAATCTCCAGCAAGAGATCTGAAAGCAACCACGTTAGGAGAACCTAGAGATATTCAACAAACCTCATAGTGCAACACATGCGAGATTACCCATTTGGGGTTGGCAACATTTGTTTTACCATTCAATTCTGTCTAAAACCATTCCAACAAAAAAAAAAGTACAAATTTCCATATTCACACCCCAAGCTTAGCAATCTCACACAAGTAGAAACAGGGATTCACAGTTATAAACTTGGAATGGATTTTGTCCTTATGAACTGTTTGAGAATGGCCTTCTCTTCGTCGATTTGTTTCTTTTCTTCACGATCCTTGGGCTTGATTTTCCTCTTCTCTTCCAATATCCACTTGTAAAGCTCACGCTGCTGATCCTCGGGAATGGGTTCGTGCACTTTCATGGCCTGTGCGATAGGTGCAATGGGTGCTGGTCTTTCAGACACTTCAACAGTTGTACTCGCGGCTGGAGTCGAGGGAACATCTGCAGCAACTTCACCATCCTCTACACTTGGATCTTTCTTCTTTGTTCTCACAAATAGGTAAGCTACATGGGCACATTCATAGCAAGAAAATTTATCAAACTGTTGTTGAGTCCAGAGCTTCACCATATATTGAGTCACTTTATATGTAAAAATGTCAGAAAGTCAACAAAAAATTGGGACTCGAAAGCAAGATATAAATACTGTCCATACAACTGTGAGAAGTCATTAGTGATGATTGAAACTATCAATCCAACACCCAAACAAAACCAAGATGCACACTAAATTTGCTTCTCATTCTCTAATCCCATGTATCATTATTAATAGTATCACCATCCATGTACAACATTCATAGATCTATTACTTTTCACTGATGTCCCCCATGATTATCAACAATCTGAGCCTTGTTTCACCTTTTATCCCTCAGAAACGGGCAAACTGAAATAATTAGTCACAATCAAGAACAATTTAAATATGCATTGAACAATGTATACAATCTTACATATGGTGTTGGTATCCCATTGTACTACTAAAGGTTATACTACGATTTTTCATACATCAATGGGTATTGGTAATTATACAAAAAACAGAAAATAAGTAAGAATCATATGAGGGTATTTGATAATTAGAGATAGTTTGAATGGAGTTATGTGCTTCGATTCTTATTCTAATCTTTGCAATTAACATTCAGTGAATTTTTTTCCATATAGCGAGGTGGCTGGCTGATCATATGAAGGTCTATATGTAGATATGTAAGCATCTACATCAACCTACAACCTGCATCACTAAATGTATAGGCATCATGAGTGTTAGGGTCTGTTTGGGAACCAGGCATGGCATTCAAATTTAAAATTGAGAATTCTAACATTACAGATTCCTGAAACTGAAAAGTCCTATGTTCTGTTGCCCGGTCGATAGAATCTGCAGGAAATTCCTTCCTTGCCATCAAATACTACAGAGCTTCTTTCTTCCATATAATAAACCAGCAGATATTGAAGGTTCCAAAGAATCCTACCTTGCGTTAATAAAGCATTTACGTACAACCAAGGGAGAGCCAATAACAAATAAAAAGTACTCTTGTGAATAAAGAGGGTCTTTTTTATCAGTAAAAAGTTAAAAGGCAAACCCAGTGACAGAGAGGGTCAACTGAAATGTAGACCATCCAACAACAAAATACAATGGCACCTAAGAGCCAACCAAGCTCCTCCAATTAAAAGCAAATAAATAAAACCAACGTCTCTAAAATCTGGGAAAACTGACCCCAATATACAACAATGCATTTATCTTCATAATGATAGCATCTATGTTCTCCTTATAATTGAAGACTAGAACACTCCAAAGATTATCCTTTTTGCAGACAAGTCATCAGCTTGCCATTCCTCACGTACAGTAAATGGGGCCTACCAACTCTTGTCAAACGCTAAGAGTAATTCAACACAGTGGGTGAGTAAATGCTCGATGGTCTCTTCTATAACTTTATACATAATGCACCCATTGAGTAGGGAAAATCAAACACAAATCCAATGATTTGTTGTAAGGATCTTGTCCAATACCACATTTTGAATGAGAAAGCTACTTTAGAAGGAGCAGAAGATTTCCAAATCATCTTATCAAGGTAGGGGGAGAATTCCTTCCAAGGTAACTCCAAATAGAAGGATCTCATTGTTAACCTATTATTTGTAGTCCACCTCCACTCTCAAATGTCTGAGCTTGTAGAGTAGTTAAACCCACTAGGTTCTCTCTCGATAGAGGAGTTGCAAAAGCCCACGTTCCCCAATCATTAAAATTACACCTAAACCCAAATTCCCATGAGGTAATTGGGTCTTCGATCTTCAAATATTGGCTAACGAAGGCATCCTTGAGATTAGAGAGCAAATACAGTGCAGGAAATTAAAATATCAAGTGGGAATCATCCCACAATAAATCAACCTAGAATATAATTGCATCACCCAATCCAACCTTGAAACATCGTTTGAAACATTGATGTATTTACAATTCCTTTCCAAACTCCTATAACCATAGGATATGAATGAGAATCTAAGAAACCAACCCCATGTCTGTTAAGACCCATACCAATGCTCCAAAAATACATAGGTGTCAATGGAGTGGAAAGTTTAAGTCTTAACCTAAGGATTGTAATAGGGGTCCAACTTGGTTCGGTTTGAGGTCAAATTGGAACCAAACTAACATTGGTCGGTTCCACTAAATAAGAACCAGAGCCGAACCAAATTCTATTGGAACCAAACCAACCCAAACTGAACTGAAGTTGGTTTGGTTCGGTTCGGTTCTACAGATTGCCAATATTCTATAAATTGTAGGTAATATTTTTTAATGAAAAAACAAACATGTAATAAACATAAAATTTCATATAATAATCACTAATCTGTTCATAAAAAATCATTAGTTTATCCATAAAAATCACTAATATATCTCCTAACTCCTAAAATAATTCATAATAATTATTATATACATATATATTTATTTATTGCATAGGGGTTCGGCACTCGGTTTGGTTATGTCCTATACAAGCTTGATCCAAGAACCGAACCAAATTGATCGGTTCTCCATTTTTGTAACCCGGAACCGAATTGCAACTTGTTCCAAATCGAACCAAGCTATCGGTTTGGTTAGGTTCTCGGTTTGAACCGGACCAAGTTGCACCCCTAGATTGTAATATAACCCCACCCTTCAAGATTGACGCCCTCGTTGGCCCACTTCATGGTGAGTCCCCCAGCCCCTTGGCCTTCTTTCCAAGTACCAGGTACCCATTTCTCTTTTTCAATAAGTCGCTCCTTCCCAGACTAATCACGGTGGCATATCATGGCGGACCCCTTCCATATCCCATACTATAGAAGAGACCCTTTTTCTCCTTTTTTTTTTCTTCCATAATCACCTCCTCATGACTTGAATCCTGGACGTGGTGTTGTCTCTGTTACCAAATGTTAAGACCCAAACCAATGCTCCAAAAATACCTAGGCGTCAATGGAGTGGATAGTTTAAGTCTTAACCTAAGGATCGTAACAATGTTGCTCCTTCCAAGGTTTAAACCCAAGACATGGTTCTGGCTTTGATACCAAACCAATCATACACCAAAAAGCACATAGGTGTTAATAGTGAGAAATGTTAAGCCCTTGTCTCTTTTGTGGTCATAACACACACCAATCAAAATTTCAACATATACCCAATTTTTATAATTCCAGCTACAAACTAATCATCCAATAACCCACCATTCAAGCCAAGATCTAAAAAAAATCTAGGGTTTCACTTAGTTGAAATTGAAAGTATTAAATGAGACCATTAAAATTCTACAATTAACAGCTATTTCTTACTATTTGAATCTAAGAACAGAGATGTATATAAATTAAAAGAAATAAGTGAGAAATCGAACCTCCAAGAGCAAGATTAACAGTTAAGAGTACAGGCCAAACGAACTTATAGCGTCTAGCGAAGGATTCCTTTGGAGGATGAGGAGTAGATGATGAAGGTGGAGGAGGATCCATAGGCTTTGGTGCAGGTGAAGAGAAATCTTTAGGTTTCTGTTGTTGGTGTTTCAGCTGAGTTGCTTTGATCGATCATCCCAAAACAAAAAACAAAAAAAACAAAAAAATCAAGATTACGGTTTTGTTTAAAGTTCTAAACAAAACAAAAGAAGAAGAAATACTAACATTTCTTGGGTTTGTTGGTGTAGAGCTTTGGACCATTATTGCTCATTCTTCTTTCTTTCTCCCTCTCTCTTCTTCCTTGACACCCATGTAGGGCTTAAATGGGGTCGGACCTGGTCCGGATCGGAGTATATCCGTATTCAAATCTGGAATTTTTTTAATGGATTCATATACTTAGGTGCTGTTTGTTAAATTGAAAAAAAAAAGTGCTGAATAGCATTAAGCGTTGAAACTTATAAGCGCTGAATTTAAGTGCTGAAAAAGTTATTTGTTTAGATGCTGAATCATGTTTGTTACACATTGCTGAAATTGATAAATTGTCTTTGTTACCCTTACAATCATATTATACATTGTTTGCATGTTTCAAATGCTTATTTGTTATCAAACACAATAAAATATATTATTTCTTATAAAATTAAAATACAATTTATTTTTAAATAATAAATCATACTCAAATCTTCAATTTATAAATAATAATTTCTATTTATAAAAACCCACAAATTTCAAATTAAAAATAATAATGTCATACAAGTCATCAAAATTTGAAATCAACTTTAAAAGAACTTAATTTTGGATGAATAATTTTCGATGGAAATGAAGGATGTGTAATTATAAAAGCACCCTATGAATTAATAAGGGCAACCCACACTATAGCCATTTTTTGTTTTGTTTTATATGGGTTAAAGTTTTTGGAATGAGCAAATTTTTAGTGAGGATGGTCTATATGGTTTAGAGATCATCCTCACAAAAAATTAGTCTATTTTAAAACTTCTAACTCGTCAAAAATAGTTTTTTTTTTTTTTTTTAAAAAGGGACAATTTACGGTTCTTGAACTTGTTTTGATAAGATTAGAAGTTTCAAGATGTGCTAATTTTTTGTGAGGATGATCTCCTCATTGTAGAGATCATCCTCATAAAAAATCAACTCATTCCAAAATTTTTAATCCATATAAGACAAAATAATTTAGCTATGGTGTGAGTTTATTAATTTGTGGGGTGCTTATATACTTATCCATGGGATATAAGAGGTAATATCCTTTTAAGAATAAGGGCATACTTGTCCATGCTAAAAAAAAATAAAGGGCATACTTGTCCGTGTTGAAAGAAGCAAAGTGCTTACCACTTCAGCACTTTTTTTCAGCATCAAAATAGTGTTGAATTTTTATCACTTATTTTCAACAATAAACGCTGAAAATATAGAGTAAACAAATGCGTTAGTTTGACAAAAGTGCTGAATTTAATTTTTTTCAGCAATAAATGCTGAAAAATAGCGCAAACAAACACCGCCTTAGTCACATATTTGAATATGATTTGGATCGTACTTGATAAAACTATATTCGAACCATAATTAGCAATTCGATGCATGAAAGGAAAAAATCATTACGGGATTAATTCGAATTCGATTCGAAATTTAAATTTAGTAGTTCGTTTAAAGAACAATAATTTAATACTCATATCCAAATACTTAGAAAAATTCCACATCTTTTGAAGAACAATAATGCTGGAGTGACTTCAGCCTGGAATCTCATATCGCACTTCGAGACATGAAAATATAGGATCTATAGATGTTTTCATCGAGATACGAGTGAAAATTAATATTCTCTTTTTGTTTTTATCAATCACAATATAAGATAAGGTCAAAGTTAGTTAACTAACTTGTGAAGAACGACTCATGGAAAAAACATATTATCTCAATCATTTATTTGCTCTAGAAGTTTATTTATGTATAAAACTTAAGAAGATCATTTGGCATGGCCAGAAGTATTATATATAGAAAATGTTCTTTTTAATAAATTCATTAATTTTATTTTTTTATTTTAGAATTGAGAGATTCCAGAAAAACAAAGTCTTAAAGGAGATTGGAATGAGAATTGATGGAATCTCTTATAATAAATTTATTAGTGTTTATTTTTCTTCCATCCCATAATTTGAAATGGAAATCTGATTATTTTTGTGGAAAATTAACTCATATTATTTCCAAATCAATTTGAATTATAGTCCAACTAGCCTTATTAACATAGTGAAGTTAAAAAGGCCTTACAAAGCCTCATCCACCGTAAAAAAGACCTCAAGAATCATAAAACAAGTCCTTAATAATAGTATCAAATCTTAAGGTATTGTTTACGCATCTCGAGGTCTTTTTGATGATGGATGGGGCTTATTAAATCATGGCTGAACCACTTTATACATGTCTTGATCGAACACCTATGAGCCGGGTTCTAGATTGGCGAATCACCAACCCAAAAATTGGTTCTTAACCATTTATGGTCTTTAATTCCGACAAACCCACCCATGATTAATTTAATCGGGCAAACAGCTAATTAAATATGTAATAAAATAGACAATTGCTTATAAATTTAATAATTTAACTAGTAATATTTTCAAGAATCGAGATAATCTAACTACCTCACGTGGCAAACTCAATCGACTATCCTGACCTGACAAATTTGGAAACCATAGATCTGCACTCCTTTGGATACATGGCTACACTTCCCATAAAAGTGTATCTCGGAGGAATCATGCATCCCACGGATCATATATCTATAGTTCCCAAACTTGTCACATGAGGGTAGTTAATTGAGTATGCCACGCGGGGTAGTCAGATTATCATGACTCTTTTTTCAATTGAAAGTTGAGATGAACTAAGAATTTTTTAAACAAGCTAAATCAACCATTTATTTATTATTCAAATTATATAATACATGAAACCTAAAACCAAAACAAAGAATAAAAGCAAGTAATAATCAAGTGGGCATCTCAAAACGACAAGTAGGGCATGTATGTGTCTCTTCCAACCACTTAATGATGCATCCTCTGTGGAACAAATGCGAGCATGGCATACTTGTAACATCAACACCCACCACCAACTCATCTAAACATATGATGCACATCACTTCCAACTCGTCCGCTTTCTCGAATTTCTTCGTCTCTAACTTCTCAACGGAAGATTTCAATGCAGGAATCAAACTTAGTTCATTAGTTTCCATCGATTCTCTCACAATTCGTTGAGTGTTATGGAAAGTAGCAGTAGTTAGAACTTCTATCTCTACAAAGATGACTACTTCTTTATAAAGTTGTTCCATGCATGTAATGCAGCTATGTGAGCGAAATACAATTTCGTTGAAAGTATCTAAATGGTCCATAGGAATAAGATTTAAGAGAGAAAGATCAACAAAGAGGGAATAGATCAGTTTATCATCATCAGAACGGATCAAAATATTGGGAAAATTGAGTGGAAATGTTTTGATCACTGCAGGATCTTCTAGTGGTCCAAAGATTGCGAGTGGGTCCACCCATTGATACATCTTTTTAACACTAGCGATGATCGTCGCTTTGGCTTCGGTCTTTTTAACATTTTACTATTTTTACCGTTTTGGTAAAAAATATTAATTCCAAAAATGATAAAATTACTGTTTTCGAAATTAATTGCTATAATTTACCGTTTTGATAATTAATTATGAAAACTGTACCATTTTGATAAATTTCTCTAAAATCTAACTAAGTTAGTAAGGAAAGTGTTTTTCAAATTATTATTATTATTATGAAATTTTAAATTTAAATACTTTTAATCATTATTAAATTTGTATTCACTTATCAAGTGGCTTACAAATCCTCAAGTTGAAGTTTATCAATTGTGTCAAATCTCGTTGGAGACAGAACCATCTTGGCATCGTTCACCACCGAGATGGATTTACACAACGTCTCAGACTTCACACCATCTCACGAAACAAACTAGAACTCTAATGATATTTTAAAAATGTCGGTCGACACATTGAAACTCAGCCAAATCATTTGAGATTTTAATTTTTTAATTAAAATAACTATTTTGTATGATCTAAATATTTATTTTTTAAATAGAAAATGATCTTGTGATTAATGATCTTATAATCTACTTTATTTTATTTTATTTTTAAATATAATTAAATCTATGTAGGTACATAAATAGTTGTACTTCGAGTTTTATGTTTCATCTCGTAAAGCATGAGATGAGTCGTCCAAGATAACTCAGGTTATTAAACGTGCGAGTCCGGATCCTATGCACCCAGGGTGGAGGAATGAAACCCTCCTCCCACACCTCACAATCTTTTCTTCAACATAAACTATATGTAGTTTGCCACCCCCGACAACAACAAAATCCTGGCACCACACCTGTTTAGCATTTTTCAAAACCTCGGACTCAAACGGTAATTCTAAAAATTTGAAAGCATATTAATATGTATAAACCTATGATTTATTTTTAATCATCCTTTATCTTTAGAGTCGTGATAATATGACGCCCCTCTTTGACACACACCCCCCTACGCTCCCATCACAAAATCGTAGATCATTTGCCTCATGATACACAATAAAAAGATTCATGGTTATCCGTACCCCGAGGCAAATGATCTATGATTCTGTGATGAGGCCTGTGTAGAGGGGGCGTTAGGAAATCATTACACTTATTTTTTATAAGATGGTTGCTGGACCCCTTAAATTGTACTTATCCCCACATAATTTCTGGGGGAATGGTTGGATGTTTCCCTTTTAGCTCTTCGGCACATATATCTTTATTATCTTGTTCAAATAATAATTGGATTTGAATTTGCCAAACTCACAATGGTGGGACTTTGGTGATTCTTAAATTGTCCTCGATAAAGGAGACTTGCATTTATATTACACTTTGTTTGGATTGAGAGAAATAAAGAGAAGAAAAGAGAAAATAAATGATTTTCTCTCAATTTATCTTGTTTGGATTGTTAAGTGGTGAGCTAAGAGAAAAGAACTGGAGAGAAGAGGAAAAAAAAAACGATTTTTCTTTCTCTCCAAAAGTGGAAAGAAACCTTTTAAAAATATTTTATAATTCCAACTCTGCCCCTATATTTCTTTTAAGGTATTTTAAATTTCAAAGTTGTCCCAATTTATCTCCTATCAATCCAAACATGGTAGAGAGAAATTGAGTTACTCTTATTTTTTCTTCTCTTCTCTCCACTTCTCTTAATCCAATCAAAATGTAGAGTCCAACTAGTCTTACTAAGTTAGTAAGGACTTCACCCTCACTAAGGGTCCTTGGGCTCAACTTGTGGTATCCAAAACCATAATCCGATGCTTCAGCGTTGTAGAGGACACTGTTTTTGGGTGTTGAATGCCAATGTGGTAATAAAATGACCCTTGGTAAGGCTTAAAATCTTTATTAAGTTAGTAAGGAAAATGTTTCTCTTTCTATCATTGATTTATTTTAATCTTATCTACGATATTTCAATATTATTAAAATAATATTTAAGGACTATCCCAATAAAAGAAGTAGCCATTATAATAGGACCTATATATAACTCAACAAGGTTTGTCTATCCATAAACAATTAAAGAGTTCCGATACCCCCTCTCGCACGTGCCCCTGACGTGGCATTGGCTAGAATCAAAGATTATTTCCCATTAGGATACTCATTGTATATCCCCATAAATATATGCAGCTATGTATCTCAAGAAAAAGAATCTATTATTCTAACAAATGCCACACCAGGGTGTGTTAGAGGGGGGTGTCAAAAAATCATTATTCATAATTAAATATTAGAAGAAAATAAATCTCGTACAAGTTATTCTTTTATGAACTCAGTAATTTATTTTTGTTTTTCTTATAGATTAATGAAACATTGGAGAAAGCCAAATGGCCAAATGCACAAATGGTAATTTTTTTTTTTGCAAAATTTGATTGAAGGAATCTTGAGAATTCTAGAATGCATGACTAGTGTTGGGATGAAGGAGTTCATGGTCATCCCATAACAAAATATCAGAAGATCTAGATACAAATGTAAATGTAAAACATGATTATAATGTGTTGATTTGTTTAAATTATTCCATGTGTCATATACATGTTATTTTAAATCATGAAACATAAGAGGCATTAAAAATATCAGCAATTATGTAAGGATTTTTTAAATTACCTATTTTTTATTAGAATTTTATAGAACTTTTTTAAAATATATTTTTATTCAAAATTTATAAAATATAAAAAGTGTTTTAAAATATTTTTAAAATATAATGGTTAAGTTTTTAGTTTAGAAAAGAAAAACATTTTCTTTATTGACATCCTGACTACATTATCTTGTGTCATCTAAAAACATGATCCAATGACACACGGATGTAGAGGACAAAATTCTTAGAACTTGGAAATTGATACATGGAAAGGAACGTATTTTTTTCACTTAAGATTTAAAATTTACTAAACAGGTTGCATGGGTTGGATTACGTTACCTATTTAATAAATGTGTCAGGTTCAAGTTTAAGTTTTTGACACGATTATTAAATCGGTCGGTTTGGGTTTGTCACATTTTCAAAAGACCTTACCTCAACATGGCGTGACCCCCACCCATTGACACCCCTATAGTTAACTTTATTATGACCTTTGTTTATTTTATTTTTTTTAAAGAACATAGGATGAGAATTGATCGAAAGTTTGTTCTAATAGAAGAAAGCTTCTATTAATACACCAAATTTTACTTATAACACACCTTTCTACATATAAACAACCAATTAATTTCAAAAGGATTAGCGCCTTATAAGTAAACACTACAAAATAAACTGTCTTTATTGGGGTTTTCAATCGCCGCCATATGCTAAAGAAGCGTCGATATTATATAAAAACGGCGGTTAGCGTTTAGCTGGCGTCAAGGAAAATTATAGTGGCGTTTGAAACAACAGTTATAGAACCACCACAACAATAATAGATTTTTGACGATGGTTTTATAACTAATTACCGGCGATTATGAAATATCGATAGAACTCTTTGTCCACGTGTATTTTTCTATTACTGGCAGTTATAAACGGCGCTTATTGGAAACCACCACTGAAATTTGTATTAGAGGCGCTTAGTTGATCGGCGGGGAATGTATCCTTTTAACGTCATTTATTGTAAATTGCTGCTAAATAATGTATTAGATACTGCCGGTAATATATCATATTAATGGCAATTTCCTGGAAACCACCGGTGAATAATGTACTAGAAGCGCTTTAGAAACTGCCAATAATAGTATTAATAAAATATTTAATATATTATTAATACTATTACTGATGGTTTCTAAAGCGCCTCTAATACATTATTTATTGGCATTTTCTAGTAAATGCCGTTAATAATAAATAGAAAATCTTAAAAAAAAAAAAAAAAAAATCCCTATTTTGCTTACACCAATGTGGACCTCCAGCTATAAAAGAGTTGAATCAAAGACCTTGGAGTGCACCAAGACAAACGAAAAATAGAAAGGAAATGGGACCACACTGAATTTACATACGCGCAATGAATGAACAATTGGTCAACCGACTCCTAGTTAGTCTTACACAGGAAGCAATAATTAATAGCAAACAAACATGCCTCTAATTCTAAGAATATCCAAGGTAGGTGAGAAACAATGCATCTTTAAAAAGTCCATAAAATGCTAAACTATGTAGCACAAAACAATTCTGATTAATTGAAGGAAAAAAATTGATGAACACTTAAAAGAGAAGTAGTCGCATTGCTTAACTGTGAACAGCCACAGCTGAAACTATATCACATGGGATGGGTCTCCCTGCTACACCAAGACCCTATGAAAGCCTTACATTTTTCCAACTTACTACAGGGGTACCCCACTTAATCATGCAACTAAACATGTGTTCTCTAAATTGTCAATGTAGCTCAATGTTTCTAAATGTGGACATACATATCATACTTGGATTAATCTAAGCATTTTAGAATGTCATGCATACGATCGTCCATATTTCTTGGATATATTAATGCAATATCTATAAATACTTAGAAAAAAGAATTTAAAAAAAAAAGCATTAATGTAGTAGTTAATAGTTAGTTATTTTACCAAGTAGACAGGCAGTGCTGACCCTAAGAATAAAATCGCCTTCGATGTTGCTGTTGGTGGCGGTTCACAACAAAATCGCCTCTAAAAGATGGTTATTTTTTGCTGATTTACATATGAATTGGGTGGCATTAGCAAAAGTTAGTGTGGCAATAGAAGCTCTCTTATTTTACCCCATTTAAATGAGTTGAGATTCAACTCTATGAACATCTAAACCGAGTTGGGTTTTCAAGTGTAGTTAATCAACATGAAGTTTTACACAATTTTAAAACTCGAGAACTTGAATTGAATCGAATGTCCAACTAATTTAGAAGGATAAAAATCTTACAAGTCTACTCAGATGAAATAAATAAATATATTTAACATATAAGTATTTTTAAGATACATCTCCTAAAAAATATCATATATAGCCTATTAAAGTGGTTGAGTTTCTGACGCAAAGTGGTTCATTTTTGGGATGACTCGGTCGAGACGAAGAGTTGAGTCAGTTGATTTGCCGAGTTAACTTGGCAAGTTGGGTTCATAAAGTTTTAGGGTCAAGACACCTTGAAATCCAATCCAATCAAATGGAATTGACTCGGTCAAGTTTTGAGCTGACTCAATGAGTTGTAAAACTATGATTTTACGTGCTAATGTGTAGTAAGGTGAATATTTCCTTGTGCACCCTATGATATCAACCATTTCATTGGTTGATCTTTGGGTAGTTTGGGAAATATAGGGAGTGAAATGGTGTCCTCAAAGAGATCTATGACAATGATTTTGTTGATGTAAAAACTTATGTTATACTTCAGATGTACTAGATAATAACTCATTCAAACTTTTTTCCCTTGTTAGTTGTTAATTTATTTTTGTTTCTATTTTTTAATGGTAATAAAAATTATTGTTTAGGATGTAAATTTGGATATTTTGTGAGTGTAGAGGAGAGAAACTAAACAAGACAACTTTAGAAGCATGGATGAAAGAGAAAAAGGCCCAAACTCTTGAACACACACTCAAATTGTTTGATGAGATGAAAGGGAAAGGGTTGAAGATCTTCTAGATAAAATTCCGAAAATATGTGCAACTTTTGTTAAAATTCCCGTTCAAGTACACTGTTCATTTTACTTCCGAAAATATGCATGATGAGATTGCAGAGATTTTAATGTAACGATCTCGCTTATAAAAGGTAGCGAGATCACTAATATTTGTTCGAAAAGTGACAATCTTGCTAAAAGATAGCGAGATTGCT
This sequence comes from Akebia trifoliata, assembly GCF_017979445.1. Lineage (NCBI taxonomy): Eukaryota > Viridiplantae > Streptophyta > Magnoliopsida > Ranunculales > Lardizabalaceae > Akebia > Akebia trifoliata. The sequence goes on along the minus strand of NC_141386.1, from coordinate 2,660,145 downwards.
GCTATTTATATTTTGAAAGTAACGATCTCACTAAAATAAAGTGCGTGAGAGAGGGAAAAATTTTGCCGCTTAGAACCAAACAAACTAAATGTATTAACGGTGAATCATTAATTATTGTCATTAAAAACTATATTACCGACGTTAAAAAAATGTTGTAAAGCATATTTTATAAATTTAATTAATTTAAAAAATGAACGAATTAAATTACCATCGATTCTTAAGACAAAAACCGTTGTTTCATGTGTATTAGCGGCACAAGATAACCGTCATTTAATCTTTTTTTATGCATTTAAAAATTAATCGAGCTAATTAACGACTTTGTTTTTTTATGAAAAGCCGTTATTTGTATGGTATTACCAGCGGTTTAATAATTAATGTCGTTGTTTCACGTGTATTAGCGGCACAAGATAACCGCCGTTAAATCTTTTTTTATGCATTTAAAAATTAATCAAGCTAATTAACAACGTTTTTATGAAAAGCAGTTATTTGTATGATATTACCAACGGTTTAATAAACAATGTCATTGTTTCATGTGTACTAACGGCACAAGATAACTGCCGTTAAATCTTTTTTATGTATTTAAAAATTAATTAAGCTAATTAACGGCATTTTTATAAAATGCCGTTATTTGTATGGTATTACCAGTGGTTTAATAAACAATGCCGTTGTTTCATATGTATTAGCGGCACAAGATAATCAGCATTAATTTTTTTTTTTTATGCATTTAAAAATTTATCGAGCTAATTAACAGCATTTTTGTGTGATTGTATTTTGTATTTGTTTTTTTAATTCATATGCTACGTAGTCATTTAGGTCAGTGTGGTTCTCTACACCCAATCACCATGGTTGAAGCATTTGCTTTAATGATCTAATTATTTCACTTATCAATTTACATTCACTACGTGAAAAAAGGGGTCAAGTAGACGCCAAGGTCTGGCAAATTTAGCCTTTTTTTTTTTTTTAAACCCAGTGTATAAAAGAGTCTTGTAGAATTTAACCCTACTGTAGTGATTAAAGTCTCGTAACAGGATTGATGCATATGAAGCAATTCCTTTAACATGATGTACCCAATTTGGAGAATTTTACCACTTTTTTGAAAATTTAGAGAATTTTGTGACTATGCCTATAATTGGCCAAGTTTGCCATAGATATCACCTCGGGACCATCCAAATATGGTACGATTATTTGCGAAGTCAAGAAAACAAAATTTACTAAACAGTGTGATTTGAGCGCATGTGATTTCGTAGATATAAACAAAATCCAAATGGATCAAGCCGCCACATTTGATGGCAAGTTGCTAATATAAAATTGCAAAACATGTTGGAACATAAATGTCCCATACACATGTTTTGATGTTGTCTATATATATTCGAATTTATTATTAATTATGTCAAAAATGTATCAAAATTTTCTAAGTATGGAATAATAGAGTTGAAAGTATACATAACTCCCCTTTATATTCGCCAGTTTGTTGAAAAGGGATAGGATGTATTGGTTTCGATAAGGATCCAATTTGATAATCTATCAGATTGATTTTGGACTAATTATGTTTTCGATCAGATAAGGACCAGATATTATGAAATGTCAAAATGTATGTAAATAACATTATATATTTTATTTAAATAGATAAAGTTTATGTATATGTTGTTAATCAAATAGGATTTGATTGGGTCCAGACCTGATTCAATTATTATTGGATAGAATTTTTCTTTAGTGTTTAAAATGCCAAAAATAAAAAAAAATTTCAAAATCCCAAGAAATGGATTTTGCATAATTTCTTATTCTAGGAAATCTCTAATCTAATTATGGGAGAATAATTTTTTAGTTCAAAGCAAACATAACATCAGATTCTAGATTCCAGTTATGGGTAAGAGCTAGATTCTAGACTTGAAACAAAAGCCATGAAAGATTCAATTTTTTTTAGGTCAATGGATTGGATCAGACTTAAAATCCAATGCGTTCCGATCCAATAATATTTCGACTCGATAACTTATTGCATCGAATCTAGATCAATCATGTCCCGATCTGATAATATGTTAGAAAGTATATAGATCATTTTATATATTTGTTGAGATGTATGAAGTTTATTTATATTTTGTATATAAAATCGGATTTTGCCCGATCCAAACCCTATTCGATTGTTAATAGATCGAATATGGATCTTAATATTTAGTTCTAATAAAAATCCGATCCGATAAAGGTTAAATCTAATACTTATCGGATCAGTCCTGGATCCGACCCGATTCATTAACAACCCTATTTCTTATTTATTGGAAAAAAATAAGTTTCATTTTTACCACAAAAAATATAATATCACTACTAAAAATAAAGTCACACAATCATAAACTAATATCTATCGAGACATAAATTAAATATCCCAAAACATAAATCAAGTTTTATCATAAAAAATAGATAATTTAAAAAATTCTTAAATAATTGTTGATATATTCAAAATTATACGTTAATGATAGAAAGATTAAACTGGTTGATGCTCTTAACCTGAACCTAACCCATTTAATAATAGTGTTAGACAAATTGAGTTTGACTCAAACCCACTAATTTTGTGTCGTGTTCGTGGGTTATGTTGAGATTGTCACACCTCAAAGTTGTTTTGCAATTGAGTCCATTAACAACCTTACTTTAATGATGTCAACTGCCCAACCTGACAATATCAAATAGGTGCCGGGTAGTATCTTACATCCAGGGATTAAAAAAAGATTCCATTTTGCCTTTAAAATACACTCCATCTTTCCTATTATCTCGTAAATGTATTAAAAACGTTCTTAATTAAACAATTTAAAACTACAATCACATTGGCTTACTTCTTTAATAACACACTTTTAAGATCAATGTTGCCAGTCATGTGACCTTAGGGAGAAACCAGTTTGATGCTGCTATGATTACATGAAAAAATTATACCAAACATTGTCAAAATGACATGTGGCACTTTGAAATGTTATAATCAAAACAAGTTCAAATGATTAATGATAAATAAGTGTTATAAAAAATGGTCAAATCTATGATTAACAATCAATCATGACAATTTATCAAGTCCACCAAAAGATCATCAATAGATTTAGTGGCAATTGTGTGTACCACAAGACCAGGAGGAAGGCGATTAATCATTTATATAAATAATCGGATGATGTGTGTGTGTGTGTGTGTTTTTTTATTTATTTATTTATTTAACAGTTAGGTATTCTGTAGATAACGGATCGGGCTCATATCTAGGTTTTGCCCAATCCATAGACTATGGTCTTGTCCAAGGACAAGTCCTGGGACACGTGCAATGCTTGCACATCACACACACCAAGTGAGTGATCTTCTATTAAGAGTATCAATGGGATGGTCTTGGTTCCAGGTCATAATCTAAATCGTTAAATTTTATAGGCTTTATAAATTAAAATTGAAATCGTTAGAAAATTTTTTAAACAATTCTAATTGTTGGTTCTTATTAATTTCTCAATCAACTCCATTCCAAGAGATTAGATTGTAATTGATTCCAACAAAAAAGATCCAAATCCTGAGTGGGTACCCATTAACACACCTATCCCAAATCTTCGAGATAAAGAATTTTTTAATAGAAAATTGATGAATCAGTAGATGAGATAAAAAAGAGAGTCCACATGGCACTTAAATAAGCTGTGAGCACAGATACTTCTGTCTTACTTAAAAGCATGCGCTAAGTTCCCGAACTCAACACATCAACGCGCTTTTTACTATGCAACTCTCAGTCTCAATCTCTCTTCTTTAACTTTCTTTTCTTTTTCTTAATTTTTTTTCCTTCCTCTCTTTCTTAGCAAGAATATATAAATCGAAAAGAAAGAAAAACAAAGGAACAAAGGATCAAAGCTTTAAGATGGGTTCGAGGCTTGTAATGTGGAGCGTGTTAGGAACCAAATCTTTGTTGATTTTATTCATATTTTCATGGTTTTCGTCTGTCACAGCTTCTGTATCTTACGACGAAAAAGCTATAATCATAAATGGGCAGCGGAGAATTCTTATTTCCGGATCCATACATTACCCACGAAGCACTCCTGAGATATTTTATTGTAAATGTGGTTGATGGATCTCTCTAATCTTCTTGTTTTCTGCATTTTTTGAAGTTTTTGGCCAATGGGGTTCCTCTACTTTTCTTGTTTTATGCAATTTTTGGTTTTTCTGGAATATTTCGCAAGTGGATATCTCTAATCTTCTTGTTTTCTGCATTTTTTTTTTTAAGTTTTTGGTCAATGGGGTACCCACCTCTGTTTTTATTGTTTTATGCAATTTTTGGTTTTTTCTGGAATTTTTCACTAATGGGTCTGATCATCTTGTTTCCTGCATTTTTTTGGTTTGTTGAAATTTTGCCCATATGAATACTTCTTTTTTTCCTCCAATTTTTCTTGAATTTTCACAAGTGGGGGTGTCTCTGTTTCTTTTGTTTATCCATTGTTTTCTTGAATTTTCTTTGAAGGTTTTTTTTTTTTTTAATTATTATTTAAAAATGATGTTTTCTGGCTGGGTTGCAGATGTGGCCAGATCTTATTCAGAAGGCCAAAGAAAGAGGTTTAGATGTTATCCAGACCTATGTTTTCTGGAACTTTAGGTAATAATAATTCCAACTCTATGTTTATTTCCCTTTATATCTATCTTTAAAGAAGAAAAAAAGAAAAAAATTAATCTAGTGGTGTTCTTGATGCTGAACAATCTGTTAATTTGATGTTGGGTACTTAGGTTCACTTCATTGTCTTGCTTCTTTTTATCAATTATTTCTTGTTAATTTGATTGCAATTCTTGAATGTTTGTATAATAGGCCGCAATGGAACAATTTACAAAAAAGATCGTGAACTTAATGAAAGAAGAAGGGTTGTTTGAATCTCAAGGAGATCTAATAATTCTTACTCAGGTAAACCGATCAATTGTCTAAGCCATCTATTCTCCTATTTCCTTGTTTTCAAGAAATGGGGTTGTGATTCTTGGGTTTCCCAATGCGAATTAACACTATGTGAAAATTGAAAATTGAAAATTTTGACACGAGAATTTGACTGGTCAAAGTCCACAAATTTTAGAAATTGAATTTTGACGGCCCATGACTCTTGAAAGTTTTTATGTTCCCCAATTCGACAGCCTAGGGCCATCAAATTTTTGCCATCCTCTGTTAATTTGATGGTTTTGTTCCGTCGAAAAAATATATTTGACAATGAAAAATTTGATGCTTTGATCCGTTGAAATTTTATAAAATTCGATGGCCTTGGGCTGTCAAGTTTAGGGTTTTTTTTTTTCTCACATTGTGACTGTATCTTAGGTGGGTCCTATACCTGTAGCTTATTTTAAAATGCAAAATCTTTGTTGGATTTTCTTCTTTCTTGTTCCACCCTTCTCATCCTTAGCAGTAGAATATTGTTGTTGAAGCAATTAATTGAATTCCCAAACTAGGGATGTCAATGGGTCAGTTTTGGGTTGATTTCACATGTACCCAAAACATGAACCTAAATAAAATCTCAGTTCTGGTTCTTATCGATTTCGGTTTCAGGTATGAGGTCCTTGGAATCAAAATCGGCCCAATACCAATACATGGAAACAAACATTTATTTATTATTGAAATTATATAATACATGGAAACTAAAAATGAATCAAAACAAATAATAATCAAATAGGCATCCCAAAACGACAAGTAGGGCATGTGTATCTCTTTTCCAACCACTTGATGATGCAACCTCTATGAAACAAATGGGAGCATAGCATACTTGTAACATCAACACCCACCACCAACTCATCTAAGCATATATGGTGCAGCACATCTCTTCCCACGACTCGTCCGCTTTCTCGAATTTCTTCGTCTCTAACGTCTCAACGGAAGATTTTAATGCAGGAATCACACTTTGTTCATTAGTTCCAATCAATTCTGTCAATTCTCTCACAATTTGTTGCACTCTTTTGTATTCTACGTCTCCAACGTTAACGTCATGGAAAGTAGTACTAGTTAGAACTTCTATCTCTACTAAGATGTCTATGTCTTTATAAAGTTTTTCTGTGGCACACAATGCAGTTTTTTTTAGCAAAATCGGATACAATTTCGCTGAAGGTATTCCAATAGTCCATAGGAATAAGATTTGAGAGATAAAGATCAACAAAGAGATGATAGATCAGTTCATCATCACAACGGATCAAAATATTGGGAAAATTGATTGGAAATGTTTTGATCACTGCAGCATCTTCAAATGTGGTTTCTACCCATTGATACTTCCTTTTAACACTAACTACGATCTTCGCTTTGGCTTCGGTTTGTAAAAATGGCTTCTCAGCGTGTTCTTTGTATGTAACATTCAAATCCAAACTTGAAACGCGAGTAAACTCATCATTATGACTATCCATGGCTTCTTCAAGCAAACTCTCTCTCTATTGGGAAACTGATGAACTCCTTTTTTCCATTATAATTCTAATTTTCTATTTTTATTTTTATTTTTTAATATTTTTAGACAGTTCTAGTTGTGATAGAAGTCGGACTGGTCGTGATAGAATCGACCTGGTAATATTTAATTTTTTTTAGTAAGACTATCCTTACTAATTTAGTAAGATTTCAAAAATTACTAAGGGTCGTTTATCTCTTCTTGTCGAATCCAAATACATGATCCGATGTCACAGGGTTTGTAGAGAGAAAATTCTATATATTAACAAAAAAATTAATTAATTAATGTTCACTGTTTTATTTTTAGGGATGTGTATCCCGAGGTATACAATCTATGGTTCTAACACATGTCATGTCAGGGGAGTATTTTGTGTATGCCACGTGAAAAAGGGGAGTATTTTGTGTATGCCACGTGAAAAGGACAGTCTGATTATTACGGCTCTTAATTTTTTAGTAAGGCTATCCTTACTAATTTAGTAAGATTTCAAAACTTACTAAGAGTCGTTTATATGGGATTAGTTGAATTTTAATTTTAAAATAAATAATTTTGTTGATTTTATATTTTTTTATCTAAGTTTTTCCATGAAATCTAGAGGACTGTAGTGTTAGATTACCAATGTAGAAAAAGTAATGATTTTCTTGCTCCCCCTTGTGGCATACTCAAAATACTCTCCAAATGTGGTAGATGTGGCATGTGCTAGAATCATAGATTTGTTTTTCTCGGGATACACAACTGCACATATTTATGGGGATGTGTAGTCTGAGACATAAAATCTATGGTTCTAGTACATGCCACATCAACAGAGTATTTTGAGTATGCCAGGTGGGGAGTCAGATTATCAAGACTGTAGAAATCCATTTAAGCTCTAAGTAGTGAGGAAAGTGTTTTTCTTAATTTTTTTTGAGTTATTAGAGTCTGCCTAGCCTTACCAACTTTGTAAGATTTCAGGGTTGTTAGCCTCACCTCGTGCCAATGTAGAGGATAAAATTCTATGAACTTCGAAAAAAAAAATTATAAAAAAATTAATTTTTATCGTTGAATTTTAATTTTAAATTTGGGAGTTCGTGGAAGTCTAGTTGTTGTCTATTTTAAAAATCATGGATCAAGCCCATTGATTTGAGCAAAACGACCCTTAGTAAGACTTAAAATCTAACTAAGTTGTTAAGGAAACTATTTTTCAAATTATTATTATTATTATGAATTTTTAATTATTTTAAATACTTTTAAACATTATTAAATTTGTATTCACGTTTGACTTAACTAGCCGAGTTGAGGTTTATCCATGGTTTCAAATTTCATTGGAGACAAAGTCATCTAGGCATTGTTCACCACCGAGATGGATTTACACCGTGTCTCAGACTTCACACCATCTCATGAAACAAATTAGAATTCAGATGATACTTTGAAAATGTCAATCGACACAGAGAAACTCAGCCAAGTCTACTGAGATTTTAATTTTAATTTTTTAATTAAAATAACTATTTTGTATAATCTAAATTTTATTTATTTTAATAAAAAAAAATTATAATCAATTCTATATAGATATTTTAATGAATAGTTGTAATTCGAGTTTTATGATTTCTTTCGTAAAACATGAGATGACTCGTCCAAAATAACTCGGGTTATTAAACATGCCACTCCACGTTTATACTATGTGTTTTCAAACTTAATCATTCATTCAATATGACCAAATATTCGAAATCATGCTCTACTTATTTTATCTTCTTAATATTGAGTTCCAACTAAAGGAAATCTTCAATGAGGACATACAAGATTTCAAAGCCGTCCATAGGGAAAAAGTTACAAAAATATTGGAAAAAATCACAAGCTAAATCTGTTTATTCTCTCTTAATTGATTTATAGTCGATTACCACTAATAAAAATACAAGACACAAACATAACAAATCAAATGACGCAATGTTATTCAAAATAATAATACAAACTACATATCAAATATCATAGGTGAGTCTTGAACACGATGATAGCCATGAACCTCAACTGCTACTTCTTTAGGAATATCTTCCATAAAATTCAGAACCTTTTAATTTGTTCTTTATCCTGGACAAAACAAATATATTTTTTTTATCACTGTTAATGACATATTATAAAAACTATACAAAAACATTTTAAAGGTTTAAACTACTAAACATAGAGAAGTCCTCACTTTAACTATTAGCCAATGTCCCTTATGCTACAAAATTCTCAACAGATCATAGATCGGTCACCTACTAATTCCATAGGTTCTATTTCATTATATAAAATTCGTTTTCAAGAGAATAAGAATTACTTGATGGGAATATGAATTCCATTGTTTGATTGAAACCTTGTAAAATGTCAAAAAGAGAGTTGGTTTTAGCATTAGTTATAAAATTATCGAGTTAACTTTAAACTCGATTGAGTCAACTCGGTCTTGTTATTTGATTATACATAATATTTTTGTTGGATAAGTATCTTACCAAATTTGAATATTGATTTAAAATAACTTGTCCCATCATCAGAACCGTTAGCATGTGATGTGATGATGAGAGCCTCAAATAAATTCGAAATATTTGTGTGTTGTATTGGGAATCTATTTGTATTCTCCCATCATCTGAACCGTTGGTATGTGATGTGCTGTGATGTGATGATGAGAGCCAATTAGGAGTGGAGGTGTTTCTCTTCCTAATTCAAAATTCAAAATTCAAAAGTAAAATCAATCTTAATTAAAAACGAACTTTACCTCTCTCTCTCAGATCTCGGTGGAGTCGTGATGCATACGTGTCTCAAATATTAAAGTCCCTCATTACTCTCCTCTTACGTCGATCTTGTCGATCTTGATGTTGGGGATGTGTGATATGATGCTCCAGTCCTCTCCTACCTCCTTTTGGCAACGTGCTCCCAAAACAGAGCACCCAATAATTTTCAAGTGTTGAAGCGAGGTGAGTTGTTTCAGCTCCTCAGACATGCACATCAAGGAATCAGAGTAAACGATTGACAAGCTTTGGAGCGATGTAAGATGAGCCAAACCTTCAGGGAGTGACGAATGTGGTGAAAATATAATAGATAGAGACTTGAGATTGTTGTTGCTGTTGTTAACTTGGTTGGTTGGCAATGACATTGAAAGAACACCTACATCCCCCATTAATTCCAACTCTTCAAGGAGTGGAGGAAGGCATGGTGTCCAACTCAATTTTGGGCAAAATTCAATGATCAGTTTCCTTAGTGAAGCAGGGAATATGTAGTGAGGCAGCTCCTTTAACTTGGGGCAATGAGAAATTGATAATGTGTGGAGAAGTGGCATGATGATGATTATATCTCTTCCTCCTCCACTTCCAGCAGCATGTTCTTCTTCTTCTTCTTCTTCCCTTGTCAACATCTCCCACTCCTCCAACTCATCCATACTCCACAAAGTAAGTTCCTTCAACTGTGGGAATGCTACCACAACTCTTGATTCTCCACCACCTCTTTTTGTACCATCATCATCAACATCCACATTAATTCCTAAAAACTCAACACCTACACGTTTCACCGATTTCATTTCTTTTATATCAAGGCTTTCAAGGACTGGTAAATTTCCAAGAGCTGGCAAAACCTGTAACTTTGGACAGCTCCGAAGGTATAAGTATCTGAGACATGGCATAATCACTCCATCTTCTACCCTCAAATCCCACTCCTCCAACTCATTCATATCCCAAAAACTAAGTTCCTTCAACTGTGGGAATGCTACCACAACTCTTGATTCTCCACCACCTCTTTTTGTACCATCATCATCAACATCCACATTAATTCCTAAAAACTCAACACCTACACGTTTCACCGATTTCATTCCTTCTATCCAGAGGCCTTCAAGGACTGGTAAATTTCCAAGAGCTGGCAAAACCTGTAACTTTGGACATCTCCAAAGGGATAATTCTCTGAGACATGGCATAATCACTCCATCTTCTACCCTCAAATCCCATTCTTCCAAGTTAACCATATCACTAATATGAAGTTCTTTCAATCTTGGCGGAAAAATCGGAAGACCATCACTACCTGCAATTCGGCCAAACACCTGGCCCATGAATTTAACCTCATCCATGTTTTCTATTTTGAGTTTTTGAAGAAATTGAAATTTCCCAAAAGTAGGAAATTGCACACATTTCTTGCAATCATTTAATTTAATAACATGAAGATTGGACAATATCAAATCCACCATCCACCTAGGAAACTTAGAACCAAAGTAACCTTTTATTCGCAATTCCACCAAGTTTCGATGTGGTTGGAGGCCTTCCAGCAAACCCTCAATCCTCTCTATCTCGCTTTCTCCCACATTTTCCAAATCACAAACCTTGAAGCTCAAACCTAGACCACGAAGATGTTGCTTATTCTTCAATTCTGCTTCATTAGCCTCATTTACATCCGCCACTCTTTCCAACCCAGATATTTCTAGATCCCCTTGGAGGTGGTTGAGATCTTTTAATTCTCCAATTTTGCATCCACCTCCCCTAGTATCATCGCCAACAATGAACTTACACAATGTTCGAAGGGAGCTTAATCTACCAATTCCTTGAGGTAGGTATCTTAGTTCATCAGTTTTTTCAATTTCGAGATGCCTCAGCTTAATCATTTTCCTAATCCCTTGAGGTAGTTTACATAGCCTGTCACAATAATTGAGTTTCAATGTCTGCAAATTATACAATCTGCACATTGTTTCAGGCAATTCCTTCAACCTTGTCCAAGACAAGTCAAGGTATCTAAGATGTATCAACTTCTCAACCTCATTTGGCAGTTCTTCTACAGGGTGATCGCGCAAAGATAGTTCTCTTAGACATGTCAATTGACAAAACAAATTAGAAGGAGCTGGAACAGAGTGTGATTCGTCTGAATATTGTCCATTAATGATGAGAGTGCGTAGATTCTTTGCCTCGTAAATGGAAGGAAGGATGGAACTTAAATCTGTAAACCTTGTATCGTTTAAATGGCGGACCTTCTTGCTATTGTTGTTGAATTCTGTGTTATTATCATCCATGATAAAGCATTCAGTCTTCGTCAGAAATTGGGCAAAATCATGAATAAGATCATGCATCTTGCAGTAAATTATGTTTCCATCGTCATCTAGTTTCATGTTTTGGAAAAATGAGCGCATCAGTAGTTCATTGAAATATTCAGCGCCCACTACTTCCCATTCTGTACTTCTCGTGGAGTTAAGAAGACCCTGCGCCATCCACAACTTAATTAACTCATCCTTTCCCATCTGATGATCTTTTGGAAAGACAGCGCAATACATGAAGCAACGTTTCACATCTGAGGGCAATGCATAATAACTCAACAAGAGAACAGGTAAAACTTCTTTTTCAACATCTTGTAATTCCCATGCATCATTTTCCAAGACTTGTTTCCACTCTGATCTGGTTTTTTTGAAGAACATGAGACCTCCCAAAGCCTTGATGAAAAGAGGCACACCCTTGCACTTTTTTACCATGTCCACGCCGATATCTTCTACTTTCTCACGCTCTTCGTTGGTCCACCCGTGAAAAGCAATACGTTCAAACAATTCCAAACATTTCTCCTCGGACAATTTCCCCAGATCATGAGTGTAGGCCGAATCCACCATCGATGCAACTTTCTTACTGCGCGTAGTAACGACAATTCTACTTCCTTGTGCACCAGCCTTGAAAGCTAGCTTCAATGGACTCCAGTCGGTGTGCTTCTCAGTCCACACGTCATCCAGCACGAGTAGAAACCGCTTTCCCATGACAGATGTATATAATTTTTGATGCAAAGGTTCCCACTCAATGGAATTAGGGGCGTCCTCACGAGCAGCTTCAATGATCGCTTTGGCAAGCCTTGTTAAATCGAAAGGATCAGATACACACACCCACATTCTCTTCTCGAAATGGTTATTCACCTTATCATCATTGAAGACCATTTGGGCAAGAGTGGTCTTCCCATATCCCCCAGGTCCACATATAGAGATGACAGTTGGTACATTACTTGTTTCTAGCCGACTACTCTCGCTCAACAATTTGCTTAGTATAATATCTTTGTCCTGGTCACGACCGCATACATCTAATTCATCAATCAGAGAGCTAGTCATTCGAAATGTTGGTGGTTCCGCAATAGTAGTAGTAGTAAACTGGAACTGGTCCTTCTCCTTTGCAATATCATCTAGTTTGTCCCTTATTTCTTTTATCTTATGGCCGATGCCACGACGTAAAGAAACTTGACTGAAGCAATTCCAATTGCAATTGCAAAGAGAAAACAAATAGGAGCATACCTCCTCTAATACGCCAACTTCCTCTTCATTTTCCGATCTGTGAATTTCAATGCGCCATTCGTCCAACACATCTTCCATGTCGTAGAGCACGTCTTTGAGATTTTCTAACCAAAGCTTCACCGTTTCCTTTTTTACTTGTTCCTCCTCTGCATCTGTGAGTACGGCTTGAATATGTTTGAGTGTGCAAGTAAGCTTTTCAACTTCTTGAGGGGTACCCAACACCAGTTTCACCTCTTTCTTCGCCTCTTCAAGGATGACGGATCCCAATTCCGTCAAAACAGTGGAAACGAGAGCGTACGCCATACTTGGAAATGAGATAGAAGGTTGAAGCAAATTGATGAAGATGAAGCAAGCAATGAGGATGAAGGGTGAAAGTCAACAGTCTAACAATGAAATATTAGAATCTATTATTGGTTTGGTGGGAGACTAAAACAATGATTCCACTGTCGTGTGCAGTGCTAGACAGCTAGCTTACGATGCTTTTTTGACTATTATTATATAAAGGCAACACAAAGCTGACAAAAACTCATGGTGTCATTCACATTACCGTAGATGTTTTTCCACAAGATACGAGTAAAAACAATCTACGGTTAAATGGGCGCCACCACATCAATTTTGTCACGCTTGTGGGTTTGTTCGCGTCTTTCCGACATTTTCCTTATTTATTTGAATTATTTCTAGTAAAGCGATCATCATCTCTCTTCATGAGAGTTGTTATTGGCACTCCAACTTTTACTTATCAAATCTTAATTTAAAATAAAGAATTTTTCTTAAAACGTTCACAACTTTTATCCAAATTCCAATTTCAATACCCATTTTAATTTCAAAAACATGTATTTTGAGTGAATTTATCCCTTTTATAATCAATGAATTCACTTTTACATCCACAAATTCATAAAATATTAAAATTAACAAATTCTCAATTTCATAGATTATAAAAATGATAAAAGCATGTTTTAGAAATTAAAATGAATTGTGTACCCGACTCAACGCGCAAAATGCAAAATCATCCTTTTATTTTTTTAATGGATTTTTTTATTTTTAAAATTTGAGATTTTATTTAAACCTAATCATAATTATAAAATAATTATTAAAATTGTGAATGACTCTTATAATATTTTGTAATATTAAGATATAATTTTAAAAATTGAATTGTAATATTAGCACAGTTTTCCTTTTTTTTTTTTTTTTTTTTTTTGAAAGGGACGTGTGAAAGATGCTTGAAAGTACCATTCCACCGACATCTCTTTACTTTTTTTTACTAACACCACTGAGGTAGGTAAAACAGCCACCAAAGATTGGATTTACTCTCTATACGAGATAAGTAAATTTTGATTTGAGAGATTTACCGATCAAACTTATTTGTAGCAATTTTATTACAAAAACTCCTTAGTTCGTAAGTTTGCTACTGAAATAAATCTTATTTTATTAATCATGCTATCATGATTAACTTAGTAAGATTTTAAATTTTACTAATGATCGTTGGGCTCATATAGATTACCAAATCAGCAATCTAACAATAAGATCTTTTAGATTTCATGGAAAAATTCAGATTAAAAATAATGTATTTGTCGTGGTCATGATCACAAACTTCTAATACATCAATCAGAGAACTAATCATTTGAATGTTGGTAGTTCCGTGGTACTAATCAAAACTGATCTTTTGTGTCTAGATTCATCGAAGGGTCGATATTGCGTGAGAGACATAGGTAAAGCAAATAACGCTTTTAAAGGGGTAATTTAGTAAAATCCTTATAAATTGATAATATTAGGTTTAAAAAACTTCTATTGGCACTCTAACTTTTATTTATTTCCCTCTAATTTAAAATAAAGAGTGCGCTGATTTTTTATGGGTTCGTCACTTCTAATATCTATGAATCCGGAGATATACATACGAATTCATTGATTATTTTGGAGGTATAAATTCTTCAACCCATGAGATAACGACATGTGTCACTAAGGAATGCGAGGGTTCACAGGATACATTCGTTTGACATGTGTGTGTGTGTGTGTGCAATTGCTCGGGTGGTTCATCGAGGGAGGGGGTTTAGACGAAACCGGGGAATCAATATTTTATGGATGGAAATTATTCTAATCCTTGGGATACACAATTGTACATGTATCTTTCTTCTTTAATCAAAATTTCAACCAATGAGGGTGAAGGGTGAAAGTCAACAGAACAGGAATGAAAGATTAGAATCTATTATTGGTTTGGTGGGGAAACTAAAGCAATCAATTATTTTACAATCACATGTGCTGTGTATTGCCCAATTATTAATATTAGGGTCAGAAATGATTCCTATCGTGGCATATGTGGTGTGTATTGCACCGACATCTCTCTCGCGTACGTGCTCATTTTACAACTGCACAGACGTAAAGCAAATAACGTTTTTAAAAAGGTAATTTAGTAAAATCCTTATAAATTGACGATGATATTAGTTTTAAAGACCTTCTATTGGCACCCTAACTTTTATTTATTATTCTCCAATTTAAAATAAAGAAAGAGTGCTGATTTTCTAACTCACTTCGACAGACTAACTCATCCACGCTGCATGTGCAAGAACCTCGGGATACACAATTGTACATGTATTATGTGGATTGCAATTGTGTATCCCGATGAAACATTTATGATTCTTGCACTTGCCACATCAGTAGAGTTAGTGGAATTTGTTAAAGGAGAGTTAGAAAATCATGACTCTTTTTTTAACCTATGAAATCACTCGTGAGTTCGTCACTTCTAATAGCTATGAATTTGAAGATATACCAGTGAATTCATTGATTATTATGGAGGTATAAATTCTCCAACCCATGAGATAACGACATGTGTCACTAAGGAATGAGAGGATTCACAGGGTATATTCACCTGACATGTGTGTGTGTGAAGTCGCTCGGGTGGTTCATCGAGGGAGGAGGCTCGGACGAAGGTCGGGGAAATAGAGTTTCATAAATGGAAAGGATTCTAATCCCTAGGATTTCGGGATTTAGACAATTGAATTAGAAATGACTCTTACAAAGGGATAAGGAAGGAAAACGTGTAAAATAGCAACTCACTCTCTATAAATAAAGAAGGACCCACACATAAAGGTATGCAATTTCTCTACACTAAAACCCTGTTGAATTTTCTCTAGAACTAACTTAGGTATTGAAGGCTTTGTGGAACAAGAAATAGGGAAGATCTCGAGGAGTTGAATATCGTCCGATCGGACGAACAAGAATCTTGAGATGATCACAAAACACGACTCCACAATTATAAAATTGACGAATTTACTTGAAATATATGTTTTTGGAATATTCTAATAATATTTCTATTATAACATTGAATCATTTTCTCGTGAAGATTTAGATAAAGATTAGACTGAATTAAAATAAACTAGATAAATTAGAATTTTTACAATTTTTCGAGTATTTTATGTGTAAACTCAATTATGTTTTTGTGTAACTAGAGATCTAATAATAAAAGAATTGTTTATTTATCATGGTATCATAGTCATTGTTGATTCCAATCCAACAATTAGGCCAATGTTGCTCTTGATTCCTATCCAAACGAATTACTTCAATATTGAACACAAACCAGCCAAAAATAGCTTAAACTTGACTGCCTAGTTCTAGGCTTGGCCTTGAAACTTTGATGCAAAATTCTAGAATGGTGAGCACAGATCAACCATGACCACCAAGTAGGATTGCAACCTGGGCAGGTTGGACAGTTAACCCAGGCTCAACCCAAGTTGTAAAACCCTCAACTCAAGCTCAACTCAACCTGACCATCAGGTTAGAGCTCATTAACCCAAGCTCAACCCGAGATTGAGCTTCTAAAATCGGGTAGAGTCCTGGTTGGGCCAAGTTAGGTAACTTTTGGCGGGATGCATGGGTTAACCCTCATATTTCAAAATACCCTTCATCTTTAATCAAATTTTCAATCAAACTTAACCTTAAAAAATAAAATAAGATTACCAAAATATTCTTCATCTTTATCAAAATACCCTTCATCTTTACCAAAATATCTTTATTCTTTAATCAAAATTTCAACCAAACTTAACCTTAAAAAATAGGATTTTACCTGTTTGGGTTTAGTTCTAGGTCTTCAATTTGGACCGATTTTCGACATGTGATGATTTATATGTTAATCGACGTAATTAACGAATTTTATGTGGTAAATTTGTTAGATACACAATAATTAGGGACTTGAACGTTATATTTCTCAGCCCTGATCAATTAGCTAAACCTATCACCTACAAAATGACATAGGTTAAGGCTAGAAAAATAGTTTATCTTTTTGAGGACTCGTGTTACCTGTTAACACATTTTTTACGCCTGACTTTCCATGTTAGATTTTTCACATTTAGTTATGTCAAATTGTTTGTGACACACTTTGCATCAAGGCTTCAATTACTTTTTTATAAGTTTATAATTATTTTTAAATTAAAATAATTATAATTTTATTTTTTCATAGGAAGAACGCTCAATGGATACGTGAATTTTTGAATCTAAAAAACATTTATGACATTTGAAATTTGATTGATAGTATAAATATTTTATTATATTATCAGATATCTCGTGATATCTTATTCTGTTACATTCAATTTGAAAATCAAGATTATTTTGAACTTCATCTTTCTCTTTTCATAAGAAATCACTACTCAAGAGATAACACAAAATTCTATGAATTTCTTTAAATAAAAAAAAAATGAACAAAAAGTTAGTTTTCAATCTTAGATTGCATTTTAATTTTAATTGGGAAGCTCGTCAATAGGACAACTTCTTCTACCAAAAACCTGGTATTTTTTTTCTTTGGGAAAATGACCCTTAAAACCAAAATTTCAAAAAATCGGACAAACAGGTCATCATTTATAAAACTATGGACTTTAAAAAGGACTTTTTTGACTTCCGTTAGAATTACTATTAAAAAATACCAAAAACACCCTTTTTAAAGCTCCTCGCTGTAGACACCCCATTTTTGCATCCGCCTGATTAATCAAGTTGTCGACCCGATCGCAAAGGTTCCCAATGATGGATGTCTATTCCAATGCTTTATTTTGTTACCAGATATATTTCGGAAATCCGGATGAGGTATCTCGAACTGACAAAACTTAGAAACCACGCTACGCTAGGAAAATACGACCCCAGAAACATAGAAATCATCATCTTGCAAATAAAAAAGAAGATTCACGATAAAAATCACTAAATTACCAAAATACCCCTAACATCAAAACAACTCTAGAGCCTGCATTACACTTAGGAAAACCCATTCAAACACATAAAACAATAAATCGAAACCAAGTAAACCACTTCGCCAATTTTCACAAAATTTGACAAAATTACGAAAATACCCCTCATAAAGTTCACGATCATTTCATGCAAAAAACTTCATAAATGATAAAAACCAACATTCCCATTGAATTCCTTACGAAAAACTGATTCCAAAACATCTTGGAACATTGAAAAACGACTTAAAACGTAAAAAATCCTCTCCGAGGGCAAAACGGTAATTTCACAATTTTCATAATTAAAAAATTCGAAATTAGTAAATAAAACATTAAATAATTAAAGTGAAACATTAATGAAATTAATTTAAAAAGTTGAATCTAAAAAATCGATTAATTGGACTCTAAGGCAAAATTGTTGAGGGTTCGTGGAATATTTCTTTAAGGACCCCTCCATTTGGGGGTCCAAAGAATTAAAGATATAATAGAAAGGGGTTTTTCAAAAATTTAAAATCAATCAAGCAAGACTAAAGTCAAGATATTAAAGTTAATCAAATAAGACCAAAGTCAAAATAAAAGTAAATCAAGCAAGACTGAAGTCAAGGTCAATCAAGTGAGACTGAAGTCAAAATTAAAGTCAATCTCATAAGACTAAAGTCAAAACCCTAAATTAAAACCCTAATCTAAACTAATCAAGTCAATCTCATAAGACTAAGGTCAAAACCCTAAATCCAAACCCTAATTTAAAACTAATCAAGTCAATCTCATAAGACTAAAGTCAAAACCCTAAAACCCTAAAGACTAAGTCAAAACCCTAATTGAAACCCTAATCAAACCCTAATGCTTCTAAAAACTTTATAAATAGGAGCCTCCACACCCTATTTTCGTATCAAAGAAAAAACCCTAGAAAAAGTAGGTGAAGAAGCCTCTACAACCCCTCCAAAACCCTAATTTTGGAGCCCCAACTCCTTCCCTAACACCCCTACTCCGATTTCAGCCTAAAAAACACCCAAAAACCTTTCAAAAACACCCCAAAAATCCACCACAAATTCAAAGCATCCAGATCCAAGAAAGAGACACCTTGCCTCGGAGATCAGAAATCAGATCCGGAGACAAAGTGAAGCAAGGAGTACGGTACAAGGAACTGTTTTTCAGATATGAGGGAATAGTGCTTTTGCAGATCGAAGGTAAGATTTTTTATTATTTTTTTAATCTAGGTTTTATCATTAGCAATGTAGATCTATTTGGGATAAGTAGAGACCGGCATTGGCCGGGCGGGGTTGGTGCCTAACACCTTCCAACCCTGTAACATGATCCCCGGATTCAGATTTCTATAGTAGATTAGTTCTTTTTATCCATTGTAGGGTCAAATTGGTTCCTAGACCGTAATAACTAAGTGGCGACTCCCAAACCTCAAGGGTCAAAAGCGGATCCGCGCACCCCGCGGATCGAGGGCGCTTTCACTCGCCTCCTCACCCTTGTTTGTTTTTTTTTTTTTTCTTTTTCATCCCATCTCATGGAAGTCGGTTTAGAATTTTCCTATTTAAAATACCCTTCATCTTTAATCAAAATTTCAACCAAACTTAACCTTAAAAAATAGGATTTTACCTGTTTGGGTTTAGTTCTAGGTCTTCAATTCGGACCGATTTTCGACATGTGATGATATTTATACGTTAATCGACATAATTATCGAATTTTATGTGGGAAATTTGTCAGATACACAATAATTAGGGACTTGAACGATATATTTCTCAATGCTGATCAATTAGCTGAACCTATCACCTACAAAATGACATAGGTTAAGGCTAGAAAAATAGTTTTTCTTTTGGAGGACTCGTGTTACCTGTTAACACATTTTTTACCATGTTAAAATTTTCACATTTAGTTATGTCAAATTGTTTGTGACACACTTTGCATCAAGGCTTCAATTGCTTTTTTATAAGTTTATAATTATTTTTAAATTAAAATAATTATAATTTTATTTTTTCATAGGAAGGACGCTCAATGGATACATGAATATTTGAATCAAGAAAACATTTATGACATTTGAAATTTGATCGATGGTATAAATATTTTATTATATTATCAGATATCTCGTGATATCTTATTCAAATCATATCTTATTCTGTTATATTCAATTTGAAAATCAAGATTATTTCGAAGTTCATCTTTCTCTTTTCATAAGAAATCACTACTTAAGAGATAACACAAAATTCTATGAATTTCTTTTAAAAAAAAAAAAAATCAATAAAAGTTAGTTTTCAATCTTAGATTGCATTTTAATTTTAATTGGGAAGCTCGTCAATAGGACAACTTCCTTTACCAAAAACCTAGTATCTTTTTTCTTTGGGAAAATGACCCTTAAAACCAAATTTTCAAAAAATCGGACAAACAGGTCCCCATTTATAAAACTATGGACTTTAAAAAGGACTTTTTTTTACTTCCGTTATAATAACTATTAAAAAAATACCAAAAACACCTAAGCTCCTCGCCTCCTCACCCTTGTTTGTTTGTTTTTTTTTTTTTTTTCCACTTTTCATCCCATCCCATGGAAGTCGGTTTAGAATTTTCCTATTTAAAATCCTGAAATCTGAATCTAATTAGTATACCATCAGAGCCATTTAGTGTTTAAGGAAAATGTTTGGTCAAGAAGGTGTCGTCACGGCTTGAATGGCTTCGAGATGTGTTTTGATGGCAATCCAATGACTTGGATTTAAGGAGGACATCTTTTGTGGAGGAACAACAGTACCATACTCTCTACAAATTCTGCCTCTTGTCCCCACATGCCACGCACACCCAGTCATTCCATTCGTAATGAATCCAATCAGTTTTCATCCCATTTTTAATAATTGAAAAAAAGGGGTAGTTTCGATTTTTTATTTAATAATTAGACGGAATTTAATGTTTGACAAATGGGCCCTCAAATTGTCCATATTTTATACGTGTGGACCTGTTGGTCCATGTTTTCATAAATTTGGTTTTAAAAGTCATATTCCCTATTTTTTTTTTATTTTAAGAATAATGGTAAATTGACTCCCCCTATGACAAATTCTCCACACATGATAAATTGCATAGAACCATAAATTTTCCTTGGGGATACACAATTACACATTTGCAGGCAATAAATTCAATTAGAAAGAAGAATCCAATGAGGAGGGGCTCGTGTCTCATTAGCTTGTTAGTAAAGCAACAGATTACTAAGGCAATAATTATTACTTGATCTGGGATAATCTATTTTAGTATTAGTGTCGAAATCAATAAAAAAATAAAATTAACATATGTAATAGGTTTCTTATTTTTAGTACATTGATTTCTATGCATTTGTTACATAGTTGTCTACAAGGTGGCATGTGCGTAGGCCTATGTAATCAAAAGGGGCTTACTTAGCTATCGAACTCCAAGCAATTTTAGAAGCTTTAAAATTGGCCAAGAGGAAGGAGTTGCGGCAGATTTTATGATCTCAAATTCTCTTTTTGCAATAAAGAGTATAAAAAATGAGATTACTTGTTCTTGGAAATATGCAAACCAAGTAAAGGAGATCCAAGTACTTGTAGAGCAATTCAATTCACGTGTGTTCGAGTTCTCTTGGAGAGAAACAAATAGGGTCGCCGATTTTTTTGTATTAGAGGATGATTCTTTCATTCCTCAAGAACTTGGGATAATGGTCTTTGATGATCTCACTTGTAACTATGTTAGGAAGAGATGATTAATAAAAAGGGAGGGGGCTTTTAAACCCAGCATGCCGATCAAAAAAAAAAACCTATCATTATCAAGGATGAGAGTTAAATAGTACAAAATATAGTTGTGAGTCGAGCCGGGTCAGTCGGCTGAATTGACACCCCTAGCTTCGAAGTCCACTTTACTTAGACTTGTCTAATTATAATAGGGCTAGTTGTAAAGGTGCCCTAATTGTTTTTTTCCTGTCTTATATGAGTTAAAGGTTTCGGAATGAGCTGATTTTTGGTAAAATGATCTCTATGGTAAGGAGATCATCATCGCAAAAAATCATCCCATCCCGAAACTTCTAACCCCATCAAAACAAGTTGAAGAATTGTAAATCATCCATTTTTTTAAAACCGCTTTTGATGGAGTTAGAAGTTTTGAAATGCGTAGATTTTTGGTGAGGATGATCTCTTAACCATAGTGATCATCCTTACCAAAACATTATGAAACTTTTAATCCATGTAAGACAAAAAATTTGGCTAAGGTGTGAGGCGCCCTTAGTAATAATTGGGATGCCTATAACCTAGCCCTTGTAATAATAGTCTAACCAGAATGAACTAAAGAAGATTATTATAATCAGTATTTGAACTTGGGGTGTCAATGGATAGTCGAAAATTCGGATATTATTTGAAAATTTCAAATATTAGATTCGAATTTGGATAGTTTTATATATTCAAATCCTTATCGGATATGGATTCGGATATTAATATTTCGAATCCGATTCGAAATAATATATAATATATTTTATTTATTTTTTATATAAATAATATAATATATTTTATTTCATTTGATTGATTTATTATATAAATAATATAATAGATATAATAGGCGTTTTTTTAATAAGAAAAAATAGTTGGATAAGGAAACATTATGTTTTTTTTTTTATTTTTTATTTTTTATTATTTATTTATTTTTTTAATATTCAAATTATTTGAATTCTAATCGGATAATCAGATTCGAATTCAGATAGAGTTTTAGAACATCCATCGGATTCGAATTTGAATTCGGATATTAGATAAAAATTTCATATTCGGATTCGGATATTGTTGTATCCGAACTGATAAGCCTTCATTGACAGCCCTAATTGAACAAACTAAAGAAGATTAGTAGAATCGAGTCCGAATTGTTTGAAATCATGCATTAAGGGGAATTTTATATCTTTTCCTCAGGGAATTAGGAAATATTTCAGATGTCCCAATTAATATATATCCTCATCTTAATCATAAACACTTTTTCTTTTATCTCAAAATCTTTCATCTTTATCCTTGATTTTTCATTATTAAAACCAATCATCTTCAACTTTTAATGTTAAATCTGCATTAACATTCCAAACATTAATTAAATTTTTGGAGAAGTAAGGTTAAGGTGGAAAATACCCTTGATTTGTTTTCAAATTCAGTTATCCCCAATTTCTTTAACCGATCAATTTTTAATGTTCAATCTGCATTAACATTCCAAACATTAATTAAATTTTTGGAGAAGTAAGGTTAAGGTGGAAAATACCCTTGATTTGTTTTCAAATTCAGTTATCCCCAATTTCTTTAACCGATCAATTTTTGGCTAATTTACCAAAACATGCATAGAAAATTGAAAATTTCCAAAAATGATGTACTATTCAAATTAGTTTCGAAAACAGTAAAATAATTTATTGTTTTCATAAGCAATTTTTTTTATATACCAAAATGTTAAGAAATTAAATGAATAGTATTTTTTACAATTTTCATACGCAAAATACCCTTTTCAATTTCATATTAAAATCACTTAATTACCCTTCTTTTAATTTATATTCCAATTACATTTATACCTTTTTTTTTTTTTTTTTTTTGGAAGATAAGCTGGGGGTTAGGCAGACCCCCGACCAGCTATATTAAATTAACAAAGAACATTACATTCTCAAGAAAGGTTGCCCAGTGGCGTCCCTCTCAATAATTTTACTCAAATCCCTAGACAAAGGGGGGGACCATTGAATTATATCAGAAGACAACATAAATGAAGCTAGGTGATCAGCAGCTCGGTTGGCCTCTCTGTAGGTGTGTTCGTAATTATGCCATTGGAACTTGATTGCTATGGTTTTGATAGTATGCACTATGTCTTTGACCCTCCAAGGGACCTCCCACTTGCCTAATAAGCAATTTATGGCAATGAGAGAGTCGGCAGTAATGATGAGCCTTTGCAGGTTCAAATTTATCGCCATTTGCACCCCTTCTTTAATGGCTTGGAGCTCATGATGGAGAACCGATACCCCCTGCCCTCTTCCAGCCATGACTCTGATTACTCTCCCTGTGTGATCTCTAAGAACAGCTCCCAAACCTCCTATGTTGCCTCGGAGAGATCCATCTGTGTTTAGCCTATGAACTCCAATTGGAGGTGGGTTCCAATAGCAAGTCGAGAAGGCTGGAAGGGTAAGCCTTACATTGATGCCCCATCCCTCCACAATCTGTCTGTTGATGTCGCTATCTCCCATGGTTATGTTTAGGCCATCTATTCTTCTCCTTGTGTCCTCGAGAATCATGTTACTTAAGCTTCTACTATCCATACTTGTATTGTTAAAAATTCTTCTACACCTCTCCTTCCATATGTGGTAGACAAAACCAGCAAATAAGGCTTTCTTGATTTGAGATGAAGTGTTGCTACCTCGGCAGTGATCCATCATCCATTGGACTTCGTCATCCCAAGAACCAATTTGCTTCACTATGAGAACTTTGGCTAAGACAAAGTGCCAAACGTCTCTGCTTAACTGGCAGCCAAAGAAGAGATGGTTGATGTTTTCCCTGTCAGTATTGCAGAATATACATGTAGAACAATCAACTATGTTTCTGTTTCTTAGCCAATCTTTGGTTTTCAACGCATTGTTAAGGGCTAGCCAAAGAAAGAATTTGTGTCTTGGGGCAGCAATTCTACCTATGAGTAGGCTGGTCCATGCGGGTTGATAATCATCAGCGTAGCAACATTCAAAGGCACTCTTGATAGAGAAAGTACCGTTGGTAGTGCCAGTCCACACTACTGAATCAGAACCTTCATTCCTTAAGCTTATTTGCTGTAGTTCATGTAAATTAAATGCCCTCAAAGATGTAGCTAGTCTTGTTTGCTGATACCGTTGGTAGTGTTGACGCCATTGCCCATTGTCTATCAAAGCTGAAACCATAGCTTCACTGTGCATAGTTGAGTCATACCTTAGCTCTTGCGGGAACCATTGGAAGAGAATACCTTGGTGGTGCCAAGGTTCATGCCACAAGGAGGTGTGGTTGCCATTAGCAATGGAGTGTTTAATAATGGAGGAGGCTAGGAATCTAGCTTTAAGAATCTTACGCCATGCCCAAGATGCTTCCCTCGGACACTCCATGGTCCAAAAGTGCTTTGTCCTCACCTTGAATTTTTGTATCCACTTGACCCATAGGTTATCCTTGTTAGCTGCTATCATCCAAACTAATCTTAAAATGGCTGATTGGTTCCATTGCTTCATGTCTTTAAGCCCGAGCCCTCATTCTTTTGTGGGCTTACACACTCTCTGCCAACTAACACAGTGCATTGCTGAAGTCTTGTTAGTCCCAGCCCAAAGAAATTTAGCACACATCGAGTTTACTTTCTTGGTTATCTTGGTGGGGATGATGAAGGTACTGGACCAGTAGATATGGATGCTGTTGAGCACAGATCTGATCAACTCCACTCTCCCCGCAAACGATAAGAATCTTCCTTTCCAAGACTTGATTCTAGCACCCAATTTATCCAATATAGGCTCACAATCTTGGCTTCGAAGTCTCGAAGAGATGAGGGGCAGCCCCAGGTACTTGACAGGCAGGCTGCCTTCGGAACACTGAAGGTTAGCCTTGATAGAAGCTTTTAATTGCCCATGCACAGCAGCGAAAAAGAGAGTGCTCTTAGTGGAATTCATCTGCAGCCCAGAGTAATTCTTAAACTCCTCTAAGGTTTCCCTGATAGCTTTTGCTGATTTCATATTACCTTTGGCGAATATCATCAAGTCATCGGCAAACATAAGGTGGGTGATGGTGGGCTCATTACAGAGAGGGTGCAGATCTATCTTCTTGTTCCTTACCTGATTCTTTAGGAGGATAGACAGCACCTCCATCATGAGAACAAATAGATAAGGGGATAAAGGGTCTCCCTGTCTCAAGCCTCTTTTCCCTTCAAAGTAACCTTTCAGGCCACCATTAATACTCACAGAGAATTTAGGAGTAGAAATGCACATAAGAATCCAGTCTACAAAAGTTTCAGGGAACCCCATTTTAGAGAGACAGTCTTGCAAGGCTCTCCAGTTTAAGCTGTCAAACGCTTTCCTTAAATCAACTTTCATTGCAAACCTGGGACACCCTTTATTTCTATGGTAGTTTCTGATGATTTCATGGCTTAGAAGGATATTGTCAGCGATTCTCCTACCCTGTATGAAGGCTGATTGGCAGGGGCTAATCATCTTATGGGCTACCTTCCGAATTCTGTTTGCTAAAACTTTGGCAACACACTTGTATGTAACATTGCAGCAAGAAATGGGCCTGTACTGGTCGAGGCTGATAGGCATTTCGACTTTAGGAATTAAGGTGATAGCTGTTGCATTGACTTCGTTGAGCAGCTTCTTGCTTCTGAAACAACTACTAATTGCCTTAGTGAAATCTTGACCCACCAAATGCCAGGTTTTTTTAAAGAACCCCGCTGTGAATCCGTCAGGTCCAGGGGCTTTGTTCTCATCCATTTGGAAGAGAGCATGCTTTATTTCCTCCTCAGAAATATCCATGCCTAACATTAGCACATCTTCATAGTTCAACCTGTTCTTAACCTCAGAAAGATCAATATGAGAGAAGTCTCTTTCAGTTTCATAAGCATTCCCAAGAAGATTTTTGAAGAAGTCTATTGCTGATTTCTCAATGTCCTCTTCATCTGTAACAATTCTACCACAGTCAAGTTGAAGGCATTGGATACGGTTTCTAGCCCTTCTGCTCTTAACTGACTGGTGAAAAAAGGCAGTATTTGAGTCCCCTAGTTGAAGCCAATTGATTCTAGATTTTTGTCTTAGAATTGCCTCTTCACATCTAATCAGGTTGGAATATTCTCCAGCAACCATTCTCTCCTTCTCAGCTAGGTGTTTGCAAAGGGGAGCTTCTTGCAGTGCAATCTGAGTTTCTTCAAGAGTCTTTTTCAGCCTGGATGTATCCGTAGATAAAGTCCCAAACTTAAGCCTACTCCAAGTCTTGAGTCTACCTTTGACCTCTTTGAGCTTTTGGGTAAGTCTAAACATTGGAGTACCATAGGTTTTTACATTCCATGCTTGCTGCACCACACCAAGAAAACTAGGATCATCAGCCCAAAAATTGAAGAATTTAAAGGTTTTACCTTTGGGGATGAGAGGATCTTTTAGAGACACCACTATCGGGCAGTGGTCAGAAATCCCAGGAGCACGAAAGGTAACTTCAATATCATTGAATTCGTTAATCCACTCAGCATTCCCCATAGCTCTATCAAGTTTGGAAACTATTCTTCCTAGCTTTATTAGCTAACATTATATAAAAGAGTTGAGTTTTGATAAAATGTAAAGCGTAAAAATGGTAAAAAGGTCTCAGAAAGAGAAATCGACATTTTTGGTATGAAAAAATTGAAAAATTGCGGTTGATTTTAGTTTTTTATCTTTTTGGTACAAAAATTTATTTCCCAAAATGATAAATTACTTGATCAATTAGTGCACCTTTTGGGATTTTTTTTTTTTTTTGAATTTTCATGCTCCATTTAAATAATTTGATATATATATATATATATATATATATATATATATATATATATATATATATATATATATATATATATATATATATATATATATACATATACATATGAAGATGATTGACATCGGAAAAAAAAAATTAGAGGGTTTTTTATTTATGAATGAAGATGAGGATGATACATAGGTCATTTTCTATTTATACGAGTGTATACAATTTTTTCAAATTGTACATTTTCTATATAATGCTTCCAATTATGTGTGTTTCTTGCAAAGTTTGTCGTGCTAATAGTTTTTATGGTTCGCCACTTTAGAGTGGCTGCGCTTCATATTCATAGATTGTGATAAAAAAAATTTCTTGTTGTGCTTAGGTTTTAGTAGTTTAGTCATTTGTGCATACATGTAATTTAAGCATGTAACTTATAAATTGTAGAGGGTAAAATCGGTATTAGACATGTGGCGTAAATAAGATTAATATTGGTCACATGATAGATTTAATGTGTATCTTGAGACATTGATTGGTAGATCTTGAATTAGATTTTATTTGATTTGGTTAAGATTGTAATCTTATCTAAAAATAGAAAATCTACTAATTAACTAGAGAATATCTATTTCTAGATAAGAATAGATTTTGTAAATAATTTTAAATGATTTTACTTTCTTTTAAGGGTTTGACTTTTTATCTATATAAGGAGAGCTATTAGGTAGAAGAGAGAAGGGTTTTAGAGATGAGGTAAAAGAAAAAAAATGAGGTTAGATTTTGTAAATGTTGTATTTGTTTCAAGAATAGTGGAATGACTCTTCGTAATCTGAAAATAGTCCAGATTTGGGACGAACTCCGTGAACAAATCTTACTTCTTATCTTTTCTTCCATTTTTCCATTTTTTTTTTTTAAATGATTTTTTGTGTGATTTTGATCATTCGTGTGCATTAATAACAATGAAAATCAATTGTAAAGGGTAAATCTCGAAGAATCGATTGTTTCTTGAATTTTATTTTTTTGATCTAAGTTTTTTATGAAACTTAGAGGGCTGTGGTAGTGTCAAATTGTTTGTGACACACTTTGCATCAAGGCTTCAATTGCTTTTTTATAAGTTTATAATTATTTTTAAATTAAAATAATTATAATTTTATTTTTTCATAAGAAGGACACTCAATGAATACCTGAATATTTGAATCTAGAAAACATTTATGACATTTGAAATTTGATCGATAGTATAAATATTTTATTATATTACCAAATATCTCGTGATATCTTATTCAAATCATATCTTATTCAAATCATAGTACCAAACTCTCTACAAATTCTGCCTTTTGTCCCCACATGCCACGCACACCCAAAATGGCTATGATGAATCCAATCAGTTTTCATCCCATTTTTTTATTTAATAATTGGACGGAATTTAATGTTTGACAAAATGGGCCCTCAAATTGTCCATATTTTATACGTGTGGACCTGTTGGTCCATGTTTTCATAAATTTGATTTTAAAAGTCATTTTCTCTATCTTTTTTTAAAGAATAATGATAAATTGACTCCCCCTATGACAAATTATCCACACGTGGCTGTGCATAGAACCATAGATTTTCCTTGGGGATACACAATTACACATATGGGGGGGGGGGGGGGGGGGGGGGGGCAATAGATTCAATTAAAAAGAAGAATCCAATGATTAGCTTGTTAGTGAGACAATAGATTACTAAGGCAAAAATTATTAATTGATCTAGGATCCAATCATAAGAATAATGTTTGATATAAATAAATTGCTTCATGAACTCCATCTTAAGATAATCTGGGGGACAACTTAGTTCAAGTTGATGTAAAATTGGAATCGAACCAACATAGGTCAGTTTCACTAAATAAAAGTCAGAATCGAATCAAACCGAATTAAGAACGGTTTGATTTGATTCTAAGTTTGAACCGGATCAAGTTGCACCTCTAAGATAATCTATTTTAGTATTAGTGTTGAAATTAATAAAAATTAAAATTAACATATGTAATAGGTTTCTTATTTTTAGTACATTGATTTCTATGCATTTGTTACATAGTTGTCTAGAAGGTGGCATATGTGCAAAGGCCTATGTATCAAAAGGGGCTTACATAGCTATCGAACTCCAAGCAATTTTAGAAGCTAATCATAATTGTAAACAGTTATTAAAATTATGAACTAATGTTATAATGTTTTATAATATTAAGATATAATTTGAGGCAAACCTCTCTAACATGTGAATGGTGAGTTTTAATCTTTAATTAGGGTATGATAAATAATTTCAGAAATTGGATTGTAAAAAGAAAGAGTTGGGGTGCCATTAGTGCAGTTTTCATTTTTTCTTTTTTCCTCAAAGAGACGTGTGCAAGACGTTTGAAAGTACGGTCAGTGGCATGTGGTGAGTATTGCACCTTAAGATTGTACCACACATCCTAACATGTGGTGTCTATTGCACCGACATCTCTCCATCTTTTTCACAAACAATATTGAGGTAGGTAAAGCAACCACCAAAGATTAGGGTTACTCTCTATGAGAGATAAGTAAATTTTGATTTGAGAGATTTACCGGTCAGACCTATCTGTAGTAATTTTATTACAAAAATCTTACTTTATTAATCATGCTACCATGACTAATTTAGTAAGATTTTAAATCTTACTAATAATCGTTGATCTCACATAGATTATCAAATCAGCAATCCAACAAGGCGTTTTAGATTTCATAGAAAAACTCAGATTAAAAATAAAAATAAATAAAAATCCGACACCTAAACTTACTAAGATTTCAAATCTAGGTTGATTGCATTTTAATTTTAAATTGGGAAGCTCGTGAATGGGAGAACTTCTTTCACTAAAAACCTGGTATTATTTTTTGGGAAAATGACCCTTAAAATCAAAATTTTGAAAAATCAGACAAACAGGTCTCCATTTATACAATTATGAATCTTAAAAAGGACTTTTTTAACTTCCGTTATAATTACCATTCAAAAATATAAAAAACACCCTTATTATTATTATTTTTTACACATATTTACCGGCAATATATTCAATTAAAAAGAAGAATACAATGAGAAGGGGCTCGTATCTCATTAGCTCGTTAGTAAAGCAATAGATTGCTAAGAAGAATGCTTGGTATAAATAAATTGTTTCTTAAACTCCATCTTGAGATAATGTGGGGGACAACTTAGTTCGGGTTGAGGTTAAATTGGATTCGAACCAACATAGGTCAGTTCCACTAAATAAAAATCAGAATCGAATCAAAATGCCAACAGAACCAAACCGAATTAAGATCGGTTTGGTTTGGTTCTCTGTTTGAATCGGATCAAGTTGCTCTCCTAAGATAATCTATTTTAGTATTAGTGTTGAAATCAATAAAAAAATAAAATTAACATATGTAATAGGTTTCTTATTTTTAGTACATTGATTTCTATGCATTTGTTACATAGTTGTCTACAAGGTGGCATGTGCAAAGGCCTATGTAATCAAAAGGGGCTTACTTAGCTATCGAACTCCAAGCAATTTTAGAAGCCTTAAAATTGGCCAAGGGGAAGGAGTTGCGGCAGATTTTATGATCTCAAATTCTCTTTATGCAATAAAGAGTATAAAAAATGAGATTACTTGTTCTTGGAAGTATGCAGACCAAGTAAAGGAGATCCAAGTACTTGTAGAGCAATTCAATTCACGCGTGTTCGAGTTCTCTTGGAGAGAAACAAGTAGGGTCGCCGATTTTCTAGCACATCTTGATTCCTATGGAAATGCATTTTTTTTTGTATTAGATGATGATTCTTTCATTCCTCAAGAACTTGGGATAATGGTCTTTGATGATCTCACTTGTAACTATGATTCGAATTCGAATTCGAATATTAGATTTAGATTCGGATATTGTTGTATCTGAACTGATAAGCATCCGTTGACAGCCCTAATTGAACAAACTAAAGAAGATTAGTAGAATCGAGTCCGAATTGTTTGAAATCATGCATTAAGGGGAATTTTATATCTTTTCCTCGGGGAATTAAGAAATATTTCAGATTCCCCAATTAATATATATCCTCATCTTAATCATAAACACTTTTTCTTTTATCTCAAAATCTTTCATCTTTATCCTTGATTTTTCATTATTAAAACCAATCATCTTCAACTTTTAATGTTCAATCTGCATTAACATTCCAAACATTAATTAAAATTTTGGAGAAGTAAGGTTAAGGTGGAAAATACCCTTGATTTGTTTTCAAATTCAGTTATCCCCAATTTCTTTAACTGATCAATTTTTGGGCTAATTTACCAAAACATGCATAGAAAATTGAATATTTCCAAAAATGATGCACTATTCAAATTAGTTTCGAAAACAGTAAAATAATTTATTGTTTTCATAAGCAATTTTTTTTATATACCAAAATGTTAAGAAATTAAATGAATAGTATTTTTTACAATTTTCATACCCAAAATACCCTTTTCAATTTCATATTAAAATCACTTAATTACCCTTCTTTTAATTTATATTCCAATTACATTTATACCTTCCTAGCTTTATTAGCTAACATTACATAAAAGAGTTGAGTATTGATAAAATGTAAAGGGTAAAAATGGTAAAAAGATCTCAGAAAGAGAAATTGACATTTTTGGTATGAAAAAATTGAAAAATTGCAGTTGATTTTTTTTTTTTTACCTTTTTGGTACAAAGATTTATTTTCCAAAATAATAAATTACTTGATCGATTAGTGCACCTTTTGGGATATATATATATATATATATATGGGTCCCGTTCAGCACCCTAAGCTTTACCACACACTTTAACAAACGTGTTTTGTCTTACATGGGTTAGAAGTTTTGGAATGGGCTGATTTTGGTGAGGATGATCTCTATGGTGAGGAGATCATCCTCACCAAAAATCAGCTCATTCCAAAACTTCTAACCCCATCAAAAATGATTTACAAAAAATGGATGGTCTGCGATTTTTCAACGTGTAAACATGGGGCTAAACATTTCGGAATGGGCTGATTTTTGGCGAGGATGATCTTCTAATCATAGAGATCATCCTCACCACAAATCAGCCCATTCCAAAACTTCTAACCCATGTAGGACAAAAAACGTTTGTTAAAGTGTGTGGTAAAACTTAGGGTGCTGAACATTTCCCATATATATATATATATATACACACATATGAAGATGATTGACTTTGGAAAAAAAAATATTAGAGCGTTTTTTATTTATGAATGAAGATGAGGATGATACATAGGTCATTTTCTATTTATACGAGTGTATAAAATTTTTTCAAATTGTACATTTTCTATATAATGCTTCCAATTATGTGCGTTTCTTGTCAAGTTTGTCGTGATACTAGTTTTTAGTTGGTGCAAATTTGGATTTATGGTTCGCCACTTTAGAGTGGTCACGCTTCATATTTATAGATTGTGATAAAAAAAATTTCTTGTTGTGTTTAAGTTTTAGTAGTTTGATCATTTGTGTATACATGTAATTTAAGCATGTAACTTATAAATTGTAGATGATAAAATCGGTATTAGACATGTGGTGTAAATAAGACTAATATTGGTCACATGATAGATTTAATGATAGATCTTGAATTAGATTTTATTTGATTTGGTTAAGATTATAATCTTATCTAAAAATAGAAAATCTGCTAATTAACTAGGGAATATCTATTTCTATATAAGAATGAATTTTGTAAATAATCTTAAATGGTTTTACTTTCTTTTAAGGGTTTGACTTTTTATCTATATAAGGAGAGCTATTACGTAGAAGAGAGAGGGATTTTGGAGATGAGGTAAAAAAAAAAGGAGGTTAGTAAATGTTGTATTTCTTTCAAGTATAGTGGAATGACTCTACGTAGTCTGAAAATAGTCCAGATTTGGGATGAACTCCATGAACAAATCTTATTTTTTGTCTTTTCTTCCATTTTTCCTTTTCTTTAATGATTTTTTGTGTGATTTTGATCGTTCGTGTGCATTAATAATAATGAAAATCAATTGTTAAGGGTAAATCTTGAGGAATCGATTGTTTCTTGAATTTTATTTTTTTGATCTAAGTTTTTTATGAAACTTAGAGGGCTGTGGTAGTGTTGGATTGGTGATGTGGTTATCCATATGAGTAAAACGACTTTTAGTAAGGATTAAAATCTTACTACATTAGTAAGACAAGTGTTTTGCTATTTAAATTAAAAATGACGGTGTTTGGATTTGTATTTAATTAATAAAAAGTATAAGGATTGTAAAAAAAAAAAATTAAGATAAAGAAACTACTACAAAAAATTTCCAAACAATCCTCGAACAAGATTGCGCGGTCACTATGCTTCAACAATATGCCCGTCAACAAAATCGTACTCAGTGCCAGGCTGCTAGTTTATCCTCTTCTTGACTTCTATCACTATTATTTGAATTATGTCCAGTAGGGTTGTCATCATCTTTTTTTTTTCCTCATAGCTTGAGAGTTGTTATTGGCACTCAAACTTTTACTTATCAAACTTTAATTAAAAGTAGAGAATTTTCCTCAAAACATGCACAACTTTTGCTCAAATTCCAATTTCAATATGCTGCTCATTTTAATTTGAAAAACATATATTTGAGTGAATCTTTTGAAATCAAGAATACACTCATATATCCACATATTCGTAAATATTAAAATTGACAAATTCACAAGTTCATAAATTATAAAAACAACAAATACATATTTTAGGAATTCAAATAAACTGTGTACCCTACTCAAAATTTTCAACACACAAAATGGAGATTAACCATTCTTCAATTTTTTTTTTTATTTTTTGAGTAGATTTTTTAATTTTTAGAATTTAAGATATTATTTGAACCTAATCATAATTGTAAACAACTATTATAATTGTGAACGACTGCTATAATGTTTTATAATATTGAGATATAATTTGAGGCAAAACTCTCTAACATTTGAATGGTGAGTCTTAATATTTAATTAGGGTATGATAAATAATTTTAGAAATTAGATTGTAATAAAAAAGAGTTGGAGTGCCACTAGTGCAGTTTTTCCTTTTTAATTTTTTATTATTGAAAGAGACATGTGAAAGACGTTTGAAAGTACTCTCAGAGGCATGTGGTGTCTATTGCACCGATATCTCTATCTTTTTTACAAACACCACAGACGTTCGTAAAGCAACCACCAATATTAAATTTTGATTTGAGAGATTTACTGGGCAGACCTATCTGTAGTAATTTTATTACAAAAACTTCATTTTTTTTCGTAAGTTTGCTACTTAAACAAATCTTACTTTATTAATTATGCTACCATGACTAACTTAGTAAGATTTTAAATCTTACTAATGATCGTTGATCTCACATAAATTATCAAATCAGCGATCCAACAACAAGGCCTTTTAGATTTCATGGAAAAACTCAGATTAAAAATAAAAAAAATAAAAACCTTTTTAAACTTGATCATAGGTATTTAAAATTGATGGCGTCCGTAATCTTAAATTTAAAACTAAAAATAACGGTGAAAATTAAAATTCATTGCTTTAGTAAATCTTGCCATTCAATGTTGTTAGAGACATTCTGACTACCAACAGCTTTAATAATCGCTTTGGCAATCCTTGTTAAATCGAAAGGATCAAATACACACACCCACATGCTCTTCTCGAAATGGTTATTCACTTTATTAAAGCAATCTATTTTTTTTTTTCTTCCTTCCTTTAGAGCTGTTATTGGCACTCCAATCTTTACTTATCAAATCTCAATTAAAAATAAAGAACTTTCCTCAAAACGTGCACAACTTTTGTCCAAATTCCAGTTTCAATACTTTTGCTCATTTTAATTCTAAAAACATGTATTTGAGTGAATTTGTCACTTTTGTATTTAATGAATTCACTCGTATATCCACAAATTCGTAAATATTAAAATTGACAAATTCACAAGTTCATAAATTATAAAAATAAGTCGTGCTGGGGTGACACAGGATTTATTGTGATTCTCGCAATTCTAACGTGGAGATGCGTACATAATCATAGATTATTTTTACTCGTATCTCGAGAAAATACATTTATGGTTATATGCATATCCTACGTTAGAATTGTGAGAATAGCACTAGCTACCCAGTGTCAACTCAGCATTAGTGTATAAAAATGACAAATGCATGTTTTGGGAATTCAAATGATTTGTGTACCCGACTCATAATTTTCAACACACGAAATGGAGATTCACTATTCTTTTTTTTTTTGAATGGATTTTTTAATTTTTAGGATTTAAGATTTTATTTGAACCTAATCATAATTGTAAACAACTATTAAAATTGTGAACGACTGTTATAATGTTTTATACTATTGAGATATAATTTGAGACAAATCTCTCTAACATTGGTATGATAAATAGTTTTAAAAATTAGGCTGTAATAAGTAAGAGTTGGGGTGCTACTAGAGCAGTTTTCCTTTTTAAAATTTTAATTTTTGAAAGGGACATGTGAAAGATGTTTGACAGTACTCTTAGTGGCATGTGGTGTGTATTGCACCGCAAGATGTGGTGTGCATTGCACCGACATCTCTCTATTTTTTTACTACACCACTGAGGTAGGTCAAGCAAACCACCAAGATTAGATTTACTCTCTATACGAGATAAATAAATTTTGACTAACTTGGTAAGCTTATTACAAAAAACCTATCTGTAGCAACTTTATTACAAAAAAACCCCGTTACTTCATTAGTTTTTTACTTAAACAAATCTTACTTTATTAATCATGCTACCATGACTAACTTAGTAAGATTTTAAATCTTACTAATGATCGTTGGACTCATAGATTATCAAATCAGCAATCCAACAACAAGGCCTTTTAAATTTCGTGGAAAAACTCAGACTAAAAATAAAAAAATAAAAACCCTTTTAAGTTTGATTGTAGGTATTTAAACTTGATGGCTTCTGTACTTCTAAATTTAAAACTAAAAATAATGGTGATTATTAAAATTGATGGCTTCTTTAATCCAAAACCACAACCCTCTAAATTTAATCAAAAAACACAAATCCAAAGATATTAAAATCAATTTCCTTTTTGAGTTCAATCCAACATTTTGAAATTGGACGGCTACCAATTTTTAGTTTTAAGTTTTTTTTTTCTCTTTCACCCAGCTAAACCCCCAAGCAAACTCTATTTTATATATGATTTTAATAAGATATCACGAGATATTTGATAATATAATAAAATATTTATGCTATCTGTCAAATTTTGGATGTCATAAATGTTTTCCCGATTCAACTATTCACGTATCCATTGAAGGTCCTACCTATGAAAAAATAAAATTATAATTATTTTAATTTAAAAATAAATATAAACTTATAAAAAAGAAATTGAAGCCTTGATGCAAAGTGTGATCACAAACAATTTGACATAACTAAATGTGAAAAATCTAACATGGAAAGTCAAGTGTAAAAAATGTATTGACAGTTAACACAAGTCCTTCAAAAAAAAAAAAAAAAACTATTTTTTTAGCCTTAACTTATGTCATTCTGTAGGTGACAGGTTCAACTAATTGATCAGGGCTGAGAAATATATCGTTCAAATCCCTAATTATTGTGTATCTGACAAATTTCCCACATAAAACTCGAGAATTACGTCGATTAACGAATAAACATCATCACATGTCGAAAATAGTGAGAATATTGGCACCCACTTTTTGAGAAATCAACACCCACTTAAAAAAGAAAAAGAAATGACAAATGGATCTCATTCATAATAGTTCTTGAACCCACCATAATAACTAAACATTTGAAATCTAAAACCTTAAATTTTTGCTCATGCCATTGGGGAAGATGAAGGAAACTTCTCTTAGTTCTTCCATTTGCTATTGATTCTAGAGCTCAAAAGGTTCTAAACATCATTATTTCGACGGATTACGATAATAAAATATGATTACTATTAAAATTTCATTCTATTGTAAGGTTTTCTCATTGATTTATTTCATTTATTTGAACTCAAATGAATGATTCTCAATAACTTAATCTAAAAAGGAAATAACTCAATCAAATGACCACAATTACAATGAATATGATATTTCAAAAGTTGTAAATAAAATTTGTATCTTTACATGCATTTTGTATTTTAAGTTTTATAGAACAATTGTGTCACTCCAGTATTAGTCTACTAATTCTAATTATAATTTTTCAATAATTTAAGAAGACAAGACAAAGAATAATATGTCCAATACATTTTTTGTGAGTGTCTTTCTAATTTAAAAAAAATAAAAATGAATGTGTATCTATGAAAACAAATAAAGATTAAACATCAAAGCAACTAAAAATCAAGTAGGCATCTCGAAGCGTTAAACAGGACAGGTAAATTTATCTTCCAACCACTTCATGATGCATCTTTTGTGGAACAAATGCGAGCATGGCATCCTTGTAACATCAAGGCCCACCAACTCATCTAAGCACACCATGCACATCTCCTTCAACTCCCCTTTCTCAAATTTCTTTGTCTCCAAGGCTTCGACAAAAGATTCTAATGCAGGAATCACACCTAGTCCACTACTTTTTATTATATCACACACAACATGTCGATTAATTTCTTCTACCTTTTCTTCATATAAAGTCCTAGTTAGAATTTGTACTCACTACATCATAATGCGCCAAAAACGACTGTCCTTACAGTCGCAAAAAGAGTCGTTTAAAAAGGAGTGGTTTTTAAAAAACGACTGTCCAAGACAGTCGGAAAAAACGACTGTCAAAGACAGTCGGATAAAAACGACTGTAACATCGGGCTATAGCGACGGTAAAATAGGGATATAGCGACGGTCTCCGACCGTCGCTATAGGGTATTTTTTTAAAAAAAAAAATTTACACCTGCCCCCCTTCACATGTTGCTGAATATTGAAGATACCCCTATGTTTTGACATTGATGACCTAGACCCCAACTAACAATATGAAAAGACCAAAATGCCCCTCATCTTCACTGAAAACAAAACATGTTTCAAATTACATATAACCTATTTGTAATGAAGCAAATCCCAAATCCATATATATACATTTTCAATGAAACCCTTGGCCTTGATAGAGTAGCACTAACACCAATATGAGAGACATTCTAATATTTATAATCACCAATGTTACTCATTATGGGATATCAGTTGATCACAAATGAAATCAAAAGCTTGGAATATAATAAACAAAATCATAGTCTTAGAAGCTAATCAAATACATTATGTACTTACAGACTAATGCCCCCATGTCTGGTCTGATGCTCTGGTCTCCTCTATTTTAATACTTTTGATACATATAACTACATATATGTTTCTATACGTGTGAAGATGCATACATCAACCTCCCATACCATAGGAAGGACGAGAGAATGGACAGTAAGTATGCCCTTCTTCATAGTTTCTGGATGCTATTAAGTTGATCTGCCAATGGGCGCAGAAAAACTTAGCCATCCCACAGAAAAATCGAAAGAGTCAACAATGCGAAGAAAGAATAGGTAAGAAAGATACCTTGATGAGCTCAGACTCTGAGCTGGGGTGCATATATGCTATTAGGACACTCATGTGGAAATCCTGGGTTCCAAAATAAAAGCAAATTTTGTTGAGATCTTAACTTACCATGTAAGGATCACATAAAGTACTCAAAAAAGCTAGCAATCCATCTTCATTATGATGAGGGAAGACATGTTCTCTACGAGATAAAAACTTCTCCATATGCAAAACAAGAGAAACCACCACATAAAGGAATTAAAAATATCATATAATTTCAATGAACCATTGTCGGTTCCTGCAATGTGCTAAAATGTAAAACAAACAGTGTAGAAATTTTAAGATTGGGAAGGGATTAAAAAAATGTAGAAAGCAAATGTTTTGAACATGCAACAATTGGTTAAATCTACAATCACAAAAATATAGAAGGTAAGTATTGTCCATGAGAAAAATACCAGGTCATTTATGGGAAGGAAAGGTCATGCCCAACCATGATATTCTGCTTAAAGTTGAAAATAACATTGATGAAAAAGAATACCTGATTGAACATTGAGTGTGCAGCTGCACTTCCAAACACATGCACCCATTGCAAAGTGAACATTAGTAGAAACAAATCTGTATATTGAATATTATACAAGAGTGAAAGGAAAGCCCAAACAAATATGGATTGAGATAATGAAAAAGGAGAGGAACTCGCTTTCAACAATACATCATGGCTCAGGGCAGGGAATTAAATGGAGGGATAAATTCATTAGGCCAACCCCAAATCTTGGGATAATGCTTTATGTTGATGAATCTTTAAATTTGGGTGTATACAAAACAGTTACATAACAGAAAAAACATAAAATAATGAAGCCTCCATAAACTTGGCATTTGAAAATAGCTCAGACTCCCAAAAATTTAAAATTCCTATTAATGGAAGATACCAACCTGGCCTTGACGGAACAGGGCTTTCGCATTAGCCTCTCCATCCCGCATAGCGAAGTCCGCATCCAACAATGCCCCTTTCAAATCTCCTAATTTCAGCTTGCCAGCATAAAGTGTACACATCATACATCATTAGTTAATTGAAAATACAACTACGAGAATGATATCAGAATCCAATGCTCAAGTAGTAGATAAGCTAAGAGAGGAAAAGCTACACAACTCAAAACATGACCATGTCTTCTAAAGTTGATATTACTTGGAAACTTCAAATGGGAGCCATATCTATGTCCAGCATTTTTAAGTTAATCCTGCTTTTCTTAAAGGCGTGTTTGATTGCATGGCCAACTTTAAAGAAAATAGTACACCATGGAAAACTCAAATTTAAGCTGTTTGAGTGCAAAAGGTAATAAAACAATGCAGGTCTGATTTCACATTACTGATGAAGAATGGCAAAATAAACATTTTAGTGCAGATATTTTGCTAAAGAAAATAAGAGATGTGCAAGAAAAATAATCATAAATTGGATATTTACCACACAAATGATTGTTGTATGCCCAAATATGCAATAAGAGGGATTATTAACAGCATTCGTTTGTCGAACAAAAGAGCAATATGCAATAAGAGGGATTATTCAGTGCATTCGTATGTTTCTAGTCCTGCTTACATTCTTCAGTTTTGATTGGTAGGCCATAAACGTTTCAGCAAGTTAATCATAATCTATGATTGCTACCTTTCACCTCTTAAATACCTTGTGGCCCTTTTATGCAGTTAAATTTG
Source organism: Akebia trifoliata (assembly GCF_017979445.1). Classification (NCBI taxonomy): domain Eukaryota; kingdom Viridiplantae; phylum Streptophyta; class Magnoliopsida; order Ranunculales; family Lardizabalaceae; genus Akebia; species Akebia trifoliata. Next base: position 2,619,753 of record NC_141386.1, on the reverse strand, counting down.
TTAATGTTATCATGAGTCATGACGATGATGATCATTGAAGGCTTATCCTAAAGTTTTGGGATTAGCTGAATTTATCATGTTCCTCCATTCGATTCTACTGATCTTTCGTTAATACACTTACGTTCATATCCACTCTAACTACCTCAATCCACATCTTTTTTGGGCTGTCTTACTCTTTTAGAACCTTCAAGTTGTAGATTCTCTACTAATTGAGGATGTTATCGGTTGTCATTGCGCAGGACCATACCATCTCGATTGACTTTCCCTATTTATGTCTGTTTTGTGTTCCATATTCAATGATCTTGGACTTTTTTCTAGCTGAAGCAAGCTCCCACATGCTTGTCTCCCTCAACATTTCCAATCACAAAGCAAAAAACCACTTGTGGCTGATTTTTCCAGCCTCCCTGATTCTGGACTTGATTCTTATTGAGTTCAATTTTTTCAGTGTGTTAGAAAGACTACCAACATTCTCTTCTTTGTTTATTTGATTCTTTTTGTTTTGCTAGGTAGGTCTTCTCAACCTCCTAAATTTGTCAAACCAGCAACAAGTTGCAAGGACTTCAAATAATTATAGTACCCATCGACATTTAGAAGACCAATCTGTACCACATACACATAAAGTTAGAACACCATTTCAATCTTTCTCTCCCCTCAAAATTGTCCTAACAAAGGCATTGATGCATTACAGGTTTGTTATGAATTCCAAGTTGTGACCAGGTTATCATCTCCAATAACCTAGCTTCTTTCCCTGCAGCCTGATTCATCATTCTTGTTTTCACAACATCTGCTGGACAACTCAAAGTAGTTGCTGAAAGACCTGACATGATGGATGCCAAGGTGTGAGCATATATATTATCCTCACAAACCTGGTTTTGGATAACAAAACGCTTCGCATGATCATAACAGGCTAACTCTCCCATATTTACCAAAAATGCTCTCTGGACAGTGGGAACAACTCCTTGCCATAATCCCCTAAAACCTTCTGTTCTTACAATTTTGTTTAAAGCATCAAATGGACCAGTGTACCTTGGTTGGAGGCCTTGACTCACCAAGCGACCGTCCGCTTGCATCCTCACTTTTATGAGATCAGCAGGGCTTGCCACAACCTGTAATTTTTTGGTAAGCAAAAGAAATTACAAAGTGAACATAGAAAAAACTTTGAAACCAATAAACATTGGGTTTTTAAGAAAATGATAATGGGCAGCCCCATTGAAAAAACTTTCACAAAGCGCTTAGAAGTATTCTTGTAAATTGCGAAACACAATAATGTTTCTTGAATAGATTAAAGAAACAACATAGTCATAGAATGACAATAGGTAAAATGAGCACGTTGAGAAAGAGAATAGTTGGAAGAAAAATTAGAAACAAATTCATGATTAAGTTAGACAGCATTGAATCCTGAGGAAGGGAATGGTTATCTTCCTAGCCTGTGGTGCACGTTTAAAAGTATTGCAAGAATTCGGTAGGGTCAACAAAGAATCTGATAAGATGATCATATTACCCAACCCATCACATTCTTTTTAAAGGTCAGTACAAATTAGGTAATGATCCAACAAAAACCCAAGAGATTGGAAAGCCATTGCCCCTTGATAGGCTAATCTGTACTGCAGTAATCTCCTTGGTGGAAACAATAAATACTAACTCCTACCCTCACATTGTATGCGTGTTACATATACTTTCTAGGCAGATAGGACATTTTCTTACTCTCTTGGAGCAAAGTAACTATTCCACCAAGAAGCAGCGTGGGCTTCCATAACAACAAAACAAAGACAACCAATATCTATTAACTGTGGACTCCTCAAAAAAAAAAAAAAAAAATCAAAACAATACCAACAACAGCAACCATGGATGTCAACATGTAAAGAGGCATGACTGCTACGGAGAATGCTGTATAACTATGGAACCTAAAATTAAACTGTCAAATGAAACAAGATCTAAAGTGAAACCTGCGAAGCATCCAACCAATAACATCCCTGGTAACATTTTTGAAGCTGATGATTGACCAGATAATGAAGAATAAAAGGAAAAAATCCCAAGTTGACAATTGATTTACTGATATAAGATCATACAATATTTTGTTTCATATGATGCATACCGTTATGCTTCCCTAATAATAAGGATGCTCAAATTGGGTTTATGTTCTTGGGGGCAGTGTTGATAGAAAAGAAGCTTGCAGAAACTCGAATCACGATTCATGTTGTTAGATGGTTAATTCATACAGATTTTTTCCTCTATGAAATAACATTATGTAATAATCTAAAAAATAATCTATATAGAGTCGTGCTGGAGTGACCTCAAGATTGTACCTCATATCTCACTTTCCTGAGTGGAATTATGTAGGAACCCTAGACAATGATTCCAATACACTTCCACACCAGGAAAGTGAGATATGAGGTACAATCTTGAGGTCACTTCAGCATTATTCATCTATATAATATAATATGTAACTACTCTAACTCATCATATAATGAAAAGGTTTGTATGGCTACTTACAAAAACAATCTACCAGGCAATCTTGATATGCAACATTGAGAGGCATTCTTCAAAACTCAAAGATAAAAAGCAAAAGATCTTTTCTCAAAAAAATCAAAATCGTGTTTTCTTAAATAGTCTAAGATGGAAGATTGAGAAAAAGAAAGGAACAATCCTTGTCTTGAGCAGCATTACTTCATCAACAATTTTCGGCATCTCATCAACGTTTTCATTCTCAATCTTTATATTTGCGTCGAAAGGACATGCATTCTTGCCATTCATGTTTAGGTAAAATAAAATAAAATAACAACCACTCGTTATCTTTCACTTTATTTATTTATTTTTATAGAGTTTATAGTTTAAGAAAAGCAAAAAAATACATAGGATTCACTATTTTCACCTGAAAAATATGGCCCTTGTTTTTATTCCAATAGTGTAAGATTTGAATAGTGAATGGTACACGAAGAGCAAAATTCAAAAAGAAATAGTTGGGACTTGTATCCAAAGGGTTTCCATATGTAAGATTAAATCATTTTGGTTAAGATTTGAGTTGTAAGATTTAAATCACAAATTGTAGGACTTTAATTAGGAGTATCAACAGGTCCATTTCAGTTTGAAACGTCTATATGTGTGAACATTGTCCAAAAACTCAATCAAGTTAAAGGTGATGTCTTGGTGTTCATTCAGACAACACAATCAAACATTCAAAACCTCTAGTAGATACTTGAAATAATTCAGAAAAATTAATTAAGAATATATTTTTTTTTTTCTAAAAAATTAAAATAAAATTCAAACAACATAAGAACACTAGATACAATCAATTGCTCTTCAGATCAAGTACATTAAATGCACTCAAGAACTGTTTCAGATTAGTTTAGAACGTCAATGAATCCAATCAAACCTTATTCGCGAATTAAACTAAACGTCGCAACTGAAGATTTAATAAACTCAATCGAAGACCTAAAATTCTCAGATAAACAATGAAATTGAAGTTACCTGAGCAATTACGCTAAAGATCCCTCCAATGAACGCTTATCCAGAAAGAGAATCGTTCGAAACAACATTTCTTAGGTGCTCGTATCCGACGATTCGAATCGGAGTGTAGAAAAGATGCCTAAGAATCGCTGGAGATAAACCCTTGTAGAGACCTAGAGAGCCTTCTCTTTGTATAATCTCCGAGGCAACTCGGAAGGCATTGCTGGGCCGAGTCAAAGCAAGATTTCGTCAATCGAACAAAGCCCTAAAACTTTCGATCAAACGCCGATCGATTGTGCCCTAAAACTTGCAAATCGAAAATGATTGCGTCTTCAAAATCACAGATTCTGTGAGTGAGAGATCGAGCAAAGATCTTTCAATCAAACTCCACTCAATTTCTTTCCAAAAAAGAAAAATCCGAACGATCTACTTTCAAAAATGAAAAACCTGATCGATTCAGCGAGAGAGAGAGTCGAGTGAGTGAGAGAGAGGGAGAAACGCTAGATCAAAGCTTAGAGTTGATTCGAGAAGATAGATCCGAGAGAGAGAGATTCGAGAATAGAGATCCGAGAGAGAGATTCGATAAGAGAGTGAGAGAGAGAGAGAGAGAGAGAGAGAGAGAGAGAGAGGAGGGAGACAGAGAGACGAGAGACGAGAGAGACGAGTAGAGAGTGAGAGGAGCGTTCGACAATGGCGGAAGTCGAGTTCTATCCGAGGACGAAAGACAGAGTTGAGGACGAGAGAGAGAGAGTGAACGAGGGACCGCAGAGACAGTCGTTTTTTTCTCTCTTTTAGAATGGCTATTGGCACCCCAACTTTTACTTTTTCCGTAGAAACGACGGTTAAACGACAGATTAAAACTGTCGTAATTAACGACAGTCTTAAGCAGTCGTTTTTAGCGCAATTACGCCGTCGCGAAAAATGCAATATGACGTAGTGACTTCTACAACTATGACTACATGTTTATAACGTTATCGTATGGCACATAATCCAGCTTCATTAGCGAAATTGGATGCAACTTCGTTGAAGATATCCCAAGAATCTCAATGAATAAGATTTGAGGAACAAAGATTATTGAAGAGATGATGGAGTTCATGGGCATCATGGATCAAAATGTTGGGAAAACTGAGGGGGAATGTTTTGATAACTACAGGACTTTCTATTTGTTGAGAGATCATGAATGTATGATTAGTAACATTAGTTTCATGTGTATATTTTATCCATTGATGTATCTTTTTGACACTAATTACTAGCGTGGTTTTGGTTTGTAAAAATTAATTCTCTGCATGTTCTTTGTATGTAGCATTCAAATTAAAATCTCAAAGGTAAGTAAACTCACCCAATTATAGAGTATTATGATGTGATGCATTTTAATAAGGTGTATAATGATACACCATATCATCTCATGGAGTTTAGAATTAGATGAGACAATATTAGAAAAGATTACATGCCAAAATAGGATCAATTCCATCAATATTGTTCCTCTATTTAAACCCTATTAGGATTATGTAATATGCATCTAAAAAGAAAGAAAGAAAACAATTTTAAATTTTCTTTATGGTATCAGAGCAAAGTCTCTTTTGAGAGACTGATCTTGGTAGTCTACCATCCGCCACCATCAGTGACAACACTGCCGACGAACAATCATTTATTAGTAGCTTATGTTTATTAGGTACTTCATCAAACAACTTATATGCATCACCATATTCACTTCTTCTCTAACACCTACATTGACTTGTAGTCTTACTCATTGTATCTTGTCTTCGAATCAGTGGTAGTAACAATGCCGGTGGAGTTAATTTTGTTAACCCTATTCTCAAGTATTCCACACATTCTTCCAATCATCGTTGCCAACAATATATGATTGTGATCAACAATAAGACCTATCTCCATCACTCGACGCCTTCTGAATATTATCAAGGGCTCAAGTTTGCACCATGGATAGTCATCAAATCATCATCATCACCTGATTTCACTATTTATTGTGACGCTTGAACAATGATCAAGGAACCTCTGAATCTTCATTAATCAAGTTCGTTTTGGACTTATTGGCCAAAAAGCCTTTGAATCCTAGTGATCAAATTTCTTATGGCCCAAAATCACGTTTTGAGCATTTTTTAGCCTCTGGATCCATTATGATCAAACTCATCTTGACCCATAAAGGTCCAATTTCAATATCGAATTAAATTCCAACAAGTTTCGATATAAGCCTAAACCGATCATGTTTCAATGAAAGTCTACTTGAGTTGAGTTATTTTTCTCCTCTTCTACACATATGAGCATCTGGGTTGCCTATTATTTCCTTAAAGGCACATTTGACAACAACAATTCTTCAACGATCTCTTAGGCTTTCATTGACGACTCAAATTCGACAGAGGCAATTCTTATCTTACAAGACGAAGAGAAGGATTCAAGGATTCATCATATTTTGTCAAACTCACATCGATCTTCAATCACCATGAGTTTGAGGGAGAATGTTAGAGTATTATGATGTGGTGCATTTTAATAAGGTCTATAATGATACACTATATCATCTCATGAAGATTAGAATTAGATTAGACAATATTAGAATATATTACATGTCAAAATAGGATCAATTGGTTCTTTTCCTTCAATATCTTTCCTCTATTTAAATCATGTTAGAGTTATGTAGTCTGCATCTAAAAATAAAGAAATAAATCAATTTTAAATCTTGGCACACAAACTCTCTCTCTCTTAGAGTCAGACTAGCCTTACTAACTTAAATAAGATTTCAATTCTTACTAAGGGTAGTTGACCTCATCTTATGGCCTAAAAAACATGATCATATCCCATAGGTTTCTAGAGGACAAAATTATATAAACTCCAGAAAAAAGGAATTTATGTATACCGTGAATTTTAATTTTAAATATAATTGGGAGTTCTGTGAAATTCAGTAGCCGTCCTTTATCAAAACTTTGGATGAAGCACAAAGAGGTTTTTTTTTTTTTTTTGGGTATATGAAATTTTCCATGAAATCTAAAGGTCGGTGGTGTTGGATTGCCAATGTGGTAATCCATTCGAGCAAAAGGTAGTAAGAGTTAAACTCTTTTTAAGTTAGTGAGAAAAGTGTCTTTCTTATACTTATACTTTTAGGAAAACTAGCATTACTAACTACCAAGATTTCAGATTTTATTAAGGGTCCTTAAGCTCACCTTGTGGCATCAAAAACATGATCCAATGCTACGGGGTTATGTGTTGAAATTATCTAATTTACCAGGATAATACATATTCCCAACTATTTACAAAATTGATTAAAAAGTATTTTTGGTACATAAGTTATATTTTTTGAACAGTTAAAATGCTATTAATAAGTAATGTAAATTCTCCTAATAACGGAAATATACTGATTTTGGCATTGTTGTCTTATTGTTTTAAGAAAAAATAAACAATTGCCACAATAGAAAAAAAAAAAAAAAAAGCGATTTCGTAAATATTTTGGTAAATTTATTTATTTTAGTCTATTGACCCTTATCTTCAATCTGTCATTTTCAGCATAGCAAACAGTAGATGGTTTTATCCCAAAATCCCATCGTTATCTATGACAAATTAATTTAAATTTATTTAACGTCACCTTCTATCACTCGTTTTCTACATGAATGTAGTATTCTTTGATATACTTATAATAAGTGGCTTGAATGCACCCCCCCCCCCCCCCCCCCCCCCCCCCCCCCCCCCCGACTCAACTTAAAGCCAAAACGCTTATTTTTCCCCTTCAAAACCAATTACATCTTCAACTTTTTTTTTTCCAAAGCAGTCAACTTCAACTTTCAGATACTATATATACTCGCCCTGACCTTCAAACCTCAAGGATAGATAAAAAAAAAAAGCTAGGGTTTTCTTCAAAGGAATAAGACAATGTTGAAAACAATGGATAAAGATAAGCTTAAATAGATTAAAATAATTTATCATAGAGCTTAAATAGCTTGAAAATGATAGATTTGAAAAGAAAAATTGAAAGTGTTTTTTGCTAGATATTGAAGATGAGGGTATTTATGTCATTTAGAATTAGTCTATAAGAGGACACCGAGGTCAAGGGGGCATGACGTTAGATTTAAAACATAGAAGTAAATGAATTACTGACGTCATAAACTATATGTTTGCCACTCCCCACAACAAGAAAATCCTAGCTCCACCCCTGTTTTAGCTTTTTTCAAAACCTTGTATTCAAACAGTAATTCTAAAAATTCAAAAGCATATTAATATGTATAAAGCTATGATTTATTTTTAATCATCCTTTATCTTTAGAGTCGTCATAATATGACGCCCCTCTTTGACACACATCCCCATACGCTCCCATCACAAAACTGTAGATTATTTGCCTTAGGATACACAATAAAAAGATTCATGGTTATCCGTACCCTGAGGCAAATGATCTACGGTTCTGTGATGGGGGTGAATGTAGAGGGGGGCATTAGGAAATCATTACACTTATTTTTTATAAGATGTTGCTAGACCCCTTAAATTGTATTTATCCCCACATAATTTGTGGGGGAATGGTTGGATGTTTTCCCGTTTAGCTCCTTGGCACTATGTGAAAATTGAAAATTTTAACAAGAAAATTCGATGGGCCAAAGCCCACAAATTTTAGAAAGCTAGTTTTGTCGGTATATGGCCGTTGAAATTTTTTATGGTCCCCAATTCGACGGCTTAGAACCATCAAATTTCTCACATCTTCCATTAATTTAACTGTTTCGATCCGTTAAAAAAAAAAAAAAAAATTTGACAATGAAAATTTTGATGCCTTGATCTGTCAAATTTTATGAAATTCGACGGCCTTGGGCCATCAAATATAGGTTTTTTTTTCAAGTTGTGTGGTACATATATCTTTATTATCTTATTCAAATAATAATGGGATTTGAATTTGCCAAACTTAACCATGGTTGGACTTTGGTGATTCTTAAATTGTCCGCAACAAAGGTGACTTGCATTTCTATTACGCTGTCGTTGGATTGAGAGAAATGGAGAGAAGAGAAAATAAATGATTTTCTCTCCATTTCTCTTGTTTGAATTGTTAAGTGGTGAGATAAGGGAAAAGAATTGGAGAGAACAGAAGAGAAAAAAATGACGATTTTTCTTTCTCTCTAAAAGTGGAGAGAAATCTTTTAAAAATATTTTAGAATTTCAACTCTGCCCCTAGATTTCTTTTAAGATATTTTAAAATTCCAAAGTTGTCCCAATTTATCTCTGATCAATCCAAACATGATAGAGAGAAATTGAGTTACTCTTCTGTTTTCTTCTCTTCTCTTAATGGGTTTCTCTTCTCTCCACTTCTCTCAATCCAAACAAAGTGTTAGTCCAACTAGTCTTACTAGGTAAGGATTTCACCCTCACTAAGGGTCTTTGGGCTCAACTTGTGGTATCCAAAACCATGATCCGACACTTTAAAGTTGTAGAGGACACTGTTTTTGGGTGTTGGATGCCAATGTGGTGATAAAATGACCCGTGGTAAGGCTTAAAATCTTTATTAAGTTAGTAAGGAAAATGTTTCTCTTTCTATCATTGGTTTATTTTAATTTGATCTACGATATTTCAATATTATTAAAATAATATTTAAGGACTGTCCCAATAAAAGTAGCCATTATAATAGGACCTATATATAACTCAACAAGGTTTGTTTGATCATAAACAATTAAAGAGTTCTGATACCCCCTCTGACACACGCCCCTAACGTGGCATTGGCTAGAACCTTAGATTTTTTTCCCCTTAGGATACACATTGTACATCCCCATAAATATATGCAGTTATGTATCCCGAGAAAAAGAATCTATGGTTCTAACACATGTCATGTTGGGGCGTATGGGGGCGTGTGTTAGAGGGGGGCATCAGAAAATCATTATTCATAATTAAATATTAGAAGAAAATAAATCTTGTACATGATATTCTGTTATGAACTCAATAATTTTTTTTTTCTTATAGATTAATGAAACATTAGAGAAAGCCAAATGGCCAAATGCACAAATGGTAATTTCTTTTGCAAAATTTGATTGAAGGAGTCTTGAGAATTCTAGAATGCATGACTAGTGTTGAGATGAAGGAGTTGATGGTCATCACATAACAAAATATTAGAAGATCTAGATACAAATGTAAATGTAAAACATGATTATAATGGGTTGATTTGTTTAAATTATTCCATTGTGTCATTTACATGTTATTTTAAATCATGAAATATAAGAGGTATTAAAAATATCAGCAATTATTTAAGAATTTTTTTAATTACCTATTTTTTATTAGAACTTTCATAGAACTTTTTTAAAATACATTTTTATTCAAATTTATAAAATATAAAAGGTGTTTTAAAATATCTTTCAAGTAATTAAGGGTTAAGTTTTTAGTTTGGAAAAGAAAAATACTTTCTTTATTGACATCCTGACTACTTTACCTTATGTCATCCAAAAACATGATCCAATGACACATGAATGTAGAGGACAAAATTCTTAGAACTTAGAAATTGATAGTTGGAATGGAATATATTTTTTCCACTTAAGATTTAAAATTTACTAAACACGTTGCATGGGTTGAATTAGGTTACCTATTTAATAAATGTGTCAGGTTCAGTTTAAATTTTTGACACGATTACTAAACAGGTCAGTTTGGGTTTGTCACATTTTCAGAAGACCTTACCTCAACATGGTGTGATCTGACCCATTGCAACCCCTATATTTAACTTTACTTTGACCTTCGTTTATTTTTTTTTCCGGAAGAACATGGGATGGGAAATGATCGAAAGTTTGTTCTAATACAAGAAAGCTTTCATTAATACACCAAATTTTACTTATAACACACCTTTCTACATATAAACATACAATTAATTTCAAAAGGATTAGCGCCTTATAAGTAAAAGTTGACGTGTCAACAGAATTTCTCCAAAATAAAAAGAGAGATTTACAAGTCAGACCTATCTGTCGCAATTTTAATTATTATACAAACTCCCTTAATTTATCAAGATTGTTAATGAACAAACCTTACTTTATGAATCGGAGTAGCATAACTAAGGGTCGTTGAGCCCATGTGGATTATCAAATTGGGAATCCAACACGACAACCTTCTAGATTTCATAGAAAACTTAGATTTAAGAGAAAAAATTCACAAAAAAAAAAATCATTTTTGAACTTTATCGAAGGTGTTGAAAGTGGATGATTACTGAACTCTCAAATTTAAAATTAAATTTCAACGGTGAAAATTAACTTTTTTTTTTCAAAGTTATTAGCATTTTGTCTTTTATAACTGTGCGGCATCAGATCATGTTTTTGGACGCCAAAAATTTATGCACTTAGAATCTACTCCTAGGTACGTGGAGGAACATACTAACCACATCAATTTGAATTTTAAGATGGGGATTGTTGGAGAAAACTCACTTGTTTACAACTTAGACCAAGAACAGCCAAGAATCAAAAAATAGAAAAAAACTCAAAACTATCAGTCTTATTGCATCCTCACACAATTACAAGTTCTCATCTTAATTGCTGTACAATAAGATCAAAATGAGTACAACCTCTATCCTTGGTTAACCAACCCCCTATATATATATATATAGCAACAGAATGCTGTTAACAGATTGTTATAACCAACTAACTGTAATGACAACTCACTACAAGTCACCACAAGACACATGGCACTAGACTCTTTAAATCTAAGCCTAATATTACAACAAATCTCCACCTTGGGCTGATTTAATTGACTTTAGTTGTTTCTCCTCTTGAACTCCAAGCAATTCCAAACAATGCTTGAACTTAGGAGCTGCCAAGGACTTAGTGATCATATCAGCAGGATTTTCTTCAGTGACCACTTTCTCCAGCTTTATTTCTCCCTTAGCAATTACATCTCTAATATAGTACAGCCTCACATCTATGTGTTTCGTTCTTTCATGATAAACTTGGTTCCTAGCCAAATGAATTGCACTTTGGCTGTCACAAAGCACCTTTGTGTCAAACTGCTTCAATCCCAGTTTTTCTGCCATTCCACTCATCCACTTAGCTTCCTTCATAGCTTCTGTCAGGGCCATAAATTCTGCTTCTATAGTAGACAATGAAACCACATGTTGCAAGTTTGCTTTCCAACTCACCACATTTCCACAAAGCTTGAACACATAACCAGTTAGAGATCTTCTACTGTCCAAACACCCTGCATAATCTGAGTCTACAAAACCAGTGACTCCATCTTCACTGATTTCATGTTTCTTGTAGACCAAACCAACTGTAGTGGAACCTCTGAGATACCTCATAATCCATTTAACACCTTCCCAATGCTGCTTCCCTGGACTTCCCATATATCTACTGACGACACTTACTGCATATGCCAAATCAGGACGCGTGCACACCATAGCATACATCAAACTCCCCACAGCATTTGCATAAGGAATCTTGGCCATGAACTTCTCATCTTCTTCAGTTTTAGGTGAATCTTCAGATGAAAATCTGAAGTGTTGTGCAAGAGGTGTTGCAACAGGTTTTGAAACATCCATGTTGAACCTCTTAAGTACTTTCTCAATGTAACCACTTTGAGAAACAAACACGATGCCTTGCATTCTATCACGTGTGATCTCCATGCCTAGAATCTTGCTGGTTGGTCCCATGTCCTTCATTTCAAATTCTCCCTTAAACACCTTCTTCACCTCCATGATCTCAGATTTATGCTTGCCTGCCACAAGCATGTCATCTACATATAGGAGCAAGTAGATGACATTTCCACTATCCATTGTCTTGCTGTAAACACAATTGTCATACTCACAACGTTCAAACCCATTCCATATCATAAATGAGTCGAACCTTTTATACCACTGCCTCGGGGATTGCTTAAGTCCATAAAGAGACTTATGTAGCAAACAAACCTTCTCTTCATTTCCTTGTTCAATGAATCCCTTTGGTTGCGACATATGAATCTTCTCACTCAACTCTCCATACAAGAAAGCTGTCTTCACATCGAGTTGCTCTAGCTCCAAATTATCCCTGGCTACAAGTGACAATAGCATTCTAATTGAGCTATGTTTCACAACAGGTGAAAATACCTCATTATAGTCAATGCCTGCTCTTTGAGTGAACCCCTTAGCCACTAACCTAGCTTTGAATCTAGGTGGCTGAACTCCTGGAATTCCTTCCTTCAGTTTGTATACCCATTTACAGCCTACTACTTTCTGACCTTGTGGTCTCTCCACCAAAGTCCAAGTCTGGTTTTCATGAAGTGACTTCACTTCTTCCTTCATGGCTGCTAGCCATTTTTCTGAATGCTTCCCTGTAACAGCTTCCCTATAGCTTCTTGGCTCTTCATCTTCAATCTCATTTGCTGCTATCAGTGCAAAAGAGATCATTTCTGCGTAGCCAAACCTCTCAGGTGGTTTCACATTCCTTCTCACCCTGTCTCTTGCTAATGAGTAATTCTCTATTGAACCAAGAACTTCAGTACCAACTCCATCTTTTTCTTGATCATCAGCTGGTGGTGTTGTAGACCTCTTCTCAGGCTCCACCTCAAACTGAACTCTTTGAACAGATTCTTCAATGTCCGAACTTGTATTTTCCAGCTTGCCATAGAACATATCAGCTTCTCTAAACACCACATCCCTACTTATAAAAGTCTTGGGATGTCCTTTATCTGTGCACCAGAGCTTGTAGCCCTTGACTCCTTGTGGATAACCAATAAACATGCACTTTACTGCCCTAGGTTCCAATTTTCCTTGATTAACATGTGCATAGGCAATGCTGCCAAAAACTCTCAAATTTGACAAATCTGGTGGCTTCCCTGACCATCTTTCTTCAGGAGTTAGCATGTCTATGGCCCTTGATGGACTCCTGTTGATCAGATAAGTGGCTGTAAGAACAGCTTCTGCCCAAAAAGACTTGGTAAGGTTTGCATTTGACAGCAAGCACCTTACCCTCTCTAATATTGTCTTGTTCATCCTCTCTGCAAGTCCATTCTGTTGAGGAGTCTTCCTCACAGTGTGGTGTCTAGCAATACCCTTCTCCTTGCAATGCTGATTGAATTCATTTGAGCAAAATTCAAGACCATTGTCTGTTCTAAGCCTTTTAATCTTCTTTCCTGTTTGAGTTTCTATCAACACCTGCCATTCTTTGAACTTGGCTAAAGCATCATTCTTATTTTTAAGAATGTAAACCCAAAGCTTCCTTGAATAATCATCTATCAAAGTTAGAAAATACCTAGCACCTCCATGAGATGGCACCCTTGAAGCTCCCCAAAGATCCGAGTGGATATAATCCAATGTGCCCTTTGTGCTATGAATGCCCTTTGAGAATTTCACCTTTCTAGCCTTCCCAAATATGCAATGCTCACAAAACTCTAAATCTGTCACCTTAACTCCATTGAGCAAGTTTTGATTGCTGAGCTCCCTCAGGCCATTGGCACTCATGTGCCCCAATCTCATGTGCCAGAGTTGAGATATAGAGATCTCATTACTTTCTGCTGTAGCAGTTTGTCCAGGTACTGCTGTCCCTTTTAGAATGTACAGTCCATTCATCAAGCTCCCTTTCATCATCGTCAATGACCCCTTTGAAACCCTCAAGACTCCACCTTGAGCCCTAATACTATAACCTTGAGAATCCAGCATACCAAGAGAAATCAAATTTCTCTTTAATTCTGGTACATACCTCACCGATTCCAAGATCCTGACTGAACCATCTTGAAGCTTCAATTTTACAGTTCCCATTCCAAGAACATGACAGGCTTTGTTGTTTCCTAGCAAAACTTGTCCACCATTGCATTCTTTAAATTCTGAAAACCATGTCTTATTGGGGCACATGTGAAAAGAACACCCCGAATCCAAGACCCATTCTTGATCAGTCTTGAATGTTGTAACACATAGTAAATCAGAACTTTCATACCCATCCGAGGCAATATCTGCATCTCCATTGTCTCTTTGTTTCTCTCCATTTTTCTTCTTTCTTTCTGGACAATCCTTCTTGAAATGTCCCTCTCTATGGCAAATAAAGCATTTCTTCTTATGCTTCGACTTTGATCTGTTCTTTCCTCTTGAGTTGAAGTCTCTCTTCTCTGTCCTTCCTCTGACATGAAGTCCCTCTCCTGCTCCATCCTCCGTTCTTGCTTCAAATTTCTTCTTGAGCTCCTTTGAGAACAAAGCAGCTTGGACTTCTTCCAATGACAATGAATCCCTGCCATATATCAGTGTATCAGAGAAGCTCTCAAACTCACTTGGCAATGATCTCAGTAGCAACAATGCCTGGTCTTCATCTTCCACCTTAATCTCGATGTTTTCAAGATCAAGAATGATCTTATTGAAGTCATCCATATGATCTTCAAGAGAGTTTCCTGGTGCCATCTTCAAAGTATACAATTTCTGCTTCAAGAACAGCCTATTTGCTAAAGATTTTGTCATGTACAAATTCTCTAATTTCAACCAAATAGCTGCTGCAGTCTTTTCCTTTGATACTTCCCTCAGCACCTTGTCTCCTAGACTCAAGATTAGAGCATTATGAGCCTTATCCAGCATGTCCTTTTTCTCCTTCTCAGTCAATGCTGGAGGCAGATTCTTTTCTCCTGTAAGTGCCTCCTCGAGCCCTTGATGAACAAGAAAGGCTCTCATCTTCAACCTCCAAAGGCTGAAATCATTTTTCCCCGTGAACTTCTCTATGTCAAACTTGATTGACGCCATTGTCCTTCCCCAAAAGCTCTGATACCAATTTGTTGGAGAAAACTCACTTGCTTACAACTTAGACCAAGAACAGCCAAGAATCAAAAAATAGAAAAAAACTCAAAACTATCAGTCTTATTGCATCCTCACACAATTACAAGTTCTCATCTTAATTGCTGTACAATAAGATCAAAATGAGTACAACCTCTATCCTTGGTTAACCAACCCCCTATATATATATATATAGCAACAGAATGCTGTTAACAGATTGTTATAACCAACTAACTGTAATGACAACTCACTACAAGTCACCACAAGACACATGGCACTAGACTCTTTAAATCTAAGCCTAATATTACAACAGGGATCCTCACTCGTTGGGTAAAAACTTGATAAAGTAAGGTTCCCTTGGGGTGGTCGGGATTTTAAAAATAATAATAAAGATACACCATATCATCTCATGAAGATTAGAATTAGATTAGACAATATTAGAAATATTACGTGTCAAAATAGGATCAATTGGATCTTTTCCTTCAATATCTGTCCTCTATTTAAATCCTATTAGGTTTATGTAATCCGCATCTAAAAAGAATAAATCAGTTTTAAATCTTCTTTAACAAGGCACACAAACTCTCTCTCTCTCTCTCTTAGAGTCCTACTAGCCTTACTAACTCAAATAAGATTTCAATTCTTACTAAGGGTCGTTGACCTCATCTTATGGCCTAAAAAACATGATCAGATCCCGCAGGTTTCTAGAAGACAAAATTATATAAACTCCAGAAAAAAAGAATTTATGTATACCATGAATTTTAATTTTAAATATAATTCAGAGTTCTGTGAAATTCAGTAGTCGTCCTTTATCTAAACCTTGGATGAAGCACAAAGAGGTTTTTTTTTTTTATGTATATGAAATTTTCCATGAAATCTAAAGGTCTGTGGTGTTGGATTGCCAATGTGGTAATCCATTTGAGCAAAAGGACCCTTACAGTATGACTTAAACTCTTTTTAAGTTAGTGAGAAAAGTGTCTTTCTTATACTTATAATTTTAGGAAAACTAGAATTATTAGCTAGCAAGATTTCAAATCTTACTAAGGGTCCTTAAGCTCACCTTGTGGCATCAAAAACATGATCCAATGCTATGGGGTTATGTGTTGAAATTATCTAATTTACCAGGATATTACATATTCCAAACTATTTACAAAATTGATTAAAAAGTATTTTTGGTACATAAGTTATATGTTTTGAATAGTTAAAATGCTATTAATAAGTAATGTAAATTCTCCTAATAATGGAAATATACTGATTTTGGCATTGTTGTCTTATTGTTTTAAGAAAAAATAAACAATTGCCACAATAGAAGAAAAAAAAAAAGTGATTTGGTAAATATTTTGGAATTTGTACTACCACGATAATTTCGAGACCCCTCCTCCATGAGTTGGTAAATTTATTTATTTTAGTCTATTGACCCTTATCTTCAATTTGTCATTTTCAGCATTATCTACTTCCCAAAAATATTCTATTTTGATTATTCTTCCCGAAACTAATCTTCCTCATGCTTGTCAACTACTATGACAAATTTATTTAACGTCACCTTCTATCAATCGTTTTCTACTTGTCAAAAAATCCTGTCTTGCCTTTAACTTTGAAGTTTGAAGTCGATAGAATCTTACATGAGGTTGCAGACGACGGGGGTGGGGGGGTGTCATCAGTTTGGAAACAAGGGGATATCTCAAATATTTATTAAAATAATGACATATTTTCTTGAACGTAAATCTTTGATATACTTATAATAAGTGGCTTGAATGCTATTTTTCCCCCTCAAAACCAATTACATCTTCAACTCTTAGATTTTTTTTTCTTTTCCAAAGCAGTCAACTTCAACCTTAAGATACTATACTTGCCCTGACCTTCAAACCTCAAGGAAAGATAGAACTTTTAGATTAAAAA
This sequence comes from Akebia trifoliata, assembly GCF_017979445.1. Taxonomy (NCBI): domain Eukaryota; kingdom Viridiplantae; phylum Streptophyta; class Magnoliopsida; order Ranunculales; family Lardizabalaceae; genus Akebia; species Akebia trifoliata. Next base: position 2,602,742 of record NC_141386.1, on the reverse strand, counting down.
AAGGCTAGGGTTCTTTTCAAAAGGAATAAGACAATGTTGAAAACAATGGATAAAGATAAGCTTAAATATATTAACATAATTTATCATAAAGCTTAAATAGCTTGAAAATGATAGGTTTGGAAAGAAAAATTGAGAGTTTTTTTGTTATATATTGAAGATGAGGGTATCTATGACAAATTAATTTAATGTCACCTTCTATTTATCATTTTCTACTTGTCAAAAAATCCTATCTTGGCTTTAACTTTGAAGTTTGAAGTAGATAGAATCTTAAGGTCGAAGAAAATGATAAATTTATTTACATGAGGTTGCGAACGCCGCGGGGGGGGGGGGGGGGGGGGCATCTGAAATATTTATCAAAATAATGGCATCTTTTCTTGAACTTAGTCTATCAAAATAATGGCATCTTTTCTTGAACTTAGTCTTCTTTGATATACTTATAATAAGTGGCTTGTTTTTCCCCCTCAAAACCAATTACATCTACAGCTCTTGATTTGTTTTTTTTTTTTTTCCAAAGCAGTCAACTTCAATCTTAAGATACTATACTTGCCCTGGCCTTCAAACCTCAAGGAAAGATAGAACTTTTAGATTAAAAAAAAAAAGCTAGGGTTCTCTTCAAAGGAATAAGTCAATGTTGAAAACAATGGATAAAGATAACCTTACATAGATTAAAATAATTTATCATAGAGCTTAAATAGCTTGAAAATGATAGGTTTGGAAAGAAAAATTGAGAGTTTTTTTGCTAGATATTGAAGATGAGGGTATTTATGTCATTTAGAATTAGTCTATAAGAGAACACTGAGGTCAAGGGGCATGACGTTAGATTTAAAACATATAAGTAAATCAATCACTGAAATCATAAACTATCTGTAGTTTGGCACCCACCACAACAAGAAAATCCTAGCTCCCCCCCCCCCCCCTGTTTTGGCATTTTTCAAAACCTTGGGACTAAACCGATAATCCTAAAAATTCGAAAGCATATTAATATTTATTTTTAATCATCCTTTATCTTTAGAGTCCTCATAATATGACACCCCTCTTTGACACACATCCCCCTACGCTCCCATCACAAAACTATAGATCATTTGCCTTAGGAAACACACTAAAAGATTCTTGATTATCCGTACCCCGTAGAGAGGGGCGTTAGGAAATCATTACACTTATTTTTTATAAGATGATTGCTAGACCCTTAAATTGTACTTATCCCCACATAATTTGTGGGGAATGGTTGGATGTTTTCCCTTTTAGCTCCTTGGAACATACATCTTTATTATCTTGTCCAAATAATAATTGGATTTGAATTTGCCAAACTCAACCATGGTGGGACTTTGGTGATTTGTAAATTGCCTACTACAAAGGTGACTTGCATTTCTATTACGCTGTGTTTGGATTGAGAGAAATGGAGAGAAGAGAAGAGAAGAGAAAATAAATGATTTTCTCTCCATTTTTCTTGTTTGGATTGTTAAGTGGTGAGATAAGAGAAAATAATTGGAGAAAAGAGGAGAAAAAAAAAGACGCTTTTTCTTTCTCTTCAAAAGTGGAGAGAAACCTTTTTAAAATATTTTATAATTTCAACTTTGGCCCTAGATTTTTTTAAAGATATTTTAAAATTTCAAAGTTGTCCCAATTTATCTCCTATCGATCCAAATATGACAGAGAGAAATTGACTTGCTCTTCTTTTTTCTTCTCTTCTCTTATTGGGTTTCTCTTCTCTCCACTTCTCTCAATCCAAAAACAGTGTTAAGAGTCCAACTAGTCTTACTAAGTTAATAAGGATTTCACCCTCACTAAGGGTCCTTGGGCTCAACTTGTGGTATCTAAAACCATAATCCGATGCCTGTAGAGGACACTATTTTTGGGTGTTGGATGCCAATGTGTTAATAAAATGACCCTTGCTAAGGCTTAAAATCTTTACTAAGTTAGTAAGAAAAATGTTTCTTTTTCTATCATTGGTTTATTTTAATCTTATTTACGATATTTCAATATTATTAAAATAATATTTAAGGACTATCCCAATAAAAGAAGTAGCCATTATAATAGGACTTATATAAAACTCAACAAGTTCTGTTTGATTATAAATAATTAAAGAGCCCTGATACCCCTCTGACACACGCCTCCTAATGTGGCATTGCCTAGAACCATAGATTTTTTCCCCTTAGGATACACACTGTACATCCCCATAAATATATGCAGTTATGTATCTCGAGAAAAATAATCTATGGTTCTAACACATGCCATGTCGGGGAGTATGGGTGCGTCAGAAAATCATTATTCATAATTAAATATTAGAAGAAAATAAATCTTTTACAAGATATTCTTTTATGAACTCAATAATTTATTTTTGTTTTTCTTATAGATTAATGGAACATTGGAGAAAGCCAAATGGCCAAATGCACAAATGGTTATTTTTTTGCAAAATTTGATTGAAGGAATCTCAAGAATTCTAGAATGCATGACTAGTGTTGGGAAGAAGGAGTTGATGGTCATCACATAACAAAATATCAGAAGATCTAAATATATAAATGTAAATGTAAAACATGATTATAATGTGTTTATTTGTTTAAATTATTCCATGTGTCATTTACATGTTATTTTAAATCATGAAATATAAGAGACATTAAAAATATCAGCAATTATTTAAGAATTTTTTAAATTACCTAATTTTTATTAGAATTTTATGGAACTTTTTAAAATACATTTTAATTCAAATTTTATAAAATATAAAGGGTGGTTTAAAATATTTTTCAAGTAATTAAGAATTAAGTTTTTAGTTTGAAAAAGAAAAACACTTTTTTTTATTGACATCCTGACTACATTACCTTGTGTCATCTAAAAAACATGATCTAACGACACATGGATGTAGAGGAAAAAATTCTTAGAACTTGGAAATTGATAGTTGGAATGGAACATTTTTTTTTTTCCACTTAAGATTTAAAATTTACTGAACACGTTGCATGGGTTGGATTAGGTTACCTTTTTAATAAATGTGTTGAGTTTTGTTTTAAGTTTTTGACACGATTACTAAACGGGTCGGTTTAGATTTGTCACATTTTTAGAAGACCTAACCTCAACTTGACGTACCCCACCCATTGCCACCCTATATTTAAGTTTATTTTTTTTTTTTTTGGAAGAACATGGGATGAGAAATGATCGAAAGTTTATTCTAGAAAGTTTCTATTGATACACCAAATTTTACTTATAACTCACCTTTCTACATATAAACAACCAATTAATTTCAAAAGGATTAGCGCCTTATAAGTAAAAGTTGACGTGTCAACAGAATTTCTCCAAGATAAAAATAGAGATTTACAAGTCAGACCTATATGTCTGCAATTTTAATTATTACAAAAACTCCCTTAGTTTATCAAGATTGTTAATAAACAAACCTTACTTTATGAATTAGAGTAGCATAACTAAGGGTTGTTGAGCCCATGTGAATTATCAAATTGAGAATCCAACACCACCACCTTCTAGATTTCATGGAAAACTCTGATTTAAGAGAAAAAAAATTCACACAAAAATACATACATACATACATATATATATATATATATATATATATATATATATATATATATATAGAACTTTATGAAGGTGTTGAAAGTGGATGGCTACTGAATTCTCAAATTTAAAATTGAATTTTAACAATAAAAATTAATTTGTTTTTTCCTTTTTTGCATATCAAAGTTATTAGAATTTTGTCTTTTATAACCGTGTAACATCAGATCATGTTTTTGGATGCCACAAATTGATGCACTTAGAATCTACTCCAAGGTACGTCGAGTAACAAACTAAGCATATCAATTTGAATTTTAAGATGAGGATCCTCACTCTTGGGGTAAAAACTTGATAAAGTAAGGTTCCCTTGTGGTTGAGAGTTTTTTTTTTTTTATAAATAAAAATGCAACAATTAGGTCTACCGGGTAAATCTCTTTTTGGTTTATTTTACATGGGTGTGATCTTTAGGAGGCAAAAAATTGACTGAGTCCACTCGATTTGGTTATATTTATAGGTGGCTCGTTCCTAAAAATCGTTTGAACCAATAATGTGCATGCCAACCCAATTACACCACCAAACGACATGATGGTATTTAATTTTTACTATAAAAAAATATTATTAATTTTTAATAAATTATTTTAAATATTTAATATATTCATTTAATACGCCTTAATCAACTCACAAGTCTTCAAGTTGGCTCAACTCTATGGATATAAAGGGATGTTTGGAAGGAGAGAGTTGAGGATTGAAAGTTGACAACTCATGGAAGTTGCAATATTCGTACATGTTTGGAATGCCCAACTTAAAAAAGTTTGAAACTCTTCATAGCTCCTTTTTTAGAATCGTGATAATCTGACTAGTCTACCCCATGAGACAAACTCAATCGACTATCCTAACGTGACAAATTTGGGAATTGTAGATCTGCGCTCCTCAGGATACATGGCTGCACTTCCCCATAAAAAGTGCATCTTGAGGGAATCGTGATTTCCGAGGAGCACAGATCCACGATTCCCAAACTTGTCACGTCAGGTTGTCAATTGAGTATACCACGTGGGGTAGTCAAATTATCACGACTCTTTTTTTAAGAGTTACAAGTTAAAATCTCTAATTATAAGGCGAGAGTTATAACTTCTTATTAATTGAGAATTGATCCATAATTCACCCTAGAGCCAAATAAAATAAAACTGATGGGGTTGATGATGATCATCATGTATGGAAATATTGAACAAGAACTCAACTTCTATCGAACATCTTTTACTGCCCAAGTAATAAATAGAAAAATTATACTAGTGGCTCATGGATTTACACTATTCCATCATCAGGGTATTTTAGTAATTTCACTATTATAATGTAATACCTAGTTAGGTTTTTCGAGATATTTATATTTCTCATTTTAGTGAAAGGGTGTAATCAGTAACTACGAATTTTTTCTTCATAGTGGAAATAATGTTTTCTGTGGACGTACCTCAATCTTAAGGGAACCACATAAAATCTCTGTGTTACTTTGTGTGATTGCATCTTGTGTTGGTTTTTTCAATTCGTTTTCTTATTTCGATTGCACCTGTTTTCTTAACAAATAGTGGGCCGAAAGGTGTGTACAAATTCGTGTTTTGTAAATTCATGGGTGGGTCAGTGCAGTTCTCTATACCCAATCACCATGATTGAAGCATTTGATTTAAAGATCTAATTATTTCACTTATCAATCTACATTTGTTACGTGAAAAAGGGGTAAAATCGACATCAAGGTCTGGCAAATTTAGCCTTTTTTTTTTTACTTAGTGTTTAAAAGAGTCATGTAGAATTTAACCCTAATGTAGTGATTGAAGTCTCGTAACAGGATTGATGCGTACGAAGCAATTCCTTTAACATGATGTACCCAATTCGGAGAATTTTACCACTCTTTTGAAAATTCAGAGAATTTTGTGACTATGCCTATAATTGGCCAAGTTTGTCATAGATATCACCTCAGGACCATCCAAATATGGTTCTATTATTTGCCAAGTCAAGAAAACAAAATTTACTAAACAGTGTGATTCGAGCGCGTGTGACTTCCGCAGCCAAACCTGCAAGCACTATTTCTGAGATATAAACAAAATCCAAATGGATCAAGCCACCACATTTGATGGCAAGTTGCCGATATAAAATTGCAAAACATGTTGGAACATAAATGTCCCATACACATGTTTTGATGTTGTATGTATATATATAGATAGATAGATAGATAGATAGATATTCGAATCTATTATTAATTATGTCAAAAATGGATCAAATATTGTGAAATGTATTGTTGAAAAAGGGATAGATGTATTGGGTTTCGATAAGGATCCAATTTGATAATCTATCAGATTGACTTTGGATTAATTATGTTTCCATCAGATAAGGACCAGATAGTATGAAATGTCAAAAATGTTTGTAAATAACATTATATATTTTATTTACATAGATGAAGTTTATTTATATTTTGTTAATCAAATAGGATTTGATTGGGTCCAGACCTGATTCAATTATTATTGGATAGAATTTTTCTTTAGTGTTTAAAATGCAAATATATATATATATGGGAGCGGTTCGGCAGCCCTAAAGTTTGCCAAGTTTGGTGCCAAACATTTTTTGTAAATCACTTTTGATAGGGTTAGAAGTTTTGGAATAGGCTGATTTTTTGTGAGGATGATCTCTACAGTGAGAGATCATCCTCACAAAAAATCAGTTCATTTTGACACTTCTAACCCTAATTTACAAGTTGAAGAATCGTGGACCGTCCAATTTTTGTAAATCACTTTTGATGGGGTTAGAAGTTTTGGATTAGGCTGATTTTTAGTGAGGATGATCTCCTCATCATAGAGATCATCCTCTCAGAAAATCAACTCATTCCAAAGCTTTTAACCCATATTTTGAAAAATGTTTCGCACCAAAATTGGTAAACTTTAAGGCTGTTGAACCGTCCCCTATATATATATGGGTCCCGTTCAATGGCCAACAGTTTGGCAAACATTTTGGCAAACACTTTTTCAAAACATGGGTTAGAGGTCTTGGAATGGGCTGATTTTCGGTGAGGATGATCTCTACAGTGAGGAGATCATCCTCACCAAAAATCAGCTCATTCCAAAACTTCTAGCCCCAGTTTACAAGTTGAAAAATCGTGAACCGTCCATTTTTTGTAAATCATTTTTGATGGGGTTAGAAGTTTTGGAATGGGCTGAAATCGAATAAAAAGTAGAAATCGAACCATTTTCAACGTCTTTCCTTATTTCTTTTTTTTCTTTTCTTGCATAAAGCTTGGTCATTAGAAGAATAGAGAGAGAGAGAGAGAGAGAGAAAGGTGGATAGGTTTTGTTGGGTGTATGAGTTGTTGGAAGTCATGAACAATCCACTTTGAGGTTTTAAATATATTGTTGTGGTATTGACTCCATCTGATTAACACTTCCATTTCATTGTTATTCATAGATATGGCTCCCAAGAATAAAGATAAAGAAAAGAGTGTTGATAGAGCATATTTTTCTAGAGACCAATCGAAAAGGAAGCACTTTTTTGAGTTGTGCTTAAGTGAGGTGAACAAGGAAGGATACAGAAGAGTATCTCTCACCAGTGCTTCATGGAAAAGATTAGAATCTGAATTCAACAAGGCATGGGGAGTGAATTTTGGTCATAAGGTGTTCAAGAATCAATATGATTACTTGAGAACTGATTACAACATATGGCAAAAACTTGTTGGATTGTCCGGGCATATGCTTAGTGCGGATATCAATACTATAAATTGACCTCCGCAGAAATGGGATGATATCTAATTATTTTTATATTATTATTTGAAATAGAGAATTCTCGAAGCTAAGAAGTTTAGGAACAAACCTCTCGTAGATGCTGAATTGATGATCGGTGTATTTGAAAGCACTCTTTCAAATGACGATAAAGCATAGAGCCCCTTCTCATCAATCTCGCGCCCCACTGTTGATAGTGATGTGAATGGTCTTGAACCTATAGAGTATACAAATTTGGACGCTGAAGACACTTATGGTGACTCATTTTTAGGAGAAGGGGATACATACTTTCAAGGTATAAGTGTGGAAGGCACCCCTAATACCCCCAAGAATGAATAGTGACATCGGTGTCATCTCACTTGAAGAGAACACATCACAAGTTTCGATGAAGAAGAAACGTAGGAATTCGAATAGTGGTGACACTATTGAAAAAAACTTGGAAAGGCATATTAATGTCATCAAAGAACAGATTAATAAAGAAGAGGCTAACAAAGGACCTTGTTTTAAAGATGTGAATGAAGTTATGAAGGATTTGAAGAACTTAGGGGTGATAAGCATTCATACTTATCATGTTGCTATATTGAAATTTGCACAACTATCGAAATTGGAATATGCATTTATGGACTTGGATAATGAAGCAGAGAGGATTTAATTTTTGGAGTTTATTGTAAACAATTAGTTGAAGTCAAACATTTTTTTTAAATAAAAATCAATGATGTATTGGTTATTTTGATATTTTGATATTTTTGGATAGTTACTATGGATGATTATTTTATATTTTGATATTTTTTAATAGTTAATATGAATGGTTTTTTGGAGTTATTATCATTGATGATATTATGAAATTTTTTATTGTTTAATTGGAATTATTATCTTATTACCTAATCAAATATGCATGTTTTAACTTACTAGATAGATTGCATGTTTGAAAAATCTTTTTTTACAACTTCAATTAATACTAACTTTTTTTAATTTTTCATTGTATTTTAATGATAATGACACCAAAACAATGGTTGCTGATGAGATTGGTAACATTACTTTTTATGCTTAAACTTAAAAATCGTATGAATGTTCGATAAAGGTTGTGCACATCATTACTTTCTGGCAAGGCATATGTACGAGAACTTTTGGAATGATCTTCAACACAAATGTACGAGATATTTAGGATGGAGAATAATGCCTTTGTACAATTATGTCAATATTTTCGAGATAAAAATTGACTAAATGATAATAGATATATAGACGTAGAAGAGAAAATGACAATGTTTTTTATGATAATATGTCATAATTGTCGGAATCGATTAGTAAAATATTGATTCCAACATTCTGGAGAAACCGTAAGTAGGTATTTTCATGAAGTGTTGGATGCAATGATACAGTTTGTACGAGAGATAATAGTCCCCCTTAGCATTTGACAAGCCAATGGGAGAAATTCGATCTCATGTACATTTGAGAGAATGGTCATTTAAGGGTGCTGTCGGTGCATTAGATGGCACACTAATTGATGCGCACATTCCGCTTGATCAACAAGTCCCATTCAAATGAAGGGGACAGGGAAAATGTTTTCAAAATGTAATACGGTGTGTGATTTTGATATGAAATTCATATATGTGATGGCTGAATGGGAAGGAATTGCACATGACTCGAGGGTATTAAATGAGACACTGCGTAACTCAATTAACAATTTTCCAATGCCTCCTCCAAGTATGTATTTTCAAATTATATTTTTAAAATTAATCTTATAATCAATAATATAAATTTTACATATATTTTATATTTGTTGCAGATATGTATTATTTATGCGACGCTGCATACATACACACTAGAGGTTTTATGACTCCATATCACAACACACGGTATTGGCTAAGAACATATTGTGGAATGCGTGCAATGGGTAGAAAGGAGAAATTTAATCATACACGCGCTCGATTAAGGAATGTCATTGAGAAAACCTTTGGTGTATAGAAAAAAAGATTCATAATTATGAAGAGAATGCCTTCATATGATTATCACACTCAACGGGACATTGTTATTGCATGCATGGCAATACACAATTTCTTACATCATGTTTCTCGTCATGATGAGTTGTTTCGACAATATGAAGTTGATGTCGACGAAGAGAGTAATTCTTTAGTAGAATCTGAACCATCACAAGATCCACCATATTATAATGACATATTCTCATCTCAAGCACAAGCTGATATAATCACTTTACGTGATCAAATTGCAATTCAACTAGAAAATGAATGATTGTTTATTGTTTGAATATTACTTTGTTGGAATGTAATTTCTCATGTATGAATTCAATTTAAAAACAATACTTTTGGGTTATTTAATTTGTTAGGAATTGAAATTAAATATGTGGATAGTTTCATTATGCGTAACATGTTATGTTTTTTGGTTAACAATTTATTAGAATTATAAAAGGGTAATATTGTCAAAATGACCATTATGTTTTAAAATTCTATTTGTAACCAGAAGCTTTTAAAAATTATAAACAAATAACTTTTCCAGAATAAGATTCTAGATTCTAGATTTCAAACTTCAGACTTCAGAAGTGTTATCAAACATACCCTTAATAGTGCCAAATTTAGACCTAGAAAATTTTCTTGAAATCACGTTAACCAAAAAGACTTTTTTTATGGGGTTTTGAGGATATGCAAAGTTACACACCAAAGCTTCTGAAGAAATCTTCATTCTGTCATCAACTAATGCACTTACTAGAAAGGAAATTTTGGATCGGATTTTCTAAACTAGGACATGTTTGTAATTGTCAAAAAACTTGGTGCTAGGATGAAACTTCTCTCATTGTAATTGTTTGGGCCTTGATAACAGTTCCTTTGTTACTATTCTATTACCATGCTGATGAAATGCGTAGACCAGTAGCATGTATAGTTTTCTACAAACAAAATTGGTATCACACCAAAAATATTTTCACCATCTCATTTGATGGTCAATCAAATTAGAATAAGCTCCTTTCCCAATAAAATTAATAGAAGGATATACCTCTATACTGCATTAATTTAACATCATCGATTAAAATGATAGGAAAATCCATAAGAAAGGTGTTCATGAAATAGGATCTGAGAATTGCTTTTCTAAAGTTATTTTCTAAGTTATCCACACATGAGCAGGATAATTTTAATCATTTGATAGATCCCAACAACATTATTAACTTTCAATCAGTCAGTGATACACTATACCAACTACTTGGATTTAGCTACATGAATACTGGTCTATATTCAGACGTGTTCAGATCTTGGCTTACAATCACCATTCACTCACATCCTTTTTCACACTTTGCCTCATCCTTTTAAGGCATATTCAATAGTATAAAGATATTTCAGATGAAGAAAGAGAGAGAGAGTAAATGGAAAACCTGTACTGCACTGTGTGCCATGGGATATACTGTTGACTGAGCATAGACAAGAGAAGGCCAAGACCCGGGTTCAGATTGGCAAACTAAATCTGTCAAATAAAAAACTATAAATCAGCCAAACACTCTCAAACACTGCATGATGATGGAATAAACTTAATGAGGAAGAGAAGAGAGTTTGTATCCTCTTTCAAAAAAGTACAGATATCATTGTTTCTTAACATGTCACCAACCATAAGGACACATGTGACCACTAATTTAAAACAATTTAATGACCAACTCATGGCCCAAAACTACCTCCCATCAAATAATGCTAAGAGTAACATAGAGCCTGCACTTTGGGCTAGTAAAAGTAACTGTCCATCATAAATGGAGAAAAGATGCACTGACTGGAAATTAAATATTCTTTGCTATGATAATTTCTTGTCTTGATTTCATTCGCTTATAGGTATATTATCTTACGATTAGGTTTACTGGTAATTGAAATTCATTGATAAAAAATTATAGTCAAATAATATTAGGAAACTTATGGGTAATCTATAATCTGTTTTGTTTTAGTAACTTATGGGTAGAATAGTAAGAAAAGATCTGGGAACACATGTCCAACGTTACTCAAATCCAACAGTTAGAACCAATGATCAGACTATAAAAGGTATGGGCCAAAAACGCATTGGGTTGTTGAGCTACAAATAATGTGCCCCATGGCATTCTTTGGGTGAGGGGTCACAGTGACAAAAGAATTGGTTTGATAATCTTAAAGAGTGATCAAACAAGCACAATTGGCACTAATTAAAAAATGTGAAACCAAGGAAAGCAAGCATTGTTTTAATAACTTGTGAATCACAAGATATAAAGGAATGGCCACAATCTAGAACACGTATGAAGTGGAGTTTTACACATACAAGACTTGAAACACTAGGCAGTCTTACTGGTGAAAATGTGAAGAAGTGGGACCAACAACTTTATCAAGCCAAGTTTGCCTTTAAACGATCAAAGAATAGGAATAAAGGGTTCAGCCCTTTTCAAGTTGTTTATTACATGGTTGTAATAGACCATCCGAATGCAGCGACAATTAGATGGTTACCAAAACTCAGCTACAACAGCATAACTCTTGAAAATAATTCTAAAATATTTACCAAATCACGTTTTGTGAATTTTTTTTTTTCCGAAAATGGTAAAGATCAAATAACATGATAAAATGGATATTTTACCAAATTAATGTTAGGGGGCATTTATGATAAATACCAATTCTAATCTAAATCCTATAACCGTCTAGGAAAAAAGAAATTTGGAATGTGTAACGATCCAATAAATAAGAGGGGCAACGAATCATATCAAAATCCAACCGATTTGAGTTAACTCGGTCATAAAAAACTATTTTCCCCCATTTTGGCCCATAAAATACAATTTAAATCTCATTTTAAGAAAAATAGTAAAATTGAAATTAAACCTTGGTATTCTTGCAGAAATCAAGATCGCTCCAACATGTCTCATCAACCACCTTATCAGGACTCCTATTTGGATCCATATAAACAGCTCCAATCGAAGAGGTGAACACAACGCGACGAACTCCACATTCCTTGGCTGCATTAATTACGTTCTTTGTTCCATTAACAGCTGGTTCAACCATCTCTTCTGGATCATCAGTTACAGGAGAAGCTGTGTGGAAAACTCCATCACATCCTCGAATAGCTTCTTGTAAGCTCACAAAGAAAGAGAGAGAGATGAGATCGAGAGACAGACAATGAGAGTGAGAGTGAGTAAGATTGAGCGAGAGATGGGAAACGTGGTCCGAAGGTGCGAAATTTGGGTATTAAAAATTGACGGGCCAGGCCCAACAATTTTTTTGGTTAAATCCAAATGCATGATCATATGAACTTGAAAAAAAAAAATTTAATTAATTTTTAGGGATGTGTATCCCGAGGCATACAATCTATGGTTCTAGCACATGCCACGTCAGGGGAGTATTTTGAGTATGACACGTGAAGACTCTTAATTTTTTAGTAAGGCTATCCTTACTAATTTAGTAAGATTTCAAAACTTATTTACTAAGAGTGTTTATACAGGATCCTCCATTGAATTTTAATTTTAAAATAAATAATTTTTTTGAAATTTTTTTTTTTTTATCAGAGTTTTTCCGTGAAATCTAGATAACTCTAGTGTTGGATTACCAATGTAGAAAGAGTAATGATTTTCTGGCTCCTGTATGTCGCATACTCGAAATACTGTCAAGACGTGGCATGTGCTAAAACCATAGATTTTATGGCTTAGACTACACAACTGCACATATTTGTCCATTTTAAAATTTTTCCATGAAATCTCAAGGGTTGTGGTAATTGATTTGAGCAAACGACGATTAGTAAGACTTAAAATCTAAGTAAGTTAGTAAGAAAACTGCTTTTCAAATTATTATTATTATTATTATTATTATGAATTTTTAATCATTTTAAATACTTTTATACATTATTAAATATGTATTCACATTTGACTTAACTGGCCGAGTTGAGGTTTATCCATGGTTTCAAATTTCATTGGAGACAGTCATTTAGGCATCATTCACCACCGAGATGGATTTACACTGTGTCTCAGACTTCACACCATCACATGAAACAAATTAGAACTCAGATGATATTTTGAAAATGTCAATCGACACAATGAAACTCAGCCAAGTCAATTGAGATTTTAATTTTAATTTTTTAATTAAAATAACTATTTTGTATGATCTAAATTTTATTTTTTAAATAGAAAACAATCTTGTCATTAATGATCTTATAATCTTATTTATTTTAATAAAAAAATTATAATTAATTCTATATAGATATATTTTAATAAATAGTTGTAATTTGAGTTTTATGATTGGTCTCGTAAAGCATGAGATGACTCGTCCAAAATAACTCGGGTTATTAAACATGCCACTCCATGTTTATACCATGTGTTTTCAAACTTAATCGCTCATTCAATATGACCAAATGTTCGAAATCATGCTCTACTTATTTTCTCATCTTAATATTGAGTTCCAACTAAAGCAAATCTTCAATGAGGACATGTTTTAAAATCCCTAATATAAGATTTCAAAGCCGTCCATAGGGAAAAAGTTTCGAAAATATTGGAAGAAATCACAAGTTAAATCTGTTGAATCTCTCTTAATTGATTTATAGTCCATTATCACTAATAAAAATACAAGTCACAAACATAACAAATCAAATCACACAATGTGTTTCAAATTAATAATACAAACTACATATCAAATATCATAGATGAGTCTTGAACACGATGATAGCCATGAAACTCGCAACAACAACTGCTACTTCTTTAGGAATATCTTCCATAAAATTCAGATCCTTTTAATTTGTTCTTTATCTTGGACAAAACAAATATTTTTTATCACTGTTAATGACATATTATAAAAACTATACAAAAACATTTTAAAGGTTTAAACTACTAAACATAGATAAGTCACCACTCTATCTCTAAGCCAACGTCCCTTATCAAAAGAATTACATCAACAAAGTAGAATGATATAATACAGAACCTACACTAATTCCATTAATTGTATGAAATTTGTTTTCAAGAGAATAAGAATTCCTTGAAAAAGTGATCATTGGAAAATGAATTCCATTGCTTGATTGAAACCTAGGAAAATGTTAAAAAGAGAGTTGATTTTAGCATTAGTTATAAAATTGTCGAGTTAACTTCAAACTTGGTTGAGTCAACTCGACTTGATCGGATTTTGAGGTGACATGGCCCCAAAATTCGAAGAAACCAACATGGAAAGTGTAATCAACTTGGTAAAACTTGAAAATGCACCAAGTCAAATAAAAAACTTGATCGTTTTACTTGATTATACATAATATTTTTGTAGAGAAATAAAATTAAATCTTTTATTTAGTTTAAAATAGAAACTATTTTTTTAAAAATACTTTTATAAGTCAAATTTTATATTATTTTAAGTTGTTAGGCTTGACTCCACTGGATGGCCATCGAAGTCGAAATTTTTGAATATAAAACCTATATCGTTTAGTAGGTCTATCAATAGTCAATTATCTAAATTCATATTCAAATAATTAAATATTATTTGAAGCTTTTGGATATGGATTCAAATTTGAATATTGAAGTATCCTCTCTCGAAAATATTCAATTCAAACCCAAATAGTTATAATAGTTATTATATATATCAAATCTGAATTGGATAAGTATCTTATCAAATTTGAATATTGATTTAAAATAACCATCCCATCATCTGAACCTCATGTGATGTGATGAGGAGAGCCAACCTCAAATCAACCAATTAGGATTGGAGTTGTTTATGTTCTTAATTCAAAATTCAAAATAGAAATGTAAAATCTTACTTAATTTAAAAAGGAACTTTACCTCTCTAATATTAAAGTCATTGACTGGATATTCTCATATGGAAAAACAAATAAATTCGGAATATTTGTGTATTGTATTGGGAATCTATTGTATTCTCCCATCATCTGAACCGTTGGTATATGATGTGATGATGAGAGCCAATTAGGAGTGGAGTTGTTTATTTTCTTAATTCAAAATTCAAAATTAAAATGTAAAATCTTACTTAATTAAAAACGAACTTTACCTCTCTCTCAGATCTCGGTGGAGTCATGATGCATGCGTGTCTCTAATATTGAAGTCAATCACTACTGTCCTCTTCATGGTTCTGGATCTCGATGTTGATGTTGGGGATGTGTGATATGATGCTCCAGTCCTCTCCTACCTCCTTTTGGCAACGTGCTTCCAAAACAGAGCAGTACTCAATTTCCAAGTGTTGAAGCGAGGTGAGCTGTTTTAGCTCCTCAGACATGCACATCAAGGAATCAGAAAGCCAGATTGACAAGCTTTGGAGCGATGTAAGATGAGCCAAACCTTCAGGGAGTGACGAATGTGGTGATCCAAAGATAAATAGAGACTTGAGAATGTTGTTGCTGTTGTTAACTTGGTTGGTGGGCAATGACCTTGAAAGAACACCTACATCCCCTCCTAAATACAACTCTTCAAGGAGTGGAGGAAGGCATGGTGTCCAACTCAAATTTGGGCAATCAGAAATTTCCAAATTCCTTAGTGAAGCAGGGAATATGTAGTCAGGCAGCTCCTTTAACTTGGGGCAATGATAAAGGCGTAATGTGTGGAGAAGTGGCATGATGATGATGATTATATCTCTTCCTCCTCCACTTCCAGCAGCATGTTCTCCTTCTTCTTCTTCTTCCCTTGTCAACATCTCCCACTCCTCCAACTCATCCATGTCACGAATATAAAGTTCTTTCAACTGTGGGAATGCTACCACAACTCTTGATTCTCCACCACCTCTTTTTGTACCATCATCATCAACATCCACATTAATTCCTAAAAACTCAACACCTACACGTTTCACCGAATTCATTTTTTCTATACGAAGGCTTTCAAGGACTGGTAAATCTCCAAGAGCTGGCAAAACCTGAAACTTTCGAAAGTTCTCAATGGTTAATATTTTGAGACATGGCATAATCACTCCATCTTCTACTCTCAAATCCCACTCCTCCAAGTTAACCATACCACGAATATCAAGTTCTTTCAATCGTGGAGGAATTGTCACAACGCCATCACTACCAGCAATTCTACCAAACACCTGACCCATCAATTTAACCTCATCCATGTTTCTTATTTTGAGTTTCTGAAGAAATTTAAACTTCCCAAAAGCAGGAAATTGCACACATTTCTTGCAACCTTCTAATTCAATAGCATGAAGATTGGACAATAATGAATTCACCATCCAACTAGGAAACTTAGAACATGGGTAACCGTTTATTCGCAATTCCACCAAGTTTCGATGTGGTTGGAGGCCTTCCAGCAGATCCTCAGTCCTCTCTATCTCGCTTTCTCCCACATTTTCCAAATAACAAGCTTTGAATCTCAAACCTAGACTACGGAGATGTTGCTTATTCTTCAGTTCTGCTTCATTAGCCTCATTTACATCCGCCACTCTTTCCAACCCAGATATTTCTAGATCGCCTTGGAGGTGGTTGAGATCTTTTAATTCTCCAATTTTGCATCCACCTCCCCTAGCATCATCGCCAACAATGAACTTAGACAATGTTCGAAGGGAGCTTAATCTACCAATTCCTTGAGGTAGGTAGCTTAGTTCATCAGTTTCTTCAATTTCAAGATGCCTCAGCTTAATCATTTTCCTAATCCCTTGAGGTAGTTTGCGTAGACTCTGACAATAGTTAAGTTTCAATGTCTGCAAATTATACAATCTACACATTGTTTCAGGCAATTCCTTCAACCTTGTCCGAGACAAGTCAAAGTATCTTAGATGTATCAACTTCTCAACCTCATTTGGCAGTTCTTCTACATGGTGATTGCACATAGATAGTTCTCTTAGACATGTCAATTGACAAAACAGATTAGAAGGAGCTAGAACAGAGTGTGATGCCAATGAATATTGTCCGTTGATGATGAGAGTGCGTAGATTCTTTGCCTCGTAAGTAGAAGGAAGGATGGAACTTAAATTTGTAAACCGTGTATTGTTTAAATGGCGGACCTTCTTGCTATTGTTATTGAATTCTGTGTTATTATCATCTATGATAAAGCATTCAGTCTTCGTAAGAAATTGGGCAAAATCATGAATAAGATCATGCATCTTGCAGTAAATTATGTTTCCATCGTCATCTCGTTCCATGTTTTGGAAAAATGAGCGCATCAGTAGTTCTTTGAAATATTCAGCACCCACTACTTCCAATTCTGTACTTCTTGTGGAGTTAAGAAGACCTTGGGCCATCCACAACTTGATTAACTCATCCTTTCTTATCATATGATCTTTTGGAAAGACAGCGCAATATATGAAGCAACGTTTCACATTTGAGGGCAATGCATAATAACTCAACAAGAGAACAGGCAAAACTTCTTTTTCAACATCTTGTAATTCCCATACATCACTTTCCAAGACTTGTTCCCACTCTGATCTGGTTTTTTTGAAGAACATGAGACCTCCCAAAGCCTTGACGAAAAGAGGCACACCCTTGCACTTTTTTACGATGTCCGCACCAATATCTTCCACTTTCTCACACTCTTTTTTGCTCCATCCGTGAAAAGTAATACGTTCAAACAATTCCAAACATTTCTCCTCGGACAATTTCCCCAGATCATGCGTGTAGGCCGAATCCACCATCGATGCAACTTTCTTACTGCGCGTAGTAACGACAATTCTACTTCCTTGTGCACCAGCCTTGAAAGCTAGCTTTAATGGACTCCAGTCGGCGTGCTTCTCAGTCCACACGTCATCCAGCACGAGTAGAAACCGCTTTCCCATGACAGATGTATATAATTTTTTATGCAAAGGTTCCCACTCAATGGAATTAGGGGCGTGCTCACGAGCAGCTTCAATGATCGCTTTGGCAAGCCTTGTTAAATCAAAAGGATCAGATACACACACCCACATTCTCTTCTCGAAATGGTTTTTCACCTTATCATCATTGAAAACCATTTGGGCAAGAGTGGTCTTCCCAATTCCCCCAAGTCCACATATAGAGATGACAACAGGGACATTACGCGTTTCTTGTTGACTACTCTCACTCAACAACCTGCTTAATACTTTATCTTTGTCATCGTCACGACCGCATACTTCTAATACATCAATCAGAGAGCTAGTCATTCGAAATGTTGGTGGTTCCACAGTAGTAGTCGTCATCCCACTATCAATAAACTGGAACTGGAACTGGTCCTTGTCCTTTGCAATTACATCTAGTCTGCCCTTTATTTCTTTAATCTTATGGCCGATATCATAACGCAAAGAAACTTGACTGAAGCAATTCCAATTGCAATTGCAAAGAGAGAACAAATAGGAGCATACCTTCTCTAATACGCCAACTCCCTCGATTTCCGATCTGAGAATTTCAGTGCTCCATTCGTCCAACACATCTTCCATGTCGTAGGCCACGTCTTTGAGATCTTGTAACCAATTCTTCACCCTTTCCTCTTTTAATTGTTTCTTCTCTGCATCTACGAGTACGGCTTGAATAGATTTGAGTGTAGAAGTAAACTTTTCAACTTCTTGAGGGGTACCCAACACCACTCTCACCTCTTCAAGGGCGAAGGAACCCAATTGCTGTGAAATAGTGGAAACAAGAGCATGCTCCATACTTGGAAATGAGAGAGAAGGTTGAAGGCAAATTGATGAAGATGAAGCAAGCAATGAGGATGAAGGGTGTAAGTGAACAGAACAGGAATGAAAGATTAGAATCTATTATTGGTTTGGTGGGAGACTAAAGCAATGATTCCACTGTCTAGTGCAGTGCTAGGCTGCTAGCTTTTGCCCTTTTTGACTTCTATCACTATTATTTGAATTATGCCTAGTAAAGCTGTCATCTTCTTTTTTTTCTTTCTTTTTTTTTTTTTCCCCTTCCTTGAGAGTTGTTATTGGCACTCCATCTTTTACTTATCAAACCTTAATTAAAAATAAAGAATTTTCTTCAAAACGTGCACAACTTATGTCCAAATTTCTGTTTCAATACGCTGCTCATTTTAATTTCATAAACATGTATTTGAGCGAATTTGTCACTTTGATAATCAATGAATTCACTTGTATATTCACAAATTCACAGATATTAAAATTGACAAATTCACAAGGTCGTACATTATAAAAATGACAAATGCTTGTTTTGGACATTGAAATAAATTGTATATTCACTTCTATTTTTGTTTTTAATAGATTTTTTTATTTTTAGGTTTAAAGATTTTATTTGAGCCTAATAATAATTGTACACAATTATTAAAATTGTGATCAACTGTTATAATGTTTTATCATATTGAGATATAATTTGAGGCAAACCTTTCTAACTTTTGAATGGTGAGTTTTAATATTTAATTAGGGTATGATAAATAATTTTAAAAATAAGACTGTAATAAGTAAGAATTGGGGTGCCACTAGCGCATTTTTCTTTTTTTTTTTCTTTTTTTTTCTTTTTAATTTTTAATTATTTCTAAGGGACGTGTGAAAGATGTTTGAAAGTACTCTCAGTGGCATGTGGTGTGTATTGCACCGCAAGATGTGGTGTGTATTGCACCGACATCTTTCTTTTTTTTTTTTTTTTCCTACATTAAGTGAAGCAACCACCAAGATTAGGATTACCATCTATACGAGATAAATAAATTTTGACTAAATTCATAAGTTTATTACAAAAAAACCCCTCTTACATCATTAGTTTTTCACTTAAACAAATCTTACTTTATTAATCATGCTACCATGACTAACTTAGTAAGATTTTAAATCTTACTAATGATCATTGAGCTCACATAGATTATCAAATCAGCAATCCAACAACAAGGCCTTTTAAATTTCGTGGAAAAACCCAGACTAAAAATAAAAAAATAAAAACACTTTTAAGCTTGATCGTAGGTATTTAAAATTGATGGCTTCTATATTCCTAAATTTAAAACTAAAAATAACGATGAAAATTGAAATTGATGGCTTCCGTAATCCAGAACCACAACTCTCTAAATTTCATTGAAAAACTCAAATTCAAAGATACTAAAATCAATTTCCTTTTTGAGCTCAATCCAACATTTTGAAATTGGACGGCTACTACTCTTTCACCTAACTCCCAAACTTAAAAATAAAATTTAATGGTGAAAAATAAGAGCTTTTCGGAAGAAATATATATATGAAGTTCATCTAATTTTGTCATTACAATCTTGAAGCATCTGATCATGTTTTCGGATGTCACAAGGTGAGTTCATGGACCCTTAGTAAGGGTGGAATCTTTACTTAGTCGGGTTAGTCAGACTTTCAAAATATCCCCCCATTAATATCTGATTTGAATATGGTTAAATATATATAATATATTTATAAATTATAATATATACCATAAACAATGTATCTCGAGGAAATTATCCCTCCTCCTTTGTTTTGTCACTTCTTCCCCTTCTCAAGAATATCCTCAACTTTATTACTTTTTTCTTTCTATCCCTTCCTAAATAATATCCACAAAATTTTATATTGCTTTCTTCTTTTTCCCTTTTCTAATACTACCTTTCAAATTTTGTGTTTTTTTTTCTCTTTCACCTCATTAAACTCGAAGCAAACTCTATTTTATATATGATTTGAATAAGATATCACGAGATATTTAATAATATAATAAAATATTTATGCTATCCGTCAAATTTCGGATGTCATAAATGTTTTCCTGATTCAACTATTCACGTATCCATCGAAGGTCCTACCTATGAAAAAATAAAATTATAATTATTTTAATTTAAAAATAAATAAAAACTTATAAAAAAGAAATTGAAGCCTTGATGCAAAGCATGATCACAAACATTTTGACAAAATTAAATGTGAAATATCTAACATGGAAAGTCAGGCGTAAAAAATGTGTTGACAGTTAACACAAGTCCTCCAAAAAAAAAAAAAAAACTATTTTTTTAGCCTTAACTTATGTCATTCTGTAGGTGATAGGTTCAGCTAATTGATCAGGACTAAAAAATATATCATTCAAATCCCTAATTATTATGTATTTAACAAATTTCCCACATAAAACTCGAGAATTACGTCAATTAACGTATAAACATCATCACATGTCGAAAATTGTGAGAACATTGGCACCCACTTTTTGAGAAATCTACACCCACTTAAAAAATAACTTTTGACAAATGGATCTCATTCATGATAGTACCTGAACCCACCATAATAACTAAACATTTGAAATCTAAAACCTTAAATTTTTGCTCAGGCCATTAGGGAAGATGAAGAAAACTGCTCTTAGTTTTTCCATTTTCTATTGATTCTAAGTTTCAAAATGTTCTAAAAATCATTATTTCGACGGATTACAACAATGAAATATGATTACTATTAAAATATCATTCTATTGTTAGGCTTTCTCATAGATTTATTTCATTTATTTCAACTCAAATGAATGATTCTCAATAACTCAATCTAAAAAGGAAATAACTCAATCAAATGATGAATATGATAGTTCAAAAGTTGTAGATAAAATTTGTATCTTTCCATGCATTTTTTAATCTTCATTTTCGTACTTTAAGTTTTATGGAACAACTGTGTCACTCCAGCATTAGTCTACTCATATTCTAATTACAATTTTCCAATATAATTTAAGAAGACAAGACAAAGAATAATATGTCCAATACATTTTTTGTGAGTGTCTTTCTAATTTAAAAAAATAAATAAATAAAAATGAATGTGTATCTATGAAAACAAATAAAGATTAAAAATCAAAGCAATTAAGAATCAAGTAGGCATCTCGAAGTGACAAACTGGGGGTAAATTTATCTTCCAACCACTTCATTTTGCAGCTTTTGTGGAACAAATGCGAGCATGGCATCCTTGTAACATCAAGACCCACCAACTCATCTAAGCACACCATGCACATCTCCTTCAACTCCCCTTTCTCAAATTTCTTCGTCTCTAAGGCTTCGACAAAAGATTCTAATGCAGGAATCACACCTAGTCCATTACTTTCCATTATCACACATAACACGTCACTTAATTTCTTCTACCTCTTCTTCATATAAAGTCCTGGTTAGAACTTGTACTTCTATGACTTTGACTACATGTTTATTACATTATCGTATGGCACATAATCCAGTTTCGTTAACAAAATCGGATACAATTTCTTTGAAGATATTCCAGGAATCTCGAGGAATACGATTTGAGGATCAAAGATTATTGAAGAGATGATGGAGTTCATGGGCATCATGGATCAAAATGTTGGGAAAACCGAAGGGAAATGTTTTGATAACTGCAAGACTTTCTATTTGTTGAGAGATCATGAACGGATGATTAGTAACACTAGTTTCATGTATATTTTATCCATTGATGTATCTTTTTGACACTAGTTACTAGCGTGGCCTTGGTTTGTAAAAATGAATTCTCTGCATGTTCTTTGTATGTAGCATTTAAGAAAAAATAAACAATTGCCACAATAGAAAAAAAAAAAGTGATTTGGTAAAGAGTTGTGCTGGGGTGACACAGGATTTACTGTGATTCTCACAATTCTGATGTGGAGATGCATACGTAAGCATAAATGGTTTTTACTCATATCGCAAGGAAACACATCTATGGTTATGTGTGTTATTAAAACAATTCAAGCCAAGACCAAGTTGGTGAGTGCGAACGACAAAAAATAATGCTACATGAATCAACAATAAACAAAATAAAGTACAAAAAAGTAGAGAGACACAAGATATACGTGGTTCGACAATGTGCCTACATCCACAGGACAACGATGAGTACTTCTTTATTATTGAAAAAACAATCCGAGAAGATTACAATCTCTATTGAGAACTTCCTACTACTATCTCAATTCTCTAACACGAGAATAATCTGCTATATGCGTGGATTGAACCCCTTCTTCTCTACCCTTCAATACGAAGAAAACATGCAAGCTATGATTCAGTTTTCTGCCCTCTTTGGCTGCGAAAAAATTGTTGCGTTTTTTTGAGAAACCCTGTTAGAAGTTGATGTTAAAATCTCCTTCTATGCCTCTTTAAAAAAAACTGTGTTGTATTCGCTACTCTATATCCTGAAAATAATAGCTGTTGTATCTCTTTTTTCCTTTGTCCTAGTAGTTATCAAAAATAACATGCGCAACCTTATTTCAAAAGAATTGGTCCCAATTCCTATTAAATAGGATCTACAGGTAGGTATCAAAAATAACATGTGTGTAACCCTATTCCGAAAGAATTGGTCTCAGATCCTATTAAATAGGATATGCAGTATAACCTCTACATGTTTCTAAAATTCAGGAGCCAAATTACTACAATATCTCCACCTTGGCGACCAATTTTAGGATATTTACCAGCACATATATCTCCACCTTGGCATGAAATCCCAAGTCAAAATAACCTACTCGTCGTTGTCTTCCTGGCCTCAAAGGCCATTACCTCGAAGGGCCCGCCCCCATGGGGCATCAACACTGAGAGAGTTTGATCAAGTTGAGGCAATGCTCCAACTTGACCCCGGGTACCACCTTCGTCAACATATCAGCCGCATTTTCCTTGGTATCCACTTTCTCTAATATCATGACTTCGTCCTTGATGATATCCCTGATAAAGTGGAACCTGACATCAATATGCTTAGTCCTCGCATGGTGAACATGATTCTTTGCCAAATGGATGGCACTCTAACTATTACAAAGAACTGTAATATCCCTTTGAGTAACACCCAAATCATGAACCAAACCTCGAAGACATATGGCCTCTTTCACCGCCTCTGTCACCACCATATATTCTGCATCTGTTGTAGACAATGCAACCACTGACTATAACATGGACCCCTAAGATATAGGACCCCCTACCAATAAAAAACAATAACTTGTAGTAGACTGGTGCCTTTCCAAATCTCTTGCATAATCTGAATCAACATACCCTGTCACAACTAAAATCGACAATCTCTCATAAACCAAAATCCAGTGTATCTTGAAGATACCTCAATATCCACTTCACTGCCTGCCAATGTTGCTTTCCCGGGTTTGCCATAAACCTACTAACAAGACTGACTGCATGAGCGATATCCGGACGTGTGCAAATCATGGCATACATAAGACTACCAACTCCACTAGCATAGGGAACCTGTGACATGTATTCCCTCTCATCTTCTGTGTTAGAAGATAACATACCTGAGAGCCTGAAGTGTGCAGTCAAAGGAGTGCTAACCGACTTGGCCTTATCCATGCCAAACCAACTAACAACCTTTTCTAAGTATCGTCTTTGTGACAATGTCTATCTGCCCTTCTTCCTGTCTCTCACTATCTCCATCCCAAGTATCTTCTTCGCTGAACCAAGATCTTTCATCTCAAACTCTAGGCTAAGTTTTGACTTCAGCTTATCAATTTCCCCCATACTCTTCTCATCAATGAGCATGTCATTAACATAAAGTAAGAGAAACATGAAAGACCCTTCATTTAGCTTCCTAATGAATACACAAGGATCATACTCACTCTTTGCATACCCTTGCTCAATCATGAAAGTATCAAACCTCTTATACCATTATCTCGAAGCTTGCTTCAACCCATACAATGATTTTTTCAGTTTACATACCTTCTCTTCCTTACCAACAACAGCATATCCATCGAGCTGAGACATATATATGTCCTCCTCCAAATCTCCATGCAAAAATGCAATCTTGACATCAAGTTGCTCGAGCTTTAAGTCAAACTGCGCGGCCAATGCTAATATGACTTGAATAGAAGTGTGTTTTACCACCGTAGAGAAAACTTCATTATAGTCCACACCTTCCTGTTGTACATATCTTTTAGCCACCAATCTTGCCTTGTACCGTATACCTGTACAAATACCCTTGGAATCTGGAATCCCATCTTTCAATGTGAAAACCCACTTGCACCCAATCGGCCTATTCCCTTTGGGAAGTATAATAAGCTCCCATGTATGATTTTTTTGAAGAGATAACATCTCCTCATCTATAGCCTCCTTCCACTCTTCTTTATGAACACTACGCAAAGCCTGCTTATATGTGTAAGGAGCATCATCATATTCATCAAGAATTGAGAATGCACAAGATGCACCCTCCTTGTAGCCAAATCTCTGTGGTGCACGTCTAACTATGGGTTCTCTACCTGCTGCTAAAGATGGTGTCTGTAACTGTTGAACCTGTTGTTGTGTAAGATCTATGTTCCCATCAATAGGAACCTCATCATCTACAACTGTCTCATTAAGAATCATATGTGGAACTGTATATGTATCACCCCTTGTATCAATAGAAAATACATCATGCGTATGAGATCTAAGAGCTCCACCTGTAGAGAATCTATTGCATCCTTATCTTTATCGTAGCTATCACCTCTCCAAATAGGAGAGTCATCTTTGCATCTTTCACACTTTGCTTATAGCAAAGCCTCCCCATGGAACTTCACGTCTCGATTGATCACAATTTTTTGCAAATCAGAGCACCATAGTCTATACCCCTTCACATTATCTAGATAACCGAGAAATATTGCATTCTGGCCCTCACTTCAATTTTATCCTCTCTAACATGAAAATAAGCTAGACATCCAAATACTTTCAAGTTAGAATAATTTTAAGCAATACCGGACTAGACCTCCACAGGAACCTGAGACTCAATAGCTGATGAAGGAAAACGGCTAATGAGATAGCACGCCGTGTTTACTACTTTAGCCCACCATATTCTGCCCAAACTTGCATTGGACAACATGCACCATGCTCTCTCTAACAGGGTACGGTTCATCCGTTCCATTACCCTATTTTGCTGTGGTGTCGGCTTTATTGTGAAATGTCTCCTAATGCTATGCTCTAAACAAAACTCCTTCAAGGGATCCTCGTTGCACTCACCACCGTTGTCAGACCTCATAACCTTGGTCACCTTGCCTCTTTGCTTCTCAATCATATCTTTCCACTTCTTGAAGATATCAGTGACTTCTTTTTTATGCTTCATGGTATACACCCATACTCTCCGGCTGAAGTCATCAATAAAATACACAAAATACTTGGAACCCCTTTTGGATGCGACTTTAGACGGTCCCCAAACATCACTGTGGATCTAATCGACAATCCCCGCGGTGCTATAAATACCATCACCAAAACTACACTGCTTCCCATAGACGCAATGCTCACAAAAATCCAGCTTTGCCATTTTATCACCGCCAAGCTAGCCTTACTTGCTCAAACTTCTCAGCCCACTCTCACCAACATGCCCAAGCCGCATGTGCCATAACTGTGTGCGGGCCAAACTCTTCTCATCAACAACTTTAGAAACCATAGGTCCACCTTCAACTAAACTGCCTTGAAGGAAATAGAAATTTGCATGCCTAACGGTCGACAGAAGCAACCTATCACCAAAATACACATTGCAATAACCATTTTCACCAACAAACCTGTAGCCTTGAGTTTCAAGCACCCCAAAAGAAATCAGCCCCTTTGAAAGAGCTGGAACATGACGTACCTCTATAAGCTATCTACATGACCCATCTGCTAATTGGAATCTGACTATACCAACACCCATAGTCTTGCAAGGCCGAGAGTCACCCATCATCACTGAGTTTCCCTTAACCTCACGATAGGTGGTGAACCATTCCTTGACGGGACATAAATGATATGAAGCCCCCTGTATCTAACATCCAGCCATCATACAGATGATCATGAGAACCCTGTGGACACGGGATTTTTAATATTTTAAAACATCCCTCCACTTTGGGGTGTTTTGGAGTCGCCACCATTCAAATGCGGAATTGGGTGTGAATGGTCACCCGAAATTGTATTTCTTGAAAAACATGTCACTTTGGACATATGATGACTCTCGTTGGATAATGCACGTGGCCCAACCTTTGATTCAAGGTAAGGGGGTCCATTTATGGAGTAGGGAAGGTGTTAGGCACCCTACTCCATCCACGTAATGTGGTAACCTCGGATTCGGTTTTTTTGAAATAAAAATAAAATAAAATCGAAAGAATTCGATGTGTGCCCTCAAGCATGAGGGACTTTCAATATTGGCTTCAATCATTAAGGGCACCCTTATGTAGAAGGGGCCCTTTGGTGATTTAACCCATGGTGGTGTGTGCAAATGTGTGGGAAAGGGGAGAGTAGAAGAGGGGATGTGGAGGGGGTGTTCCTTTTGTTGAACTCACCTTGTCCTTGAGTTGATCTTCAAATATGTCTTCCCTTGAGTTGACTTGGACTTGCTTGTGGTTGTAGAAGATTGAGTTGAGTTGAGAGTGAGGTGTTGAGAGTAGAGTAGAGTAGAGAGTTGTAGTTTTTGGAGGATTATTTTTTAAATTTTCATTAGTTGTTGTAAGAGAAGAATGGAGGGATTTTTATAGAAGTTGGGAGGTATTTTAAGGGTATAATGGGGTGAGGAATGAGAATAGTGGATAATGGCATGGGTTTTAGAGAGAAAGAGTGTAAAATTTGAGATGAAAATGAGGGTAGTTTTGTAATGAGGGAAATGGGTTGTGTTTTAACCCAAATGGTTTAGATCTTACCCAAATCCATTTGGGTAGAGTGTTTGGTGGGGTGAGATGAGTGATGGTTGATGGGAGGAATGGTAGTGTAAGGGAGTTGTTTGGAGAAGGAGTGTTGAGATGGTTGAAGAGGTAAGGTGTTTGATTTGGGGGGATAGGTAGTGATTAGTTTGATTTTGAGAGGATTGAAGGGATGATGACATGTGGCAAATGGAGAGATGAAGAGATTGGTTGATTGGTGATGGTGGTTGGTTGATTAGAGAGAAGAGTATGGGGGTGATGGTGGGAGGTATGAGTTGTGGTGATTTTGTGGGAGTGTTTTAAGGGAAAGTGATGGATAGATATGGGTTGTGATGTGGATGGTTGATAGTGTTAGAGAATGGGGAATAGGTTAGGGTATGGGTTATGAGGTGGGTGGTTGATGATGAAAGGATGGGGAATAGGTTAGGTTAGGGTAGGGTTATGGGTTGAGTTGATTTTTGGAGGGAAGTGATGGAATTGGTTGATTAGATGAGGGAGGTGGAAGGAGATGATGACATGTGTCATCTCTTGGTGATTGGTTTGATGTGATGATGATGGGTTGGATTGGGTTTGGGTAGTGAATTGGGCTTTGCGCTTTAGTAATGGATTGGGTAGGGTTTTAGATTGTAGGTTGGGTTGGGTTTGGACCTTTTATGGATAAGGTTTTTGGGGGTATGAGTTTTGGAAATATGGAATAATGGTTTGGGTTTTTATGTGATGGGCTTAGGTTAGGTTGGGTTTAGGTTGGATTGGGTTTAGTAATATAGGATAATGATTTTGGGTTTTTAAGCAATGGGCTTAGGTTAGGTTGGGTTTATATTGGATTGGGTTTAAGTTAGGTTGGGTTTATATGGATTGGGTTTAGGGGTAGGAAGATGGTTTCCGGGTTGGTGGGCTTGGATAGGGAATTGAATAGTAATGAGGATGGACTTGGATTTAATGAGAGTGATCGGGCTTGGGTAGAATAGTGTTGAGTTGAATTTAAGGATGTAGGAAGGTGGTGAGGTGCACGTGGCCTCGGATATTTATTAATTGAAAATGCATTGGGTTTTTGTAGGTTTGGGCTTTGGGGCCCGTTCCAATTTTTCGATTTTTGGGGTATTCTGTGTCGAGGGCCCGCTCAAATTCGAGTGTCTACAAACCCATCGTTAATGCCTGTGCTAAATCACCCCGGATGAGAATATCCTCTACCACATCTGGTGTCTCAACTACATTCACTACGCCTCTATTCTCATTCTCTTGCTTGTTGTGATTATCCTTCAAGTCCAGACAATCCTTCTTGTAATGGCCCTTGCGCTTACACTTGTAACATTCAACCTTAGACGTATCTCTTCCTCTTGATTGAGAATGGTTCCTTCTGTTGTTGTTCTTCTTGTTGAAATTTTCGCCCCTTGTCACCTAAAGACCGTGTGCTTGAACCTCCTCATTTGAAGCACTCTTCTTGGAAGCCTTTATAAGTACAGACTGAACAATGCTACTATACACAAAATTTTCCTTTTTCTATGTTGTCATCTGATCAACAAACAGTTCCTACTCCAGTAACAAAGAAATCAACAAGAACAACGCCTTTTGGCTATCTTCAAACTTAGCTCCCAGGCTAACACAATCTGAATATAAACATTCAAACTCATTGATATGATCAGTCATAAGTTTACTTGGCTACAACTTGAAGGTGAATAGCTTTTTCTGCATGTACATCACACTCATCTGATTATTCTGAAGATACATAGCCTGAAGTTTATCCCAAATACCCTTAGTACTTTTCTCATCAACAAAGTTGTAAGCCACGTTCTGAAAAAGACACAAACGAATCGTACTATATGCCTTCTGATCCATTTTGTTCCAATTCTCAGCTTGATCCTCTGTCGCCTTCTTTGATGGTTTCTTCTTGTCGTCTAGTGAATCAACCTGATTCAAACTAACCAGAATATCTTTACAATCCATCTGCCAAGCTTTAAAATTGTTCCTTCCATTAAAACAAAGAATATCGAATCCATGAACTTTCACATAGCCATCATCTCGCAATGAAGAACCCCTTTCAGACATTTTCACAAACACCTCGTAGACGCAAACACCAAGCAACTGGCACTCTGATACCAATTGTTGTTAAAACAATTCAAGCCAAGACCTAGTTGGTGAGTGCGAACGATAAAAAATAATGCAACGTGAATCAACAACAAAAAAAATAAAGTGCAGAAAAGTAGAGAGATACAAGAAATACGTGGTTCAATAACGTGCCTACATCCACGGTACAGCAACAAGTACTTCTTTAGTATTGAAAAAACAATCCGAGAAGATTACAATCTCTATTGAGAACTTCCTATTACTATCTCAATTCTTTAGTACGAGAATAATCTGCTATATGCACGGATTGAACCCCTTCTTCTTTATCCTTCAATACAAAGAAAACAAGCAAGCTATGATTCAATTTTCTACCATCTTTGACTGCGAAAAAACTGCTGCATATTTTTTAGAAAACTTGTTAGAAGTCAATGTTAAAGTCTCCTTCTATGCCTCTAAAAAAACTGTGTTGTATTCGCTACTCTATATCTTGAAAATAACAGCGGCTGCATCTCTCTTTCCTTTGTCCTAGTAGTTATCAAAAATAACGTGTGCAACCCTATTCTAAAAGAATTGGTCCCAGATCCTATTAAATAAGATCTACAGGTAGTTATCAAAAATAACATGTGTGTAACCCTATTCCAAAAGAATTGGTCCTAGATCCTATTAAATAGGATCTGCAGTTTAACCTCTACACGTTCCTGAAATTTAGGAGCCAAATTACTACAATAATGTGCACATCCCATGTCAGACTTGTGAGAATCGCAGTAAATACTAGATTTTGACCTGTCCACTCGTTTGAGGGTGATATGGAGTGGCGACCTCGTGAGTGATAACATATTTACGCATGAGACTTTCGAAAATTCAATTACAAAAATGCTTACCTCCATCGCTAATGATCGCCCTTGGGGTACCGAAACGAGCAAATACCGTGTTTTTAAGGAAGTTTGCAATGACTTTGTGATCATTGGTCCGACACGCTGTTGCTTCTACCCATTTAGATATGTAATCAACTGTGACTAAAATAAATTGGAATCCATGCGAAATGGGTGTCATTCCAGCATTTTCCTTTGGTAAATACTTTGGAATTTGTACTTTCACGATAATTTCAAGACTCTCCTCCATGAGTTGGTAGATTTATTTATTTTAGTCTATTGAACCTTTTCTTCAATCTGTCATTTTTCAGCGTAGCAAACAATAGATAGTTTTATAGCAAAATCCCATGGTTATCTACTTTGCAAAATTTCTATTTTGATTATTCTTCTCGAAACTAATCGTCTTCATGCTCTTCAACCACTATGACAAATTTATTTAAATTTATTTAACGTCACCTTCTATCAATCTTTTTCTACTTGCCAAAAAATCCTATCTTGCCTTTAACTTTGAAATTTGAAGTAGATAGAATCTTAAGGTCGAAGAAAAGGATAAATTTCTTTACATGAGGTTGCAAACGAACGAGGGGGGGGGGGGGGGGGGGACATGTTTGAAAACAAGGGTACATCTCAAATATTTATCAAAATAATGGCATCTTTTCTTGAACGTAGTCTTCTTTGATATACTTATAATAAGTGCCTTGAATGCTTATTTTTCCCCCTCAAAACCAATTACATCTTCAACCCTTGAATTTTTTTTATTTTCCAAAGCAATCAACTTCAACCTTAAGATACTATACTTGCCCTGACCTTCAAACGTCAAGGAAAGATAGAACTTTTAGATATTAAAAAAAAAGCTAGGGTTTTCTTCAAAGGATTGAGACAATGTTGAAAACAATGGATAAAGATAAGCTTAAATAGAATAAAATAATTTATCATAGAGCTTAAATAGCTTGAAAATGACAGGTTTCGAAAGAAAAATTGAGAGTTTTTTTTGCTAGATATTGAAGATGAGGGTATTTATGTCATTTAAAATTAGTCTATAAGAGAACACTGAGGTCAAGGGGGCATGACGTTAGATTTAAAACATAGAAGTAAATCAAATGCTGACATCATAAACTATCTGTAGTTTGCCACCCCCCACAACAAGAAAATCCTGGCACCACACCTATTTTAGCATTTTTCAAAACCTCAGATTCAAACGGTAATTCTAAAATTTCGAAAGCATATTAATATGTATAAACCTATGATTTATTTTTAATCATCATTTATCTTTAAATTCGTGACAATATGACGCCCCTCTTTGATACACAACCTCCTACGCTCCCATTACAAAATCGTAGATCATTTGCCTCAGGATACACAATAAAAAGATTTGTGGTTATCCGTACCCCGAGGCAAATGATTTGCTGTTCTGTGATGGGGGCGTGTGTAGAGGGGGGGCGTTAGGAAATCATTACACTTATTTTTATAAGATTGTTGCTAGACCCCTTAAATTGTTCTTCTCCCCACATAATTTGTGGGGGAATGGTTGGATGTTTGCCCTTTTAGCTCCTTGGTACATATATCTTTATTATCTTGTTCAAATAATAATTGGATTTGAATTTGCCAAACGCAACCATGGTGGGACTTTGGTGATTGTTAAATTGTCCGCAACGCAGGTGACTTGCACTTCTATTATGCTGTGTTTGGATTGACAAAAATGGAGAGAAGAGAAGAGAAGAGAAAATAAATGATTTTCTCTCCATTTCTCTTGTTTGGATTGTTTAGTGGTAAGATAATGGAAAAGAATTGGAGAGAAGAGAAAAGAAAAGAAAAAAAGACAATTTTTCTTTCTCTCCAAAAGTGGAGAGAAACCTTTTAAAATATTTTATAATTCCAATTCTGCCCCTAGATTTTTTTTAAGATATTTTAAAATTTCAAAGTTGTCCCAATTTATCTCCTATCAATCCAAACATGGTAGAGAGAAATTGAGTTATTCTTCTTTTTTCTTCTCTTCTCTCAATAGGCTTCTCTTCTCTCCACTTCTCTCATTCCAAACAAGGTGTTAGAGTCCAACTAGCCTTACTAAGTTAGTAAGGATTTCACCCTCACTAAGGGTCCTTGGGCTCAACTTGTGGTATCCAAAACCATGATCCGATGCTTCAAAGTTGTAGAGGACACTGTTTTTAGGTGTTGGATGTCAATGTGATGATAAAATGACCCTTAGTAAGACTTCAAAGCTTTACTAAGTTTGTAAGGAAAATGTTTCTCTTTCTATGATTGGTTTATTTTAATCTTATTTATGATATTTCAATATTAGTAAAATAATATTTAAGGACTATCCCAATAAATCTTGTACAAGATATTCTTTTATGAACTCAACAATATATTTTTTGTCTTATAGATTAGTGAAACATTGGAGAAAGCCAAATGGCCAAATGCACAAATGGTAATTTTTTTTGCAAAATTTGATTGAAGTAATCTCGAGAATTCTAGAATGCATGACTAGTTTTGGGATGAAGGAGTTGATGGTCATCACATAACAAAATATCAGAAGATCTAGATACAAATGTAAATGTAAACCATGATTATAATGTGTTGATTTGTTTAATTACATGTTATTTTAAATCATGAAATATAAGAGGCATTAAAAATATCAGCAATTATTTAAGAATTTTTTAAATTACCTATTTTTTATTAGACTTTCATAGAACTTTTTTAAAATACATTTTTATTCAAATTTATAAAATATAAAGAGTGTTTTAAAATATTTTTCAAGTAATTAAGGGTTAAGTTTTTAGTTTGGAAAAGAAAAACATTTTCTTTATTGACGCCTTGCATACATTATCTTGTATCATCCAAAAACATGATTCAATGACATGAATGTAGAGGACAAAATTCTTAGAACTTGAAATTGATAGTTGGAATGGAGCATATTTTTTTCACTTAAGATTTAAAATTTACTAAACACGTTGCATAGGTTGAGTTAGGTTACCTATTTTATAAATGTGTCGGGTTCGGGTTTAAGTTTTTGACACGATTACTAAACGGGTCAGTTTGGATTTGTCACATTTTCAGAAGACCTTACCTCAACATGACCTGACCCGACCCATTTCCACCCCTATATTTAACTTTATTTTGACCTTTGTTTATTTATTTATTTTTTGGAAGAACATGGGATGAGAATAATCGAAAGTTTGTTCTAATGCAAGAAAGTTTCTATTAATACACCAAATTTTACTTATAACACACCTTTCTCCACATAAACAACCAATTAATTTCAAATGGATTAACGCCTTATAAGTAAAAGTTGAAGTGTCAACCGAATTTCTCCAAAATAAAAAGAGAGATTTACAAGTCAGACTTATCTGTGGCAATTTTAATTATTAAAAAACTCCCTTAGTTTATCAAGATTGTTAATGGACAAAACTGAATCAGAGTAGTATAACTAAGGGTCGTTGAGCCCACGTGGATTATCAAATTTGGAATCCAAACGACCTTCTAGATTTCATGGAAAACTCGGATTTTAAAAGAATAAATTCACAAATATATATATATGGGAAATGTTCAGCAACAAACATTTTGACAAACATTTTGGCAAAACATTTTTCAAAACATGGGTTAGAGGTTTTGGAATGGGCGGATTTTTGGTGAGGATGATCTCTACGGTGAGGAGATCATCCTCACCAAAAATCAGCCCATTCCAAAACTTTTAGCCCCAGTTTACAAGTTGAAAAATCGTGGACCGTCCATTTTTTGTAAACCATTTTTTATGGGGTTAGAAGTTTTGGAATGGGCTGATTTTTGGTGATAATGATCTCCTCACCGTAGAGATCATCCTCACCAAAAATCAGCCCATTCCAAAACCTCTAACCCATGTTTTGAAAAATGTTTTGCCAAAATGTTTGTTGCTGAACGCCCCCCTATATATATATACCTGTCTATATATATATATATATATATATATATATATATATATATATATATATATATATATATATATATATATATATATATATATATATATATATATAATTTTTGAACTTTATTGAAGGTGTTGAAAGTGGATGGCTAATGAACCCTCAAATTTAAAATTTAATTTCAACCCTGAAAAATTAAGGTTTTTTTTTTTTTTCGAAATTATTAGAATTTTGTCTTTTATAACCGTGTGACATCAGATCATATTTTTTTGATGCCACAAATTGATGCACTTAGAATCTACTCTAAGGTACGTCAAGTAACACACTAACTACGTGAATTTGAATTTTAAGATGGGGATCCTAACTCCTTGGGTAAAAACTTGATAAAGTAAGGTTCCCTTGGAGTAGTCGGGAATTTTTTTTTTTATATAAATAAAAATGCAACAGTTAGGCCTGCCGTGTAAATCTCTTTTGATTTATTTTACTGTCCAAGAAATTTCCACATTCAACAGCCTAAAGGTCACCAAGTGACTGAACTTTATTAAATCGAAGGGCTAACAACAACCTGAATTTTTTCTACATGGGTGTGACCTTTATTTCAAAAGGTGCCGAGGAGGCTAAAACTTGACTGAGTGCACTCAATGACACAACCGAGTTGATGTGGATACACATATAGTTGTATTAGAATTTAGCTCGACCAAACGACATGATGGTATTTTATTTTTATTATAAAAAATATTATTAAATTTTTAATAAATTATTTTAAATATTTAATATATTCATTTGACACGCCTTAAACAACTCACAGGTCCTCAAGTTGGCTCAACTCTATGGATATTAAGGGATGTTTGGAAGGAAAAAGTTGGAGGTTGAAAGTTGACAACTCGTAGAAGTTGCAATATTCACACGTGTTTGGAAAGCTCAACTTCAAAAAGTCTGAAATCTCTTACTCTTCTTTTAGAATTGTGATAA
The DNA here is from genome assembly GCF_017979445.1 of Akebia trifoliata. Lineage (NCBI taxonomy): Eukaryota > Viridiplantae > Streptophyta > Magnoliopsida > Ranunculales > Lardizabalaceae > Akebia > Akebia trifoliata. The sequence goes on along the minus strand of NC_141386.1, from coordinate 2,567,348 downwards.
TCTGATTAGTCTACCCCACATGGCAAACTCAATCGACTATCCTGACATGACAAGTTTGGAAATTGTAGATCTGTACTCCTCGAGATACATGGCTACACTTCCCCATAAAAAGTGTATCTCTAGGGAATGTGTATTTCCCAAAGAGCGCAGATCTACAGTTCCCAAACTTGTCACGTCAAGTAGTCTATTGAATCTACGACATGGGTAATCAGATTATCACGACTTTGTTTTTTAAGAGTTACAAGTTAAAATCTCTAGTTATAAAGTGAGAGTTCACTACGTCATATTTTACAAAAAAACGACGGGCCAAAGCCGTCGTTTTTTAAGAAAAATGACGGCCCCTGCCGTCGCAAGAGCAGTTGTAAATAACGATGTCGTTTTTAATGAACGACGGTTGGCTCGTGTCAAGAAAGTGTTGTATAAAACGACGGTTATGGTCTGTCAAAATAAAACGACGGCCCAAAACCGTCATTTTGTTTGTCGAATTCAAATTTTATTAGTAGATATAAACGACGGCTTAGAGCCGTCGTTTTTTTGTCAGATTTTTTTTTTTTATTATTTTAAATTAACCGTTATTGTTTGTCATTTTTAATATTTTTCACCTAAAAAGAAAATGACAATTTTCATTGGACAAAAAATTTAAATTTAACAAAATAAATAAATACACAAAAAAAAACAAAAATTTACATTTTTCAAATGGAAACCATTTTCCTTCAAATTTTACATGTGCAATCATAGTCAACATGTACCGTTTTCATGGTGTCGATTTTAATACACATCCCAATGTTTAAAATAGTTTCTGAAAAATATCTTCTACCACCTTCGCTTCACTTGACTTGTAGAAATCAAAACCAACATCTGTCTTTCTCGATCCTTGGAAGAATGACGTAGTGATTCTTAAGGATAACATACATTCCTCCTTCTTGCAACATATTGCCGAAATCTGTGGTTGAAAATTTTAAAAACATTGTCAGATATATAGTAGTGACACCGACTATCTAAAGCAATCCAAGTAATTATGCAAGAAAGATGAATATATCAAATTACAAAATAAAAGAGTTCTCATAACTATCATTGTCAAACATTTAATTATTTTATTATAATTTTTTATGTTTAGTGTCTATGTACAATATAAAGCAAGAAAAGTACCTCTGTTCAGTAAAACTTTATTCGAAATTTGAGCCAATCAATAATATCACCGCATGTCAAATCAGCGAATGTTCCTTCTCCACTCTGTAGAATCACATTCCCATCAAGGACCTCATCTATAAGAATATCGTAACTATCTGAATCTGCATTAGATGCACCTATCACTCTTCCTTCGGCAACACAATCATGTGGTCGTTGTAAGTGATTCACCTTACAAGGACCTGTCTGTATGCTTGGTGGATTAGAATGTGACTCATGATGTGGAGAATCAGGCCTTACCTATAAAATTATAACTTCATATTAATTGAGAATTGACCTATACTTCACCCTAGAGCCCAATATAAAAAATAAAATAAAAAATGATGGGGTTGATGATGATCATTCTATATGGAAATATCAATAGAAACAAGATCTCAACTTTTGCTCGACATCTTTTACTCCTCAGGTAATAAATAGAAAAATTATACTAGTGTCTCATGAATCTACACTATTCCATCCCAAGGGTATTTTTGTAATTTTATTAATATTATGTAATACCTAGTTAAGTTTCCCGTGGTACTTATATTTCTCGTTTGGGTGAAAAGGTATAATCTGTAACTACGAGTTTTCTCTTCAAAGTAAAATTAATGTGATCCGTGGATGTACCTCAATCTTATTTCAATTGCACCTGTTTTCTTAACAAGTAATGGGCCAGAAGGTGTGTACAAATTAATGTTTTGTAAATACATGGGTGGGCACAAATTAGTATGCCACCTAGTCATTTAGTTCAGTGTGGTTCTCTATACCCAATCACCATGGCTGAAGCATTTGATTTAATGATCTAATTATTTCACTTATCAATCTACATTCACTAGGTGAAAAAAGGGGTAAAGTCGACATTAAGGTCTGGCAAATTTAACCTATTTTGTTTTTTTTTTACTTAATATTTAAAGAGTCATGTAGAATTTAACCCTAATGTAGTGATTGAAGTCTTGTAACAGGATTGATGCATATGAAGCAATTTCTTTAACATGATGTACCCAACTCGGAGAATTTTACCACTTTTTTGAAAATTCAGAGAATTTTGTGACTATGCCTATAATTGGCTAAGTTTGCCATACATATCACCTTGGGACCATCTAAATATGGTTCAATTATTTGCGAAGTCAAGAAAACAAAATTTACTAAACAGTGTGATTCGAACACATGTGACTACTGCAGCCAAACATGCAAGCACTATTTCTGAGATATGAACAAAATCCAAATGGATCAAGCCACCACATTTGATGGCAAGTGGCCAATATAAAATTGCAAAACATGTTGGAACATAAATGTCCCATACACATGTTTTGATGTTGTCTATACATATTTGAATCTATTATTAATTATGTCAAAAATGGATAAAAAATTTCTAAGTATGGAATGATAGAATTGAAAGTATACATAACTCCCCTTTACATTCGTCAGTTTGTTGAAAAAGGATAGGATGTATTGGGTTTCGATAAGGATCCGATTTGATAATCTATCGGATTGATTTTGGATTAATTATGTTTCAATAAGATAAGGACCAGATATTATGAAATGTCAAAATATATGTAAATAACATTATATATTTTATTTAAATAGATGAAGTTTATTTATATTTTGTTAATCAAATAGGATTTTATTGGGTCCACACCTGATTCAATTATTATTGGATAGAATTTTTCTTTAGTGTTTAAAATGCAAAATATATATATATATTTATATGGGACGGTTCAGCAGCCCTAAAGTTTGCCAAGTTTGGTGCCAAACATTTTTCAAAATATAGGTTAGAAGCTTTGGAATGAGCTGATTTTTGGTGAGGATGATCTCTATGATATCCTCACCAAAAATCAGCCTATTCCAAAACTTTTAACCCCATCAAAAGTGATTTACAAAAATTAGACGGTCCACGATTCTTCAACTTGTAAACTAGGGTTAGAAGTTTCAAAATGAGCTGATTTTTTGTGAGGATGGTCTTTTCACCGTAGAAATCATCCTCACAAAAAATCAGCCTATTCCAAAACTTCTAACCCCATCAAAAGTGATTTACAAAAAATGTTTGGCACCAAAATTGGGAAACTTAGCAAACTTTAGGGCTGCTGAACCATCCCCATATATATATATATATATATTCAAAATCCCAAGAAATGGATTTTGCATAATTTATTATTCTAGGCAATCTCTAATCTAATTATGGGAGAATAACTTTTTAGCTCAAAGCAAACATAACATCAGATTAGTTATGGGTAAGAGTTAGATTCTAGACTTGAAACAAAACCCATCAAAGATTCAATTTTTTTTAGGTCAATGGATTGGAATAGACCTAAAATCCAATCCTTTCCGATCCGATAAGATTTCGACTTGATATCTTATTGGATCGAATCTAGATCAACCATGTCCCGATCTAATAATATGTTAGAAAGTATATAAATCATATTTTATATTTGTTGAAATTAATGTATGGAGGTAATTTAGATTTTGTATATAAAATCGGATTTTGCCTCCAAACCCTATTCGGTTGTTAATGGATTGAATATGAATCTTAATATTTAATTCCAATAAAAATCTGATCCGATAAAGGTCAAATCTAATACTTATCGGATCAGTTTCGGATCCGACCCGATCCATTGACAACCCTATTTCTTTTGTAGGGGTGGTAATGGGTCAGGTCGTATTGTGTCCCATATATAACTTGTTTCATAGAATTCTAATCTTTATTGAAAAAAAATAAGTTTCATTTTCACTACAAAAAATAAAACTTCACTACTAAAAATAAAGTCACACAATCATAAACTAATATCTATCGACATAAATTAAATATGCCAAAACATAAATCAAATTTTATCATAAAAATTAAATATTTAAAAAAATTTTTAAATAATTGTTGATATATTTAAAATTACACGTTAATGATAGAATGACTAAATTTGTTGAGATTGTGTCAAATTGAATATTACCCAAACCCACTAATTTTGTGTCGTGATCGTGAGTCATGTTGAGATTGTCACGATCTCAAAGTTGTTTTGGGTCTAAGCCCCCCTTGAAATCTAATGAATAGGGATATCAATGGATCATTCGTAAAATACAAAACCTCAATCAGATCCAAAGTTGTCCGAATAGAACGATCTAATCAAGTCCATCGACAACCTTACTTTAATGATGGCAAGTGCCCAACCTGACAATATCAAATAGGTGCCTGGTAGTATCATACATTATTTATTACTAACTTATTACTAACTCCATCTTTCCTATAATCTGAAAAATGTATTAAAAACGTTCTTAATTAAACAATTTAAAACTACAATCACATTGGCTTACTTCTTTAATAACACACTTTTAAGAACAATGTTGCTCGTCATGCGACCTTTGGGGGAAACCAGTTTGATGCTATTATGATTACAGGAAAAAACTATACCAAACATTATCAAAATGACATGTGGCACTTTGAAATGTTATAATTAAAACAACTTCGAATGATTAATGATAAGTAAGTGTTATAAAAAATGGTCAAATCTATGATTAAGAATCCATCATGACAAGTTATCAAGATGAGAATTATAAATCATCAATAAAGTTGATTGTTTGTGTTCACAAGTCCACCAAAAGATCATCAATAGATTTAGTGGGTTCAATTGAGTGTACCACAAGACCAGGAGGAGGGCAATAAATCATTTATAGAAATAATCGATGACGTGTGCGCGCGCGCGTGTGTGTGTGTCTTATTTATTTATTTATTTAATAACTAGGTATCCTGTAGACAATAGATCGGGCCCATATCTGGGCTTAGCCCAGTCTATAGACCATGGTCTTGTCCAAGGACAAGTCCCGGGGCACGTGCAACGCTTGCACATCACACACACCAAGTAAGTGATGGTGCGTTTGTGAGCTATCCCGAGCCCTTCGAGCAGTTCGTCGACTTCTACCCGTCGAGCTATCCCTTTCATAGTCTTGATGCCCGGACCAACAATATCAACTTAGAAATGGAGAAGAACGACAGGTAGAGTTGGACAAGGCGGTCAGCCTTGCAGTCTCGCATCCTGATCATCCTACGATGGAACTCCGGGATGCAGCGAGGTATACCATCTCGAGAAAGTGAGATTGAGACACTATAGCGGGTTTCCTTCTCAAAGGTCCCACCATAGTAAACAATGAGGGCATGCCCACATGTTTTAAGGTATAAGGTATTTAATTACCCTTTAGCGGCCCCTGAGGAACTAATGCTCATATTGGGTATTGAACTCACAACCTATGAACATTAATCACTTCGCGAATCGAAATTGTCATTGAGCCAACCCCTCAGGATTATCTGATGATGTGTTGATCTCATAGCGCTTCGTACATTTTGATGTGAGTAGCTGCATCAAATTCAGACTCGACTTTGAGCCATAAAACCTCAAATCGAAAGATGCCATTGTCATAATTATTTAATCAATCATTGGCAGCCATTGGATTAAAGTATTTTTCATTGACCATAGTTTAAAAGATGATTTTCATTTTTCATGAAAAGGTTCAAATCTAACAATTAGAAATTTAAATTGAAACCAACAAGTGATGGGCATCGATACCAATTTCATAAATCTCTTGAGTTCAAACTTCCTCATTGGCCACCTACAGAAATTTATCCCACTTACCTGGTATGGGTGTTTGTGAGATATTGTTGGAAAAATCTGCAAAAATTTACAGATTTTTATGATCAAATGGGTCACTTTGAGCTATGATTTAAGTGAGGCCCATAATTTATTTTAAGCAAAACTACTTGAAAACTTATTCTTTTCTTTGAAGAGAATAATTTCATTTATTAAGTTAAAAAAAATTCCTTTTGGTGAATGAGAAATCGACTCCAAACAATCCCTACTAACCATGGTTTGTTAGTATGTGGTTTGTAGAATTATGAAATTTATTAGTGAAACTCTTTAGTCTCACATCGGATATAAATAAGAAATTTGTCTTGTTCTTATATAAAATTTTTCATATCACTTAAGTGAATATGAGAGAGAGAGAGACTTGGGTAAGCCCACGCACGCGCAAAGGGCCCATGGACCCAAGAAAGATTTAAACCATTGGTATAAAAAATTCTTAATACTTGTGCATGCACACGATGCGCGTGGAGGGGGGTGCAAATTTTGCCAATTTGGCTTCACTTGGGCTTAATCCGAATCTGAATTTTAGATTTTCTTTTGAAGGGACGTCCCTTAATTCCTATCTCGTTTTCCATGGTAAATGTTCGTCCAGAAATATTTTCTTCAAAAAGACACCTCTCTTGGATTGTGGGTTGTCTCTTAAGAGACACTTTACCTTTTTTCTAAGAGTCACCATGTCTTTTCTTTTTCTATAAATAAGTCATTTCGATCTTGGTTGTCATTTATTCGATTTTCTCTTCTCTCCAATTTCCTTACATTTTGAATTTTTCAACTGTATTATTTGAGAGTACAAATTTAGCGTTCAGTTCGCCAGACATGCAGATTGAAGTGGCAGATTGAAGTGTTACCTCTGTACGTATGATCGTTGTATCTTGAGAGATAATTGTTCATAGATCTGTAGGCACCTAATTACAGGAACAAAATTTTCTTAAGGACATTGTATTCAACACAAGCCTTGATCAATTTTTAATTTGTTTAATTTGGATTTCTAACGAGTTCTGATTTTACTTATTTTGAATCATTTTTTGCTAATTATTTTTGTGAAAACAAATTCTCGACTATCTACCTAATAATAGATATTACACATACTTGGGGGATTTGGACTTTACAAGCCCAATTGCCTCGCCCTTGCTGGTTAAGCCTACTATTTAGACTCGGTATTGGACTTTACAAGCCCAATTCCTTCTGGCATCATTGGCCAAAAAGCCTCTAAATCCTAGTGATCAAGCTTCTTATGGCCCAAACTCTTGTTTTGAACATTTTTGAGCATCTAGATCCATTACAATCAAGCTCATCTTGACCCACAAAGGTCCAATTTCAATATCGAATTAAATTCCAACAGGTTCAATATAAGCCTAAACAGATCATGGTTCAATGAAGGTTTACTTGTGCAAGAGCCTCTGAATCCTAATAATCAAGCTTTTTTTTTATATGAAATTTTTCATGAAATGTAAAGGTTTGTGGTGTTGGATTGCCAATGTGGTAATCCATTCGAGCAAAAGGACCCCTATAGTAAGACTTAAAACTCTTTTTAAGTTAGTGAGAAAAGTGTCTTTCTTATACTTATAATTTTAGGAAAAATAGCATTACTAACTAACAAGATTTCAAATCTTACTAAGGTTCTTTAAGCTCACCTTGTGGCATCAAAAACATGATCCAATGCTATGGAATTATGGAAGACAAAATTCTATGAACTTGTAGACTCTTCATTTTCGCACTCGCCTGATTAATTAACTCGTCAACCCGATTGTGACGATTCCTAATGATGGATGAATATTCCAATGCTTTATTTTGTTACTACATATATTTTAAAAATTCGGATAAGATATTCCAAACAATCAAAATTTTAGAAACTGCGCTACGCTGGAAAATATGACCTAAAACGTAGAAATCATCATTTTAAGACAAAAAGAAACTTTAAAGAAAAAATCATAAAAAATGACCCAATTATCAAAATACCACTAACATCAAAACATCTCTAGAGCCCACATTACGCTTAGGAAAACTCATTCAAATACATAAAAACAAATTAAAACCAAATGAACTATTTCACCAATTTTTACCAAATTTAACAAAATTATGAAAATGCCCCTCATAGGGTTCATGACCATTTCACTTCAAAAATCCATAAGTGACATAAACCAAAACTTCCATTGAATTCCTTACAAAAAAACTAATTTTAAAACATCAAAAAACGACATCTTAACACAAAAGTCCTCTTTGAGGACAAAATAATAATTTTTCAATCCAAAAAATTTAAAATTTTAAAATTAATAATTAAAACATTAATTAACATAAAGTGAAATATTAATAAATCAAATTAAAAATTTTAACAAATAAAATCAATCAATCAAGCCCACGAACCAAATTTTAAGTGTTGACCCATTTATTTAAGTGAGGGCCTACATAATATTTATTAAAAGACCCCTCCATCTAGGGTCCTAAAGAATTAAAAATATAATTAGATAGGTTCTCCGAAAAAAACTTAAAAATATTCATTGTTCGTGAGATTTAAAATCCTAATTCAAAATCCTAATCAACTTTATCTTAAAGAAACTTAGTCAAATTGAAAAACTCCCAAAAAACTCTATAAATAGGAGTCTCCACAACTTAATCTCATAGGTCAAGAAAAACCCTAGAAAAGAGAGGCCAAAAACTCTCTCCAGCCTTCCCAAAATCTTAAATCTAAAGCCTCAAATCCCTATCTAACATCTAAACTAGGGCTGTCAACAGATAGATATCCGATCGGATGGTGTTATATCTAAATTTGAATCCGAAAATTTTTAATACTCTCCGAATTCGAATTCGAATCCGAACAGATATCACTAACGAATATTCGAATTCGTATCTATATAAATTATCGGATATCCGATATAATCCGATTCGAATACGAAATCTACAATTCAAAAATTATCCGAAAAAAAAACAAATAAAATCAAATGGGTTTTGAGAGAGAGAGAGAGAGATTTTGACCGATTCGACCTGTCAATGGACGCCGATGCCGAAGGTGAGCTGTAGAGAGAGATTTCGACAATGATTGCGAGGGGTTGAGATCATGGAAAACGATAAGGGATAAGGGTTGACTGTAAAAAAAAAATTAATTTTCTTATTTTTTCAACTCCATTCGAATCTGAATAAAAAAAATGGGGTTTTATTCTACGTGTGTGTGTGTGTGTGTGTGTGTGTGTGTGTGTGTGTGTGTGAAAGAGAGGAAGTATGTTGATGCTCTTTGGCCGGAGAAGACGATGGTTATGGAGTTCGCACCATCGAAAAAATGGGTTTTACCGAGAGAGAGAGAGAGAGAGAGAAAATATGTACCTGCATGCTCGCCTACCGGAGAAGGAGCTCGCAACCCCGTACGGTCGAAACCCCACCCTCGTTCCGTTTACTTCGACTGGTTTGTGTGGTTTAGGGTGAGAGAAGATAAAAACAAATTAAGTTTTTGTTGTAAAGCATGAATACACAGCATATATATACATATATAAATGTTTTGTTGTAAAACATGAATACATAATACATATATTATATTGGAGCGGATATTATTGAATCGAATATCGCAATATCCAAATTCGTATCCGAAATTCATTCAAATTTTAAAATACCATCCGAATCCGAATCCGATATCTGAAATTTTTGGATAATATCCGATTTTTCGAATTCGAATTCGAATTTCGGCTATCCATTGACACCCTTAATCTAAACCCCAGTTTTTGCTCCAAAAACACCCAGAAACCCTCAAAACACCCAAAAATAAAAAATTACTTAGATCTAAGAGGAAAATACCTCATCTTGAATATCGAAAGTAGATCCCATGACTGTAAAAAAATAGGAAAACTCACACAAGAACGTTCTCTGCCAATTCTGAGAGAACCAATTGTCGCAATCACCCAGGTAAGTTAGGTTTTTATTTTATTTTTATTTTTTTAGGTTATTTTTAGTAATGTAATAATTTTTGGAAAAAATAGAGACCAACGTTTGTCGGGTGGGATCGGTGCTTAACACCTTCCGATCCGGTAACGTGATCCCCAGACCCATTATTTTCGTAAATTAGTACATTTTTTCCGATTTTGAGTCATGTTTCGGTTCCTAGACCATAAAACTAGGTGGTAACTCCCAAACACAAAAAAGCGGATCCAAAACCCGCGGATAGAGGGTGTTTTTAGAACTTTAAAAAAATTCAAAAAAAAAAAGTTATTTTCCACCATTAATTTTAGTTTCAAATTTCAGAGTTTGGTTTTTTTCAAAACCATAGATCAAACCCAAAAAAGTTGTTTTTGATTTTTTTTGATTTTTTGTTTTTGGATCTGAGTTTTTACATGAAATCAATAGGGTTGTGGTGTTGGATTTCCAATGTGGCAATCCATTTGAGCAAAATGACCCTTAAAATGATTTAAAAATTATCAAGGAAAGTGTTGTTCAATTTTTTTTTTCAAAAAACTATTATTATTATTAAAAGGTGTCTCATGCAAATGATTGTAATTTAAAATAGGGGTGCAACTCGGTTCGGGTTGGTTCGGTTTAGAGTAAAATTAGAACCGAACCGACCAAGATCGGTTCCATTATATGAGAACCAGAACCGAACCGAATTATTCTATAACCGAACCAATCCAAACCGACCTTATTTCGGTTTGGTTCGGTTCGGTTCCATGGGTTATCAAGGAAAGACAGAAATTCTTTAGATTCTTTTGCAGCTTAAGAGAGAGAGGGAGAGAAAGGGGAACCTGTTGCAGCCTCAGGTGGCATCGTCGCAGGACACACCATCGCAGCGTCGGAGGACGCACCGTCGCAGCCGCAGGTCTTCCCGTCGCAGGACGCAGCCCCATGTCTCACCGTCGCAGGTCGCAGCCTGAGAGAGAGAGATAGAGAGAGAGCGAGCGAGCGAGAGAGAGAGGTGAGGCAACCGGTGGCAGTCGCAGGCCTCAGGCCGCAGAGACGAGAGAGAGAGAGCGAGCGAGAGAGAGAGAGAGAGAGAGGTGAGGCAGCCGATGACAGTCACAGGCCTCAGGCCGCAGAGACGACAGAGAGAGAACGAGCGAGCGAGAGAGATAGAGAGAGAGAGAACGAACGAGAGAGAGAGGTGAGGCAGCCGGTGGCAGTCGCAGGCCTCAGGCCGCAGAGACTACAAAGAGAGAGAGACGAGAGGGAGAGAGACGAGGGTTTTGTTAGGTTAGGTTTGCTTTCGTAAGAAAATAAAAATATAAATATAAATTGTATTTTTTTATTTTAAATTAATATTATTTGGTTTTCGGGTTGGTTCGGTTTTTTATATTACTTAAACCGAGAACCGAACCGAATTTATCGATTTTCTATTTTTTAAATCCGAAACCGATCCGATATCAATCTAAACCGAACCAAACCAATCCAAATTACACGGTTTGGTTCGGTTCTCGGTTTAAACCGAATTAAGTTGCACCCCTAATTTAAAATATTAACTAAAGGGTTTTTAAAGGCTACATCGTAAAAAGACATTTTTGTAATTGTGAAGAGGGTCTTTTAGAAATGCCCTATAATACACATTGGTGGCATTAGGTTTGACCCTAGCAAAATGGATGCTTATGTTTACCTCCTTAACGTAAGTCAACGTTGCCTTCTCTTGAAGATTTAATGGTGAAATTTAGATTATTTTTTTTCTTTCAAAATGCTCTTCAAATATTAAATCACTAAATAAAAATTTCAATGTTAAATCATGTAAATAATAATAATAATAATAATTAACAACGTTGCCTTGCGGCCAATGGACCAATGGGATAAACCTAATCTTGCATTTTGCAAGGGGTAAACTTAATATCACTAGTTTAACAACATGGTGTTTCTAAAATACCGTTTTGAACTCCTGGTTACAAATTTCTTGGTTTTTTATCAAAACGACTCTAGTTGTGCTAAATTCAAATAAAGATAGGGGCATTTGTGAGATCCAAATGTTGGTGTTCATCCACTTCTACTCGCCTTCTATCATTATAATAGTAAAGATTATTATTATTAAAATTAAAAAAAAAAAAAAAAACTTTAAATATATATATATGGGTCGGGTTCCGTAGACTCACATTATGACTCACATTGCGACACATCGTTTTGTCTTATATGGGCAAAAATGTTTGGAATGGGCTGATTTTTTGTGAGGATGATCTCTATGCTGAGGAGATCATCCTTGCTAAAAATCAGCTCATTATGAAACTTCTAGCCCCATGTTTACAAGTTGAAAAATTTTAGACCGTCCAATTTTTGTAAATCAATTTTGATGGGGTTAGAAGTTTTGGAATTGAATGATTTTTTTGCCAGGATGATCCCCTCATCACAGAGATCATCCTCACAAAAAATCAGCCCATTCCAAACATTTTTGCCCATATAAGACAAACGGTGTGTCGCGATGTGAGTTGTAATAGGGGTCGTAATAACGCTATCCTATATATATATATATATATATAGGGTCCGTTCCCCACCATAAGCTTTACCCTACACTTTAACAAACGTGTTTTGTCCTACACGGGTTAGAAATTTTGGAATATGCTGATTTTTGGTGAGGATGATCTCTATGATGAGAAGATCATCCTCACCAAAAATCAGCTCATTCCAAAACTTCTAACCCCATAAAAAATGGTTTAAAAAAAATGGACGGTCCACGATTTTTCAACTTGTAAACATGGGACTAAAAATTTCGAAATGGGCTGATTTTTGGTGAGGATGATCTTCTAATCATAGAGATCATCCTCACCAAAAATCAGCCCATTCCAAAACTTCTAACCCATGTAGGACAAAACACGTTTGTTAAAGTGTAGGGTAAAGTTTAGGGTGTTGAACATTTCCCATATATATATGTAGGGACAGTTCATGGGACTTATGTAAAACAATGGTTTTTCAAAATATGGGTTAGAGGTTTTGAATTGAGCTGATTTTTTGCAAGGATGGTCATTATGATGAGAAGATCATCCTCAAAAAAATCAGCTCAATCTAAAACTTTTAATCCATCAAAAGTGATTTACAAATTATTGGCAAAAATTGGTAAAAAATCGATGGTCTACATTCTAAATCACTTTTAATGGGGTTAGAAGTTTCAGATTGTCTGATTTTTTTTTTTTTTTTTTTTGATGATCTTCCCATCTTAAAGATCATCCTAACAAAAAATCAACTCAATCTGAAACTTCTAACCTATATTTTGAAATTTTATTAATGTTACATTGTTTTTACATATGTTTTTTTCATATGTCCCTTGATACGTTATATATATATATATATATATATATATATATATATAGGAAGCGTTTCAGAGGCCTTAAAGAAGTCAAACATTGTGCCAAACATTTTTGAAAATAAGGGTTAAAAGTTCAAAATGGGCTGATTTTTTTTTTTTTTTTTTTTTTTTAAGATGATCTCTATGGTGAAGAGATCATCCTTACCAAAAATCAGCTCATTCCGAAACTTCTAACTCTAGTTTACAAGTTGAAGAATTGTGGACAGTCCAATTTTTATAAACCACTTTTGATGATGTTAGAAGTTTCATAATGGACCAATTTTTGGTGAGGGTGATCTCTTCATCATAAACATCATCCTCACAAAAAAATCTGCCCATTTTGAAACCTCTAACTCATACATTGAAAAATGTTTGGCACAATGTTTGGCTCTCTTTAGGGCCTCCGAACGCCACCCTATTACAAACTCATACATTGAAAAATGAAAAATGTTTGGCATAATGTTTGGCTCTCTTTAGGGCCTCCGAACGCCACCCTATTACAAACTCATACATTGAAAAATGCTTGGCACAATGTTTGGCTCTCTTTAGGGCCTCCGAACGCCACCCTATATGTATATATAGGGTGGCATTCGGAGCCCTAAAGAAAGCTAAATATTTTTTCAATGTATGGATTAGAAGTTTCAGAATAAGTTGATTTTTCGTGAGGTTGCTCTTTATGATGAGGAGATCATCCTCACAAAAAATCAACCAATTTTGAGACTTCTAACCCCATTAAAAGTGATTTACAAAAATCAGATGATTCACAATTCTTCAACTTGTAAATTAGGTTAGAAATTTCGGAATAAGCTAATTTTTGGTGAGGAGAATCTTTTCACCGTAAAGATCAGTCTCACAAAAAAAATCAGGTCATTCCAAAGCTTCTAACCCATCTTTTGAAAAATGTTTGGCACAAAGTTTGGCTTTCTTTTGGGCCTCCAAACACTTCCCATATAGTTTTGAACTATTGGATTTCATATTTACACAGTCTAAATCTTGTGTCATATCTTGAATCAACAGATCTCAACCCATATATACACTACAATTCACTTGTGCCTACGAACGAGTATCCTCTCTTGGGTTAAAGTAGTAAAAGAATAAAAAATAAAGTTGGAGGAGTATTATTATAAAAAAAAAATTGAGATTAAATGGGTAAAAGAAAAAATATAATAAAGTTAGTGGAGGTGAAGAATAAATAAAATAAAATTTATCTCAATGAATTATATCTTAATGGAATGAGTATTTTAAAAAAAAATTAAGATTAAAAGGATAAGAGATGAAAAACAATAAAATGGATTAAAGTGGTAAAAGAGAAATATAAAAAAGTTAGAGAGACATCATCTTTCAAGTTAAAGGGGGTAAAAGTTGAAAATAATTAGCGTTGGGGCTATTATTAAAAAAATTGAGATTAAAAAGATAAAAAATGAAAAATAATAAAGTAGATTAAATGAGGAGAAGATAAAATATAATAAAATTAGAGAAGATAAATAATAAAGGAAATACAGTGGGTCCTATGACACTATAATTTGATGGGAGGTATAACTCACAAACCTATGATGATGGGAATTTTATATCATACACGACTATTCCAACTCAGTTGCATTTTATTATATAGATATGGATTGTTTGACTCAATGTTTGGGGTTATTTCATGCACAACCCAGTTGAGAGAGTTTGGGGGGGGAGTTTGTCAGAGGGGGAGTCCAGTTATCATTATTCTAGCAAAAAATGTAAAAATCACTTTTCTACCACTATTTCATTTTCCCATCAAATTCAAATTCCATTGAATTTGAAATACCCTCAATTGAACATACCTTTAGGTCACCGTTTGGTCCTATTAATATAATTCTATGATTTATATTCTAATTATAAGGTGGATTAGCAGTTGTTCAGTCACAAAATCTAATTTTCAAATAGATAACGATATTTAAATCATTGAAAAAGTTATTAGATGTGCCACTCATTTTTGGTCAATAGTAGAGATGTCCCTATGTTTTCGAACCAAGGTACCAAATCTCGTCCGAGACCCAAATGAGTCTCGAATGAGTCATCTTAGTATCATCCATGAAGAAGCCGAATAGACAATAATACGAGACTTTGAATTATTAATCAAAAACTTATTTACCAAAGTCGTGAAAGTATGTTTCGGTGTAGGGCAGAGCCACAGTGTTGCCCTTTGAAGAATATTGGGAGTACACCCATGCGTTTTAAAGCTGATGGCATATATACGCCTTGACCTCAGTCTTTTCTAATAAACTACTAAACACTGACCCTACTGCCCTCATCTACAAGCAATAGCAACCGAAAAAAAAAAAAAACCATGATTTCTTCCCCTTCAATAACCCTGAAATTTATTTTTCAGGTGAGTTACCTAAATGTGTGTTGAAATTATCTAATTTGCAAGGATATTACATATTCCAAACTATTTACAAAATTGGTTAAAAAGTATTTTTGGTACATAAGTTATATTTTTTGAACAGTTAAAATGCTTTTAATAAGTAATGTAAATTCTCCTAAATTTTGGCATTGTTGTCTTATTGTTTTAAGAAAAAAATTAAACAATTTCCACAATAGAAATTGGAGCAAAAATTTCTAAGTACCGAATTATAGAATTGAAAGTATAGGATCCGATTTGATAATCTACCGGATTGATTTTGGATTAATTATGTTTCGATAAGATAAGGACTCTAGATATTATTTATATTTTGTTAATCAAATAGGATTTGATTGGGTCCAGACCTGATTCAATTATTGTTGGATAGAATTTGACTTGAATTATTGAGATCCACTAAAATCAAATCCAACTAGTGTCTTATCCAATGCTTATTTGGATTGATTGGCTACAAAATCTGATTTATGTTAGAAAGTATATAAATCATATTATATATTTGTTGAGATGTACGAAGTTTATTTAGATTTTGTATATAAAATCAGATTTCGCCCAATCCAGACCCTATTCAATTGTTAATGGATCAAACATGAATCTTAATATTTAGTTCCAATAAAAAAAGTCAAATCTAATACTTATTGGATCAGTCATGGATCCAACTCGATCCATTAACAATCCTATTTCTTATGTAGGGGTGACAATGAGTCAGGTCGGGTCGGGTCCCATATATAATCTACTTAATAAAATTCTAATCTTTATTGAAAAAAAATAAATTTCATTTCCACCACTAAAAAATAAAATATAACTATTAAAAATAAAGTCACACAATCATAAACTAATATCTATCGATATAAATTAAATATCCCAAAACATACATCAAGTTTTATCATAAAAAATGGGTAATTAAATTTTTTTTTTGTAAATAATTGTTGATATATTTAAAATTACACATTAATGATAGAATGACTAAACTAGTTGACGCCCCTAATCCGAGTCTAACCCATTTAATAATGTTGTTAGAGAAGGATTGAGTTTGACCCCAAACCCACTACTTTCGTGTCGTGTTCATGAGTCATGTTGAGATTGTCATGACCTCAAAGTTGTTTTGCAATGTGACAAACCAACAAAGCTATGGCCCATGGGTTTAAGCCTCGTGTGAAATCTTATGAATGGGGCTATCAATGGATTAGAATGATCTAATCAAGTCCATCGACAACCTTACTTTAATTATGGCAAGTGCCCAACCTGACAATATCAAATAGGTGCCTGGTAGTATCATACATTATTTATTACGAACTTATTAATTATACAATAATACAACACCACTTAGATATGTAGACCGACCATCTAGGGATTAAAAAAAGATTCGTTTTTGCGTTTAAAATACACTCCATCTTTCCTATAATCCAAAAAATGTATTAAAAACGTTCTTAATTAAACAATTTAAAACTACAATCACGTTCACTTACTTCTTTAATAGCACACATTTAAGAACAATGTTGCCAGTCATGTGACCTTAGGGAGAAACCAGTTTGATGTTAGTATGATTACACGAAAAAACTATACCAAACATTGTCAAAATGACATGTGGCACTTTGAAATGTTATAATCAAAACAAGTTCAAATGATTAATGATAAATAAGTGTTATAAAAAATGGTCAAATCTATGATTAAGAATCCATCATTACAAATTATCAAGATGAGAATTATAAATCACCAATAAAGTTGATTGATTGTGTTCACTAGTCCACCAAAAAATCATCAATGGATTTAGTGGGTTCAATTGAGTGTACCACAAGACCAGGTGGAGGGCGATAAATCATTTCTATAGATAATCGGATGATGATATGTGTGTGTGTGTTTTATTTATTTATTTAATAATTAGGTATCTTGTAGACAACAGATCGGGGCCATATCTAGGTTTTGCCCAGTCCATAGACCATGGTCTTGTCCAAGGATAAATCCTGGGGCGTGTGCAACGCTCGCACATCACATACACCAAGTAAGTGATGGTACGTTTATGAGCTATCCTGAGCTGTACGAATAATTTGTCGACTTTTACCCATCGAGCTATCTCTTTCATAGTCTTGATGCTCGGACCAACAATATCAACTTAGAAATAGAGAAGAATGATAGGTAAACGAATTGAGATACTATAGCAATGGTGCAGCCAACCTTGCAGTCTTGCGTCTTGATCATCCTACGATGGAACTTCGAGATGTAGCGAAGTATACCATCTCGAGAAAGTGAGATTGAGATACTATAGCGGGTTTCCTTCTCAAAGGTCCCGCCATAGTAAACAATGAGGGCATGCCCACATGTTTTAAGGTATAAGGTATTTAACCACCCTTTGGTAGCCCCTTAGGAATTAATACTCATATTGGGTATTAAACTCACAAACTATGGACATTAATCGCTTCTGAGATCGAAATTGCCATTGAGCCAACCTCTTGGGGTTATCTGATGATGTGTTGACCTCATAACGCTTCATACATTTAGATGTGAGTAGCTAAATCAAATTCAGACTTGACTTGGAGCCATAAAACCTCAAATCGAAAAATGCCATTGCCATAATGATTTAATCAATCATTGGTAGTCAATGGATTAAATTATTTTTCATTGACCATAGTTAAAAAGATAATTTTCATTTTTCATGAAAAGGCTCAAATCTAACAATTAAAATTTAGATTGAAACCAACAAGTGGTGGGCATAGATGCCAATTTCATAAACCTCTTTAGTTCAAACTTCTCATTGGCCACCTATAGAGATTTATCCCACTTACCTAGTATGTATGTCTGTGGGATATTACATGCACTTAGGAGATTTGAGCTTTACAAGTCCAATTGCCTCGCCCTTGGTGGTTGAGCCTACAGTCTGGACTCGATATAGGAGTAGGCCCACTAAAATGTGGGTACCACAAAAGGATATGCCTCGTGATACTTTTGGATTGTTGGATTGGTGATTGCGCTTGTTTAAATAAAAATTAAATTATAAGGTAAAATTAACTTTTAATCATCAACCAGCACTTTGGTAGGGTGTCAACGGATCAAGTTTGGATGGAATAGTGTCGATCTGGGAGGAATCTGGTAAGGATCGTAATGTTTGATCCAAAATCGATCCAACTAGTGGGATTGGGTTTATTATCGGACCTCAATTTTACAAGTCAAATCCAATCAGAAAACAATCATATCGGGTTTGAATCGAATCAAATCCAAATTGTTATACAAAATAAAAATAAATTCACATACCTAAACATAATATATAAAAAAAAAATTCATACCTTCTCGTATTTTATTGCATCAAGACCTTATTAGATGAATCACGATTGATCTAAAACTCAGCCAATAAGCTGTCTTACGAGATCGGATATACATCCAAAGTTATTGACTCGTATCCGATTGGATTTTGGGTCGAATCCAATCCATTGACAGCCTATTGCTTGTTATCATCCTCAATAGGAAAATAAAAAAAAAAAATTTATATATATTATTAAAAATAAAAAGTAAAAAAATGAAAGAAAAGGGAAGAAAGGTATGTGAGGCCAGGCAATTGTTTTTACATAATCAGGTACTTTACATCCGTGCTGTAATGCACCATTGTGCTTGGTCATACAAATAATGATACTGGCAATATCAGTTCCAACGAAATCTAGATGAAGCTGTGTCGAAGAGGTAAAGGGTGTAAAGATGAGGGTAAAGAAAGAAGGACAAAAACATGGGTCCACTTTTATTCCTTCCCAAGGTCCTTTCATTAAAGAGTGGGGATCCACTACTTCTCGAACTTGAGTTGCAATCCAACTCCTGTCTCCTTTGTGGTACACTTAGCACAATCTTTTGGGCATACTCAGTCATTGTTTTTGACTTTTCTTTTTCTTTAGTAGCCCTACATAAATCAACTTTATCATATAATTCTATCCGTAAGTTTAGAATATTTTTCAAATATTAGGTTGAGGAAAAAACACAAAGGGAAATTCCAACCCCACACATGTAATGATGATTCCAACGACGAAAAATGATGATTAAGAGTATTTTTTTTATTTTTAAATTAAATTGCACAACAAAAGCATCATTGATTCAGCCTATTTTATATATGATTTCAAAACTCCTCCGAGATCGAGACGTATCGTTCAAGTCTGCTCAATATCAGACATGAACGAGACGGACAAATAAATCAATTTTTCGAACGAGATTTAAGATCTCACAGTCATTTTTCAAATTTTGGAGCAAGACATCTTAAATGTTATTGAAAATTCATATGGGACAACTCGATATCTAGCATGAACGAGAAAAGATGCGAAGTTGAGTTTTAAAACCATAATCTCATATTAGGGATATCAATGGAATGGTCTTGGCTTTGAGTCATTTAAGAGTCTTAATCGAAATTGTTAAATTTTATAGGCTTTAGAAATTAAAATTGAAATCGTTAGAAATTTTTTTAAACAATTTTGATTGTTGACTCTTATTAACTTGTCAATTGACTCCATTCCAAGAGATTAGATTGTAATTGATCCCAACAAAAAGGATCCAAAACCTGGGTGGGTAACTTAACACACCTATCCCAAATCTTTGAGATAAAGATTTTTTTTAATAAAACATAGATGAATCAGTACATCAGATAAAAATATTTTAAAAAGTCCACGTGGCACTTAAATAAGCTGGGAGCACAGATACTTCTGTCTTACTTAGAAGCATGCGCTAAGCTCCCCATTTTGCGAACCGACTCGACACATGGACGCGCTTTTAACTGTGCAACTCTCAGAGTCTCAGTCTCTCCTCCAAAAACGAAAATGTAAAAAAGAAAAAAAAAAAAAAAATCTGCCACTCTCAGAGTCTCAGTGTCTCAGTCTCTCTTCTTTAACTTTCTTTTCTTTTTCTTATTTTTTTTTTTTTCCTTCCTCTCTTTCTTAGCAAGAGTATATAAATCGAAAAGAAAGAAAAACAAAGGAACAAAGGATCAAAGCTTTGAGATGGGTTCGAGGCTTGTAATGTGGAGCGTGTTAGGAACCAAATCTTTGTTGATTTTATTCATATTTTCATGGTTTTCGTCTGTCACAGCTTCTGTATCTTACGACGAAAAAGCTATAATCGTAAATGGGCAGCGGAGAATTCTTATTTCCGGATCCATACATTACCCACGAAGCACTCCTGAGGTATTTTATTGTAAATGTGGTTGATGGGTCTCTCTAATCTTCTTGTTTTCTGCATTTTTTCAAGTTTTTGGCCAATGAGGTTCCTCTACTCTTCTCGTTTTATGCAATTTTTTGTTTTTCTGGAATATTTTGCAAGTGGATATCTCTAATCTTCTTGTTTTCTGCATTTTTTTTAAAGGTTTTGGTCAATGGGGTACCCACCCCCGTTTTTATTGTTTTATGCAATTTTTGGTTTTTTCTGGAATTTTTCACGAATGGGTATCTCTGATCATCTTGTTTCCTGCATTTTTTTTTGTTTGTTGAAATTTTTCCCATATGGATACTTCTTCTTTTTTTCGTCCAATTTTTCTCGAATTTTCGCAAGTGAGGTGTCTCTATTTCTTTTGTTTATCCATTGTTTTCTTGAGTTTTCTTTCAAGGTTATATTTTTTTATTATTATTTAAAAATGATGTTTTCTGGCTGGGTTGCAGATGTGGCCAGATCTTATTCAGAAGGCCAAAGAAGGAGGTTTAGATGTTATCCAGACCTATGTTTTCTGGAATGGTCATGAGCCTTCTCAAGGAGAAGTAATGGAACTATTCTAATTTTTCATTTATTTCTTAAATTTTTGGTGCAGAGTGATTAATGGGTTTTTTCCCTTAATTTTTTAATATTTGTAGTAGGGGAGATATGATCTAGTTCAGTTTATTAAGCTGGTTAAGCAAGCAGGCCTTTATGTTCATCTCAGGATTGGTCCCTATGTTTGTGCTGAATGGAACTTTGGGTAATAATAATTCCAACTCGATGTTTATTTCCCTTTATATCTATCTTTAAAAAAGAAAAAAAAAATTAATCTAGTGGTGTTCTTGATGCTGAACAATCTGTTCTGTCTCTAATTCAGGGGATTCCCAATTTGGCTCAAAACAGACAATGAGCCATTCAAGGTTGGGTACTTAGGTTCACTTCATTGTCTTGCTTCTTTGTATCAATTATTTCTTGTTAATTTGATTGTAATTCTTGAATGCTTGTATAATAGGCCGCAATGGAACAATTTACAAAAAAAATCGTGAACTTAATGAAAGAAGAAGGGTTGTTTGAATCTCAAGGAGGTCCAATAATTCTTGCTCAGGTAAACCAATCAATTGTCTAAGCTATCTATTCTCCTATTTCCATGTTTTCAAGAAATGGGGTTGTGATTCTTTTAGTTGATTAAAGTTAATTTTCTATTTAATTTGCCAATTTTTCATTGAAATGTTGATGGGTGCAGATAGAGAATGAGTATGGGCCTATGGAGTATGAGATAGGTGCTCCTGGTCGAGCTTATACTGAATTTGCTGCAGAGATGGCAATGGGTCTTGGCACTGGAGTCCCATGGGTCATGTGCAAGCAAGATGATGCACCTGATCCAATTGTAAGTGATTGTTCACCTTGTTGACAATTTTCATTCACTTTTTCTTGTCATTTTCCTATTACTATGCTCATTCTTGGTGGTTCTCATGTGACGTGTTTCCTCACTTTCTCAGTGGGGTTTACTACTCACCAATATGCTTGGGTGGTTGTGAAATTGAAAAGCAGAATAATTTTCTTCTATCACAACATCTGCACATGGCCCAGTTGCACTTCTTGGGTCCTATCTATCTGTTATGTCTTGTCTCTATGTTGCTTCCTGTGGCTTTTTGATTTTTTTCCAATACATATGATGTATGTGGCTTGTTGTTCAAACCTTCTTAGTCATTTGTGCGTCAGCATTTTTCCAATTTATGAGATAAAATGGGAAAAAAAAGGCACCTTTTACTTGAAGTTCTTCGGGCTTTATTTCTTGTGCATTCAGGTTGGATTTGTCTACCATTGTGCTACACACATATGATCTTTGAGAGGTGTTCTTTTTTTTCTGATGAGTAAGCTGGACTTGAACCCACGACCTCAAAGTTGCTTTGCAATGTGTCAATCGGTTTAAGCCCATCTTTGAGGGGGGTTCTTTTTATTTATTTATTTTTTATGAGTAAGCTGAACTTGAACCCAAGACCTCAAGTTCTTTTGCAATGTGTCAAACCAACTGAGCTATGGGTTTAAGCCCAACTTTGAGAGGTGTTTTTTTCTTTTTTGAAATGAGTAAGCTGGACTTGAACCCACGACCTCAAAATTCCTTTGCAATGTGTCAAACCAACCAAGCAATGGGTTTAAGCCCATCTTTGAGAGGTGTTCTTGTGATATCATTGAGCGTCTGGAGCTTCTAAATGTGTTTCCTGATTTTGTTCCCTTCACCTTTCTTTTTAATTTTTGTTTAATGATATTGCAACAGATAAACACCTGCAATGGTTTCTACTGCGACTGGTTCTCTCCTAACAAGGCCTATAAACCCAAGATGTGGACAGAAGCCTGGACTGGCTGGTAAAAAATTTCTTGCTCACCACTCTTGAAATCTACCAAATTTCGATATTGGGCATGAATATCTGTTTCTCTAATGCCTAATTTAAGAAAGAGAGATTATATTGCCACGCCAATTTTTACTAAGAGCACCCCAACATGTGTGCTACCTCAGGTTTACTGAGTTTGGTGGTCCGGTTCCTTACCGACCAGCTGAAGACTTGGCATTTTCAGTTGCCAGGTTTATTCAGAAAGGTGGATCTTTCATTAACTACTACATGGTACGTTGATGTATTTGTTGTTTTTAAAAATGACACCAATCCAATTCTTCTCAGCTCGGTTAAACTGAAGTTGTTCTCCACTTTTCTGGTTTAGTACCATGGAGGGACAAATTTTGCGCGGACTGCAGGTGGTCCTTTTATTGCCACCAGTTACGACTACAATGCTCCTATTGATGAATATGGTATGTCATATAAGATCTTTTGAGACAAAAATGGTCTCGATCAGATAATTTTAACCATCTAATAATTTTCTTTTGGGGACAAATTGGCATATTTCTTGATTGTCCAGCTGTAATTCCTGCATACCTATATATGAACAAATCATGGTTTAAATGTCTGTACCATTTAGAAATGTTTTGACCGAGATCGGAACAAAGCATTGAATATTCTGGATTGTCTTGGAATGTCTTGGTCAGACAGTCTCAGTTTTTCTCCTGAACCCTGATGGATATGTTGCCTCAAGACGAGATTTTAAGGTTGGACCATATTACCAGCGTCAATAGAATAGATATGGATATGGGCAGGACACTTACGGTATCTATATAATAATAAACAATGGTAGACCCCACTCCTACTACAGTTATGGGGGATAAACTTTATTGTCCGCACTACTCCACTTTACTTCTTCACCCCCTCAACTTTATTGTCTTTCTTCTCCTCCCCCCTCTAACTTTACAATCTTTCCCCTTTTACTCCTTTAACCCCAATTTTTTTTAAATAATACCCCTCTGCTTTTATTAGTTTCCTCTTTTACCCCCCACCCCAAAGAGGATGCCCACGCCGTAGGCACGGGCAAACTCTAGTTTATTTATAACAGAAGTAAAGGAAATTATAAATATTAAGATCATCTTAAATCAAGAGAGCTGCTCTTGCCACACAAACTTTTACTTATGCCACCCCAACTGTGTGCAATTCTTTGGCGATTTACATAGGAATTGGTGTGGCAATAGCATCTCTCTAAGTCAATAGTCCAACATAATCTTGTAAAACATATATTATTCCTCTCCTTTCCATTTTTTTAAGTTCTTTTCAATTAAGTTGTTTAGGGAATAGGGACTATTGTACACCAAAGGAAGTCTTACTTGGTTTCCTAGATATCAGGATCTGTGCCAATCAACAAGATCAACTATAAATTGTAATTTGGTTTGCTTGAATGGTATTGAGAAAGTTCAATATTAATCACTTAGAGATGGATTCCGCTCTAGAGAAGCATTGCTTCTATTGTGAATCTAATATGTTTGTTAATAAGCCATGTTGGTTAAGCTAAGATTCTCCACATGGTCTAACCGTGTTCCTTTTTCTATTAATAGGATTACTAAGACAACCTAAATGGGGACATTTGAAAGATCTGCATAGAGCCATCAAGCTATGCGAACCTGCATTAGTTTCTGGAGAACCCAGTGTGACTTCACTTGGAAATTATCAAGAGGTTCTCTTCATCTCACTAGAAAGTAAGTGTCCATACTTAAACTAGTTTTGAAACTGATCCTTCTATTTATCTGCATTTCAGGCTCACGTCTTCAAGTATAAGTCGGGAGGCTGTGCTGCATTCCTCGCGAACTATAATTCAGAGTCCTTTGCAAGAGTGGCCTTCGGGGACATGCATTACAACCTGCCTCCTTGGTCCATCAGCATCCTTCCCGACTGCAAAACCACTGTCTTCAACACTGCAAGGGTGAGGATCACTCTATGACATATTTTCATTATTTTTTAATGTCCTTAAGTATCTTTTAATTACTCAGTAAACAGTAAGATCTCAAATTTGATGGAAACAGTGGCCTTTATATGGGATTTTCATCTCCAAATGTTAATATATATTTTTCTTCTATTTAAGCCACCCCACCCAAAAAAACTAGAGATAATTTAAGAGAGCTGCTATTGGCACCCCAACTTTTACTTATTGCCCCCAATAAAAATTTACAAAAATAAATAAATAACTGAGAATAATTAAAAGTTGGGGTGCCAATAGGAACTCTCTCTCTCTCTATCTAGATTTCTATTTGTTAGATTTAGGATTTTATATGAGCATAATCCTAATAGTAAACAACTGTTGAAGTTGTTTGAATGTGTTTTAAGGTTTGTAATGTTCAATTAATAACTTGAACCAAAGTTTTGTAATGTTTGAATGGTGTGTTTTAATCTTTAATTAAGGTGTGATAAACAATTTAAGAAATTGGGTGTGATGATTAAAGTTGGTGTTCCAATACTTTCAAGAATGAAACTCATGACATAGATCCAAATCTCTGAACAGGTTGGCTCTCAAAGCTCACAGATGAAGATGACACCAGTGAATGAAGGGTTCTCTTGGCAGTCGTACAATGAAGAGGCTGCCTCTTACAGTGACAATTCAAACACGGCAATTGGGTTGTTGGAACAGATAAATATCACGAGAGATGCCTCCGACTATTTGTGGTACTCGACAGAGTAAGTAATTAAAAACTTTATGGTTTCCTCTGTATTTTAGAGACCGAAAAACTAGACTATCTCATCAATTTAAAACACGTATTACTATCATTTTTGTTTATTCTTCTCTCTTTATCTTCAGTGTCGAGATAGACCCAAATGAAGAATTCTTGAAGAATAGCCAATATCCGGTGCTCACCGTGTTATCAGCTGGCCATGCTTTGCATGTTTTCCTCAATGGCCAATTATCAGGTAGGCAAGCTTTTGTAGGTTTCCTAGTGTTATTTTCGTGCTTTAATTTAATGGTTAGGATTGGTTCCTCGTTTGGAACATGATAAATAGCAATGTTTGGGATTTTTTAAAGATTAGGGTTTTCTTTTACTTTTTGAGAGAGAAAGGGAGAGGTGTGTACAAGGGTTCCAAGGCTTGGGTTTGGGATTAAAAACTTGGATGTTATTTTCTTTTATTGTTCTCCTTTTGGTTTCTTGGTGAGGAAGTTTGGATCTATCCATGGACATAGATATCATTGTTGAACCACGTAAATCTTGGTTTTCTTTGGTTTGTTCTTTATTTTCTTTTTAATTATATTGAGCAGGTATCTCCAAATTCACAACACGAAGGACCAAGTACACATTTTTTTTCCTTGTACGAGTCTAGAGTTTTTTTATTATTATTTTAAATTCATAATAGTTGTGTGTCGTCTTGGCAGGAACTGTGTATGGGAGTTTAGAAAACCCAAAACTGACATTTATTAATAATATGAGGCTGAGAGCTGGCATTAACAAGATTTCCCTATTAAGCATTGCTGTTGGCCTCCCGGTTTGTTCTCTCTCCCTTATGTCCAATGTGTAATGTGTTTCGTATTTTATGCTCTAAGCTTTTCACTGTTTCGATTAACTTTAGAATATTGGTCCACATTTCGAGACATGGAATGCTGGTGTACTTGGCCCGGTCATGTTGAATGGTCTCAATGAGGGGAGAAGAGACTTGTCATGGCAGAAATGGTCTTACAAGGTTTGTCTTCTAATTATTCTCATACTTCTGATTTCCATCCTTGGACTTCATGAGATAGACATTCACCTCTTTGGGTGGTCCCATGCAGATTGGTCTAGAAGGTGAAGATTTGAGTCTTCATTCACTCGGTGGAAGTTCCACTGTTGAATGGGTAGACGGATTATTAGTGGCTCAACAGCAGCCACTGACATGGTACAAGGCAAGGACCCTGAACCCTTGTTAGCAGTATCCCAATTAATTCGCAAAAAATTCACAATTTTTTTTTTTAAAGTTCTTCCAGATTATTGAATTATTTGGAATAATTCACATATTTTAAGAAAAAATGAATAAAACACTTTTATAAGAATTTTATAAAATTCAATCGAAAAAATGCTATTCTAGCATGTCATAAAGTGTAAACTTGTAAGTTGTAACGTGTAACACAAGTATGACTTTGAAGCAGCCATGTTGCAAAATTTTGGAGGAATCCCTCTTTTTAGGTGACACGTCCCTTCATTTTTTCAAAAATAATGACTGCCCTCTACATTTATTTGAGATACCACATTAATTTTCCAAACTGATGATTTGGCCCTTGATTTTGGTCTTTTTTTTTATATATAAATCAATGGAAAATAACCTCAATACTCTCATTATAAACCAATGGAATAGAACTCGAATTTTTGCTATATTCTGAATTTCCAACTCACATTTTATGAAGGGCTGACATTGTATCCTTTACTATGTTGTGAATTGTGGTACTTGCAGACTACTTTCGACTTACCGGACGGGGACGATCCCTTGGCTTTAGATATGGGTAGCATGGGAAAAGGTCAGGTATGGATAAATGGGCAGAGCATTGGACGTTACTGGCCTGCCTACAGAGCATCTGGTAATTGTGGTAATTGTAGTTATACCGGAACATTTAATGAAAAGAAATGCTTAAGTAATTGTGGAGAGGCGTCTCAAAGATGGTGAGATAATAAGGCTTACTTGTTTTAATTACATAGATTGTGCTATTTAAAAGACTAATAACTTAATTAATGCCTAATAATCTCAGGTATCATATTCCCCGTTCATGGCTGAATCCTACTGGGAACCTATTGGTTGTGTTTGAAGAATGGGGTGGTGTTCCAAACGGGATTTATTTGGTCAGAAGAACAGTTGATAGCATTTGTGCTGATATTTTTGAATGGCAGCCAACGCTATTGAATTACCAGAGACAAGCCTCTGGCATAGTCGACAAGCCCATAAGGCCCAAAGCCCATCTCCGGTGTGCCCCTGGGCAGAAAATCTCATCTATAAAGTTTGCCAGCTTTGGAACTCCACAAGGGGTCTGCGGAAGCTTCAGGGAAGGGAACTGTCATGCCCACAAGTCATACGACGCTTTTGAAAAGGTATATAAATCTCCTAAGTAGTTCTTGTACTCCATGTACCAAGTACTACATCAAATTTCTTCTCAGCTATGCCAAGCCATTTTTTAGACCAACAAGGTAGAAATCCAGGTTACTTGTATAGGCCACAACATGGCATTTCTGTTTAGTGGGGGAAGTGTGTCTTACTCCAGTTAATCCCCATGACCCTCTCATATTCATAGCTCTTCCCCTCTCCTACTGATCAGTCTTTTGGAGTAGTTGGTTGGTTAACAATTTCTTCAGAGAAAGAAGTCATTTTTTTTCCTCATTTGTTGGTCATTTTACGTGACATTCATGACACCTTATTCACCAAATTTACCCAGTCAAGTTTTGGTTGCCAGTCTATTCTTGGTCAGTACTTTTCCAACTTTGACAAAACTGATTAAACTAAATTTAACTGCCAAAACCACCATTCAGCAGATGTGTTTGCTCGACTCCATCCCATTTTTGTGATGTGTAGTTGCATTTTTTTATTTGAAAAATGTTTTCCTGAAAATTTAACTCAGAGGGGTCTCTTGCAGAGATGCATCGGGCTGCAAGCTTGCTCAGTAACTATAGCTCCTGAAGTCTTTGGAGGAGATCCATGTCCAAATATCATGAAGAAGCTCTCGGTTGAGGCCATCTGTAGCTGATAGTTGGCAACATCCATATTAAATCAAATAGAGTCCCTCATTATTTTTCTCTGCGATATACCCGTCACAATGCGGCTTTTCGGGTTTCTTAGTAACTTGATTGTATACGCCCAATCATTAAGCATATTTTGGTTTTGGCACAACAATGAAGTTGTATAAAATTGCAACACATTATTTTGCCAAAACCCATTATGTTGTATATATAGATTAACTGTTATTTGTTAAAACAGAGCCCTCTTGACATAACATGACGTTCGAAAGGGCTTTCAATAGAGCACACTGTTCATTGTTTTGAGCCAAGAATGGATCAATATGGCAACAAATTCAATCTAATTTGAAAGCATTTCTACTTGTTTATTACTTTTATCCTTCTTTTTTTGGTTCTTTTGTAACATTTTCTTTGTTAAATGACAATTAAATGCACCATCATGTACAATGCTTGTTTTGATATGCTGCATCTGTTGAACATTTAATTTTCTTTAGATTTTTCAAAAAGTAACCTTTTCTGGGTGTCTGTATTTCAAATGGATTTTAAATTTGTCTCAAAAGTTTTGGAGGGAAATTAAAATTAAAACAGAAATCTTCAGTCTCTCACTTTTTCTTTATTACACAAAAAAGAGACTGTTACATTTATTTATACATAAAAGTAGAAGTAGTGCACTTGAATGCTTATGGGGAGGACTTTGCATTCTCTGACTTATATTTCACTTGTCATTTTGGTATTTGACTTGTTGACCTTTGCAATCGCGATTGTTGAATGATTGATTGGTGCTTGATCATTTGACCCAGTTGATGATTGGTCTGTGTTGATTGTTGATCATAGTTGAATGGTGCAACCCTCGAGCCATCTAGGTTGACTGTTAGTGTCATCGATGTTAATCACACCCGATGGATCTTCAAACACTGGGGGTACAATACGATTTTTGTGTTCACAATGATTCTTCGATCAGTCACCATATACTTCGGCTTCATTGAGTCCAAGGAATTTGTTTCTCCAATTCCTATTTGCTATAGTAATTTTAGAGAGATTTTATCACCACACCAACTTTTGCTAACGTGGCCTCATGTAAATCACCAGTTTAACAGACATCTTGGAGTGGCATTAGCAAAAGTTGGAAATCAGTCATCTTCTTTCTTATTGTTGTTAACAAATGTGGGTATTAAGCTGTTAGAAGATGCCTAACATGCTAAGTTAGTTGAAGTTTATGTGTTGATACCATGACTTAAGTTTAAAACCCTATTTTACCTACTAATTACTTATCTATAAACTTATTTGCCTAATAAAAAACAACAATTATAAGTTGTTAAATGCTGAAGTGACTTTAAGATTGTACCTCACATTGCACATCTTGACATGAAACTGTGTAGATATCGTAGATGCTTTTCATCAAGATACAAGTCAAAAAGCATCTATGGTTCCTACACACTTTCATGAGGTCACATCAGCACGATTCAAAAAAGAAAAATTAAAAAAAGAGAAATGATGGTTGAAGTGCTTATTTGTCTCTAATGTTTGGTTTGGAGGACTAATCACTGGGGACATGATTTTATTATAAAATTCAAAATACCATTTTACCTACTAATTACTTACCACTAAACTCATTCGCCTAATAAAAAAATCAACAAAAAAAGTGTCATTTATCCACCAAAAAGCATAATAGTAAGATGGTAGAAAAAATATGGTAAAGAATGGTTGAAGTGCTTCTTTGAATCTAATGTTTGTTTTTAGTGGACTAATCACTCTTTACTGGATTCTATTATAAGTTCTAAGCCCCATTTTACCTACTAAGACTAATGCTGTAGTGACACGATGGCGATACATCTGATGTGGTGGTGCACACATAATCATAAATGCTTTTTTACTGGTATCCGTAGAAAAGCATCCATGCTTATGTGCGTACCATCACGTCAGATATGTCCACATGTGTCACCCTAGAATGACTCGGAAAAAAACAAAAATAAAAAATAAAAAAGTTATAAATTATTAAATCAACAAAAAGTGTCTCATCCACCTTGAAAAAAAAAAATTAATGATAGTAAGATGGTAGAAAAAAGAAATAGAATATGGGAAAGAATGGTTGAAGGGCTTATTTGTCATTAATGTTTGATTTTTAGTAGACTTATTACTTATAACAGAATTCTACTATAATTAATTAAGAGAGCTACTATTGGCACCATAAGCAAATTTTACTTATTACATCCTAATTTCTTAAATTATTTATCACACATGAATTAAAATTAAAATAAACTCTCAGACATTAGAAAGGTTTGGCTCAAATTATAATCTCAACATTAAAACACTCCTTCGAACAATTTTAATAGTTGTTTACAATTATATTTAGTCTCAAATAAAATCCTAAAAACCCAAAAAATAGAAACATAAGGGAAAATGAGAGAACTTCTATTGACACCCCAACTTCTATTTATTCTCAATCATTCACTTATTTTCTCGAGTAAATCTTTATTTGGTGTGTTGAATATAACAAAATTAGAATTTCAATATTATTCATTTTAATTTTCAAAACATGTTTTTCCAGTGAATTCATCATTTTTATAATCTACGAATTCATCGATAAAATACCATCAATTTTGCCTTATCAATGATCTCGCAGCATCAATGAATTCGTTGATTATAAAAATGATGAAATCACTGAAAATGCTTTTGGGAATTAAAATGAACAATATATCGAAATAGGAATTTGGACATAAGTTGCGCACATTTTGGAAAAAGTATCTATTTTCTTTATTTTTAAGTAGAGTGTAATAAGTAAAAGTTGGGTGCCAATGGCAGTTCTATTAATTAAGTATAGCAAATCATGTACACGTGGCAGCTCTTGGATGTAGAGATATCAAAAGTTTTCTCAAAAGATACAGCAAACAAGCAAGGAATAGAAGATGTGAGACTTCTATTTGTCTAAAATTAGAATCCTCAAATTCCAACAAATGAAGTAAAGAAAGTGTGAAATATCTCTCACATATAAGAATGAGAGAGAGGAATCACTTTTCAAGAACTAAAACTCTCTCTCTCTCTCTCTTCTCTGCTTTTTCTGGTGTCCTCCTCTAATGACGCGTTGCCATGGCGGTTATACTGTCTTCATCATCATCTCTTTTCTTCATTTCTTCATCTCCCATTGAACATCAACAACAACAACCCATGTTGTGTTTTCTGTTTCTCATCATCTCTCTCTTCCTTCTCTTCATTTTGATGTTTAAGAGATTGAAGAAAAAAAGAGTAGAAGATGAGAAATCAAGCCAAACCCAAACCCTTCTTTCAATCTTCAGATATTCTCTCTCTTCAACCATTAATAAAACCCATGAGACCAAGAAGATAACCCATCCCCTGTTTTTAGATATCCTAACCTCTAATCCACCCAAATTGGTATCTTTAATTTCTTCTCTCTCATCCCATTTTTCTGTGGATGGTAACAGTAGTGATGTGGGTGATAATGGGTTGGAATTAGATAACGATGGTGGCGGTAATACGGTGGGAGACGATCTGGGGAAGAGTGGGGATCAAAGTGGGAAGAAAAAGAAGAAAAGGGCTAAGAAGAAAAGGCATAATTCACAATCAGAAGATGTTGGCGAAGACCCGAGTTTAGAGAGCCAATTATTAGCTTCAAAGGATAAGCATTGTTTGGATTGTTTGTATCCATTCACCTCTTCATCGAGTGTGACACAGAGGAAGATCAAGCAACAGTATGATCAACTTGTGAAGTCTCATGATTCCAAGGGCTTGACATTGGCTCAGGTTTTAATTTCTTTTCTTTTAGTAGGATTAACTTAGTTTATGATAAATGCTGAAAAAAGAAGTTTCAATTTCAATTTTGTTTTCGTTAGGTAAAATCGACGTGAAAGAGTAGAGGATTGAAACAATGTTTGCCTATAATTTATTGATAAATCCTATATTGAATGAGATTTCATTTGGAGGATAGGCAAGTAGTGAATTATAGCATTGAATATGATTTTATGTTCGTTAAATTGTTGAAGGTTACCCTACAATGTCCAAAATGGAACGATTTTTGTTGAGTCTGAACATGGACCTGTAGGGAATTTCCTTCAGTAGCTAGTGATGTGATTGGTTAACATACTTTTGAATGACAAATAACTTGCTACAATAGAATTTGTAGACGACACCACTTCACCATGTATGGTTGAAGGTTACCCCACAAAAATGGAAAGTATTTTTGTTGAGTCCGAACATGAACCCGTTGAGAATTTCCTTCAATAGCTAGTGATGTGATTGGTTAGCAAACTTTTGAACAAACCTTCTACAATAGACTTTGTAGATGGCACCTCCACCATTTTTGGTCTAGTGTTTTATTCATGCAAATCCTTTAAGATAGCGTTGCCCAAGCTTTCCCCATGCCTTTGAAATTGTGAGATGTGTAAAAAAAAAAATATTAAATTTTCTTAGGGCTTGTTGCAACTAGGACATTAGAAAAAAGATGGAAGCAAGGTGGAGAAGGAAAAACACAGTATTATATAGAAACTTGGAATATTGCTCCATGGGATAATTGTTGTTTCTCATAATGTTTTTGGGAATTTTTTTCCCCATTGCATATTTTAAACTACACAAATGCAATATCTTTTTGTTCCATACAATATTTGGGAATTTTCACATTCTAAAAGCCATGGAAAATATGGTATGACCAAGAAACTGGGGAGTCCTTGTATATTCTTTTCAAACGCTTGAAAAAATCTTGGGAAATTCAATTCCATGAGAGTCATAGTTATCTCTTCATTGGTTTATGTACATAAAATCTTAAAGGTTGATCATCCTATCCATAGAAGGCTATTCATCTGTAAAACATGCATCTATAACACTTTCACATGGGAGACTGGGAAATTTAGATTGAAATACGATGTAGTGTTTGGAAGATTATCCAAAGAACTATTTCTCATTTTAAGAAAAAGAGAATTTCAAGGTTGGCAAAGGCCAAAGGGTGCTTTTCTAAGAAGATAGGTGGTGTAATGACAGCCCTGTTTGCGTGTTCTAGTTGACTTGATCTCTATTTCTAACAAAAGATGGAACTATGCAAGATTTCATTGTAAGAGATAATGGAGGCTATTCTTGGAAGTTCGATTGTAGGAGAAATTTCAATGATCAAGAGGTGAACTCTTTAGCCAATCGTATCAGTCACATTTTTGATACACCACTCTCTTATTCAATTGAAGACATTTGGGTTTGGAAGAAAAGTTGAAAGGGGATCTACTTTGTTAGTTAATTTTACGTCATCTCCATTAGAGAAGGGTCCTCGGCTCCCATTCTTCGAGATCTAGAATCCATTCAAAAGTCGCTTTTTTCTCTTGGTTGATATTCAGGGATAAGGTCCTAACTTTATAACATTTTATCCCACATGGAATTATCTTCGTCGACTTCTAGCTCCTTTGCAAAGCTAACGGCAAATTCATAGCCCATTATTGTAGTTTTTCCCTCGTTGTTTGGTAACATTTTTGTATTCCTAATTCAGTTTATCTTTTGTACCTACGGCACTCCATGACTCTAAGATCCAATAATAGAATTTTGTGGGGTTTGATTCGGCTTGCAATTTGTTGGATCTTTGGACGGAAAAAGGCATGAGGATTTTCAATGGTAAACAGCAGGTGATTCATGCCATCATTATTGAGGTCTTGGGTCTTTCGTTTTTTGTAAGTTAAATCCAATAATTTTGAGGCTTTTCTTTGAAAATTTTATTTGTAGATGGGATCTTGTAATCGGGGTGGGGGGAGGGGGGTGTTGGTTCTTAGTTGCAGCTATGCTTTTATGTTTGTGGTATTTCTACTTGTTTCTCCATTTTTTTGGTAGCTTTCTTTTTGTATGGTAGGTCTCCTCAGCCCACTTGGATATTTTCTTCTTCGTTCGAATGAATTTATACTTCGAAAAATGTCTCAAGTGGATATTAATATAATTAAGGACACGTGTGAGGGAGTTGTGACTAGTGTGAAAACAAATGGTGAGGAGACAAATAAGTTCCTATTACAAGTGAAGTTGCT
Source organism: Akebia trifoliata (assembly GCF_017979445.1). Lineage (NCBI taxonomy): Eukaryota > Viridiplantae > Streptophyta > Magnoliopsida > Ranunculales > Lardizabalaceae > Akebia > Akebia trifoliata. Next base: position 2,532,730 of record NC_141386.1, on the reverse strand, counting down.
GAGATGTTTGAATGGAAAAGTCAATCTATACATGATAAATTAGTATTGAACACATTGGTGAAAATGTAGGAGTAGCCCCAATAGATGAAAAACTAAAGGAAAGTCAACTAAGATGGTTTGTTATGCACAATGAAGACCAATAGCAGTCCCACTTAGAAGCAATATGCACATTGAAGATTCTAAAAGAGCAAGATGAAGATCACAAAAATGTGGATGTGGTGAGAGCAGATTGGAAGACACATGAATTAACAGAAGACTTGGATTTAGATAGATTTGAATGGAGGATTAGGAACAATGTAGCCAATCCCATATTTTTACATTAAGGCTTTGATGATAGTGGTGATTTGTGTTTTCAGTACACGTGTTGCATGCTTTAATGGATCATTTGATTTATGGGATTTTTATTTAAAATGTCAAATTTGATCAAACTTGAAGTGAGTCAAATCAGAAGTCCAATCTAACTAGGAGGGTATGTCAATACAAGGTTCCAGCTGTACATGTGGTGACATTCATGAGCCTTAGTGTTGTTTATATGGACAAATCATTCCTAAGTATGTTTTTATGCTCACTTGTGTTTGGTGTATACTTAATTTGGTTTAGTCATGGAACTTGTATCCAAATCTAGGTTGTTGGGTTTGATAGAACTTAAAACTGGATCAAAACATCTCAACTCTAAACCCAACCCACTATTTTTCACAGCTTATTAGTTATTTCCTTGCTATTCAGAGAAGGAAAACAACGTTCTCCTTAGGTGGACCCTAAGGAAGGTCAAAGGTCCACCACACTTGTTTTCAGGATGTGCGATGTACTCCCTAGTCCCTTCATGGAGTAAACATGGTCTCGGTCTTTACGGAGAGCCTCAGATAGTTAATAGATTTTTCCAAAACCTCTATGGGTTAGTGCTGTGAAAACTTGGCAAAATCAATGATTGATTTGTTCATTGGAAAAATTTTGAAGAAATTCAGCTATTATATTAAGGGATTTTCTACCATTATTTGTAATTATTTCATTGATACCTTTAACCTTCTACGTGACTGGGTCAACCTACAGTCCTGCACAGACTTCTAGAAGAGGTTCCAGATGAGTGAAGTTTAGTTCCTCTTACACTTACCTAGAAGACTAGAATGTAAGTTTGGGAGTGTATGTTACCAAGTATTAACCAAACAGGTTGTAAGAAAATAGAAGTTTCTTCGGTCCCATTAATGAAAGCTCAAAATTTTGTTCTTGTTATCCCCCTTACTCAAGGAAAAGCTGCAACCATTATGAATCATAGTAATTTGGATTTTACCCAGTAGGTTTTTCCTTTACATTGAAGGGCCACGGAAAATTTGTTGCTTTCTTTCTGTGTGATTGCTTGCATTTTTATTACGTCTATTATGTCCTTGATTCACACGGAAACATGAAAGCTGTGTTTCCCCAACAATTTTATCACTTATTGGATACTTCTAGGTTTCCTTGAACAAGGTCATGTTTGTAACACTGGTCTGTATCCTCATCTTGGCTGTACTTATTCTATGTACATTTTTTAGAGAGATTCTGTTGCCACACCAACTTTTGCAAACAGCACCCCAATTCATATGTAAACTACCAAAGAATTAATGCAAATCATGGGGTGCTGTTAGTAAACGTTGGTGTGGCAATAGAAGCTTTCTTTTTAACAGGTAAGTCAGAAGCAAATCTGCTCTTAAGCCATGTGACTCTAATATGTAAAAGATTGAACTATAACTATCGTGTTTCCTTGTTTTGAGAGTGGATCATGAAATGAAAAAACTTGCATGAATTAATTAAAATATAACCTGAAATTTCAAATTAATCCATCGTGTTAATTTGTTACGTATGCCAGGTTTGTCAGTTTGTGAATTGCTTGATTGAGGCCAGAAATGACTTACAACACAAGTATGTTCCCTCAATGCTTCCATCAAAAAAACTAACTTTCAACTGTCATTTCCCATTGTTTTCATTCTAACGCAAATTGATCTTTCTCATCCTCCGACAGGTCTGAAATCATCCAACGTAAGTTTACGATATCAAAGGCTCTTCTATTCAAGGCAGACAGATCTTCATTTGACCGCCTTAGCCAACAGGTTTCTATAGTTCTTCATCTATATCAAAGCTTCTTTTGATCTTCTCTTTGTCGCCTATGGAAGTGTGGGTTTAATGTATTGAGATCTGCAGATATACAAACTGGAAGCAGAACAAAAGAGATTAGAGGAGGATGCCATCGTTTACAATCGGCTTCAACAACAGCTTAAGCTCTCACCAGCTTACAAAAAGGTATTTTTAACATCTTGAAATCTTACTAACAGTCATTGAACTCAAATGGTTTACCAAATTGGCAATCCAACACCACAGCCCTCTAGTTTCATGGAAAAACTCAGATTCAAAAAAAAAAAAAAAAATTGAAATTTTGAAATATAAATAAAATTTTGTGTGTTTTATCCAAGGTTTTGAAAATGGACAGTTAGAGAACTCAAATTATAAGTTAAAATTTAATGGTGAAAAATAACATTTTTTTTTTAAGTTATAGAATTTTGTCCTCTACACACATATTGCATCGGATCATGTTTTGGATGGCACAAGGTGAGCTCAAAGACCCTTGGTGAGATTTCAAATCTTTCTAAGTTAGTAAGACTGGACTTACTCTAAAATAAAAAATGGGCGCGACATGGCTGGCATGTACTGGTTAATTTCCAAGGGTGCTAATACTTTCTCCTAGTGATTCATAAACTATTTTATGGAATTGTACAAGATTATGTATCAAAATCTCAAAGACGTGCACATGCCAAAACCAAGTTTTCAATTCTCTCTTGACAAGAATTCCCATGATTTTTAACTTTCGCCCTCTCCCCATCTTTTGAAGATGCTTGAAATCTGCGCTCGCATGGAGTCAAAAGCCAGCTCAGGACAGCCGGTAGAAAGCCCAGACGATGAATTTTCTGATATTTCATTTGAGGAGTTACTTGCACAAGAAAAGAAGGATACATTTTGGTTGGTTTTACTGTTAATCACAATTATAATGATTAAAATTCTTCTTTTCTTTTTTTTTTGGTTTTTTTTTTTTTTTGTTCTACGTTGCGCTTACCATACTTTTCATTTCTGACTTTACAGGCAAAGAAATGGAAAGCTGAGATCGTGCATGAACTAATGCTATACTGATACTCTCATCTTGTGGGTTTTCCCTGAAGCAGTATGTTCATCCCACCCAAAATTTTGCATTTTCCCACGAATTTTTTGGTTGGCATGTACACTTTTTTTTGTGTCTGTTTGAAAGCCCCATGGTGATACCTTACTTTCTTTTGATCTTTTCCATTAGAAGCTAATCCTTTGTAATGGCTAACTTTTTCGGTGAAACTAAATTCCCCAACCCCAATATGATGTATACCTTGTTCTCAAAAAAGTTTGGTTTCTTGGTAATAATAGAAAAGATTAAAGTAAAAGTGAATGGGGTTTTTAGTGTTTTACAGATCATAAATTACCGTAAATAAGAATTTCATTAAAGTTGTTAGAAACATTGTTGTTTTCGCCATTAGAGTAAAAAAATAACTGTCTTTGAGATAGTTGTTTTTTTGGGTCTAGTGATGTAGACCTCAATGCTATCAAGTAAAACTTGCGATTTCAACTGAAAACAAAATTTAAAATGTAGGTTTTTTAAAATAATATTTTGTGAAAAAACATCTTATATTGGTCACTACTGCCATAGCAAGTAGATATAATATTGTAGAGATGGTTACCGAAGATGCTATTATAGTACGACGATCACTTAAATATAGTGTAAATTAAATGATTGTGATACCATAATCACGACTATTACGCACAAAACTAGCAATTTAAGTGATCGTCATTTTAAGGTAAAAGAGGTGATAAAAGGGTATTTGAATACTTGAAACTAGTGTTTTTAAGTTGAGAGGTGTTAAGTTACCCCCAGAATTAGAGGATGGTTAGAAAGAAAACCCTTTGTTAGGATACATTAAGCAAGTTTCCACAAAAAAAAAAAGTATGTTAAACCGGTAGAGAACAGGGCTCCTGGAGAAGTACAAGAAATAAAGAGTGTTACCATTGCCACACCCAGGGGCTGAGCCAGGATTTTGCCCTTGTGAGGGGCAACTTGAGTGAAAAAAATATTTTGTGGGGGAGCAACTAAGATTAGTTTTTTTTTGGGTCACGCTAGAGTGAGCTCAAGCTGGAGCCTCGTATTGCATTTCTTGACGTGAAAGTGGATAGGAACCATAGATGCTTTTTCACTCGTATCTCGATTAGAAAGTAAATCTGCCCTTGGCCACACTGACTTTTGCAAAGGCCACAACAACTGTGCAGTTCTTTGGTGATTTACATAGGAATTGGTGCGGCATTAGTAAAACTTGGTGTGACAATAGCAGCTCTCTTTAGAAAAGCTAGATGTTGTGGAACAATAAAATTTCTCTGGCACTCTTTTGGGTCCACCAACTCTGTGTATCTATATATATAGACTTAGTGTTTAGTACCAAAAGCTAGGAATCAATCATGAAAATTGCTCATGCTTAGGACGTGTTCTTGTACTCTCTCTTAGTTTTTCTTTTTTCTTTTTTTCTCCCTAAAGCATCAGACCTTGACCCCATCAAAAGGGACTGTCCTATAGTTGGAGTCTTCTAATTCTGAATTATCACAAATCTTTGTTAATAGATAATTGCAAATAGTGCCAATTAGTTTGACACAAATAAAATAAAAATCCTAGTCATTCTATCTATTCCAAGTTTGCTAGTTATAATCTTGATCCATCTAAGACTCTTAAATTTATAGAGCTCAATGTGTCCTGTTAGAGCTTAGTTTGGGTAGATCGGAACCAACACAATCCTTCACATACACACCCTAACATCGTTCGCGCCCAATTGCATGATGGGCAATCAAATTCAAATTGTCATACCTTCGTGCCCAATCACACAATGGACGAACAGATGGACACGAACTGGAAAAATCAGATCATGTGACGTGGAAAATAGAAAAAGATGTTTTTCATAATCGCCCCCACAAATGCATTGCCGAATGATTGTGGAACTAAACATTTCTAAGTCCCCACAAACCAACTGATTCAGCCAACAGTCTATCCTCATGTGTTAGGCAGCCTACCTACTAAATTCTCATGTTCATGTTTTTTTTTTTCTCTAATTATTATACAAGGACGTATACCAACAATTAAAGCTAGAAGTCCTATTTGTCCCACCAAACCTGTTCTACAAGACATTACAGATGGTAACATCAAGCTTTTGTTTTACAGTGAACAACAAAGTTTTGCTCCTAAGATCTGGAATTTGGGTTTCTTGAATCTGAGTTTTTCAATGAAATCTAAAAGGCTGTGGGGCCAATGATCCTTAGTAAGATTTGAATTGTTACTAAGTTAGTCAGGCTAACCTGACTCTCTGTTAAACTACGTGACTCCACAGTAGGATGCCTTCATTCTGTTAGAAAATTCTAGGGGTATATCTGATATTTTTCAAAACTCCCCTTTTCAAACTACTCAAGATGCATGACATATATTTGAAAATTTAGGGGTATTTTTAATATTTAAAAAAAAAATATAGTCCCCACTCGTCCCTATGTGACTCCGCCCTTGTTCGTGAGAATCTTTTTTTTTAGACATTGCAGGTATCCACACCAACTAATCCTACGGTCACACGCACCACCCCCTCGAAAAGACCTACGTGTAACAGGTTGAGTCAAGAGTCAAATGGACCCTGAAGGGTGGTCCCAAAGAATTAGTAATTTCATGGGGTTTCAAACACTAGACCTACTCTTTTTGAGGAGCTTATCAAGACTTAGCTTGCCCGTGAGGGCCTAGTTTGGGTTGATCAAAACCAATACAGCCATTCACGTACCTACCAACACATTCATTTGTGCCCGATCACATAACGGGCCAATAAAACCAAATCAACACCCTTTTGTGCCCAATCACCCAATAGATGACCATATGGCCCTAAGATCAATCAATCATATGTGATGTGCAAAACGCACTTTTCATAATAGTCCTAACGCATTACACACATCACATGCGTTACAAACACAATGTTCACTTACGGGCAACTAAGTGTACCAAAATAAAATTAAAAATATTACAAATAATAATGTATTTTTTTATAATATAAGTCGTATTACATTTTATTTTATTTGATCACTAAGCTTATTTTTAATGAGTTCAATGATTTGGTGTTGACAGGATTTAAACTCAAGTCTCTGGTATCATCACCTAAAGACTTTACCAATTAAGCTAATTGACACTTACTCGTATTACATATTCTTATCATAAAAAATAAAAAATAAAGAACTGAAGTTAGATTATATATATTATATTAGTATTGATAATATGACGTCGTTTTGGCGCAAGGTCCAACAACGTTTGACATGTGGTGTGAATGACATCAGCAATATAGAAAGAGCTTCTCTCTCTTGCCCATTGCCCACATATTTATTTTTTTTTAGATTTCAAATCTTAAAAAAGGTTATTGGGCCCACATTGATTATCACATTTACAATCCAACAACACAGCCTTCTAGATTTCATGAAAATATATATATATATATATATATATATATATATAATATATATATATATATATATATATATATATATATATATATATATATATATATATATATATATATATATTGTTTTTCAAACTAAATCCAAAGTGTTAAAATGAACGGCCAGCGAGCACCCAAATTTAAAAATAATATTCAACGGTAAAAATTAAATTTAAAAAAAAAAAAAATTCATATAATTTTGTCCTCTACAACTCCATTGCATCAGATCATGTTTTTGAATGTCACAAGGTGATCAAATCAGAATTATTTTTTTTCACTATAGATAGGAGAGAGAAAACGAGGAATGTTAATGTGTACCAAGGAACATAAGCTATGAACGAGTGCAATGTCATTGAACTTTCCTTAAAGACTACTAGTAATGTGACTTACGTCCAAATAGTTTGAGTGGCTCTTTACGACTATCAACATGTTTTGCAAGGGCGGAGCCAAGATTTTCTTGTAGTGGGGGCAAACAATGGTTAGTTGTATAGTTGAAGAATTTGAAAATGAATAGTTTTAAGGAGAAATTCAAAGGTTTTTTATTAGAAGAAAATGATATGGAGGTCATTTCTAATTAGTATATGAGAAGGTCCGGTTAAGAGGCAATGTCATCAACAAAAAATTGAGGAGGGGGGGGGAGAGAGGGGAGGGAGTGGGGACAAGTGGGGCAATTGCCCCCACCTGCTCCTTATTAGCTCCGCCTCGATGTTTTGGACTCCCTTCCCCCTTCGATAAGTGTATGCCCCTTTGAATGATTGGCTTGTTCAATTCTAGGAGGGCATGCATAAGCTAAAAACTGCATCATTTTATCAAAATTCTACATATATATATATATATATATATATATATATATGTATATATATATATGTATATATATATATGTATATATATATATATATATAGGGTCCCATTCGGCACCCTAAGTTTTACCACACACTTTAACAAACGCGTTTTGGGAAGATCATCTAAAAACTTCTAACCCATGTAAGACAAAAAACATTTGTTAAAGTGTGTGGTAAAACTTAGGGTGCTGAACATTTCCCATATATATATATATGGGTCAGGTTCAAGGGCCATATGAGAAAACATATGAGAAAACTTTCGTTTTTAATAAAATTTTAAAATATGGGTTAGAAATTTTGGATTGAGCTGATTTTTTGTGAGGATGATCTCTATGATGGGAAGATCATCTAAAAAAAATCAGCCCAATCTGAAACTTCTAACCTCATTAAAAGTGATTTAGAATGTGGACCGTCGATTTTTTACCACTTTTTATCACTAATTTGTAAATCACTTTTGATGGATTTAGAAGTTTCTGATTGAGCTGATTTTTTGTGAGGATGATCTTCTCATCATAGTGACCATCCTTGCAAAAAATCAGCTCAATCCAAAACCTCTAACCCTTATTTTGATAAACGAAAGTTTTCTCATATGTTTTCTCATATGACCCTTGAACCTGATATATATATATATAAGAGATACTTTATAACTCATTAAACACTTTACAAAAACATGTCCAACCAACTTTGGTATAGATATTTACAAAATCAATTTCTATCAAAACTATGCTTGGCATTCTTTAAAGAGACAAATCGGATGAAAAATTGGGAATCATGGGCTTCTAAACGTTCTGTAAAATAACAAAGAAACCTCTCTCACCAATTAATAAAATAGAAATATCTCTCACTAATTAATAAAATTTAATATATTTATAGAGAAGACATAGTGGAACGAGTTACAAAATTTTGAAACTCACAAATGCCCACATCTTTATATTTAAACATGGTCATTTTGGTATAAAAAAATCAAGAGAATTGTAATCACACGGCCTTGTTAGTGGGTTGTGCACTGTCCATCGGATTTTGCCTAACCCATACAACAACCTAATCCATCAAAACTAATTTATAGACATCAGGCACCATCCCACCCCATCACGTAACACCATTTAAGTAGTCACATTCTGTGAAGGGGCATATATAAGACACGATATGGGAAGCAAACTCAGACACTCTTACCATCTCAGCTAACCCTCGATGGGTACAACCTTGTGAATTACACACCCATCAATTCTTTTGAAGGAGTAAACCCAATCGCTCTTAACATCTTAACTAACCCCTGGTGGGTAAGACCTTGTGAATTACATACCCATATGTTCTTTTTTATAGATTATTATTAGAGTCGTGCTAGAGTAACATTGAAATGTACATCATGAGGGGACATTTTTTATATGGATGTGTGTCAAAATCATAAATATTTTTCATTGAGATACGAGTGAAATCTCAATGAAAAACATCTATGAATTTGACACACATTCATGTTAGAAATTTACTTCAACATTATCCTTATTATTACATATGTAGAAAATTAAAACTAGAAACCTTCTTTGGCCCACCAAACACTTTCTACAAGACATTACAAATGGTAACATCAAACTTTTGTTTTAAGAGGAACAGCAAAATTTTGCTCTTCCAATTAAGTGTTGGAAACTCTCGCAATGGTCCCACATCACCTATCTGAAAATGTGGGACCCATTAAAACTACAATATTAGTCTGATCTATGGCTGTCAATGAATTGGCTCGATTTGGGTTATATCAGATCTCATTATTAGGATCCAAACCTGATCCAATAAGAATCAGATCGGACCATATCTGATTTGATATACAAAATCTAATTAAAATTCAAATATTTAAATAAAATAATTTATATACTTTCCCTATATGTTATCAGAATCAATCTGGTAAGATACCAATCCTCAATCTATAACCAAAGTTATCGGATCTAAATGGACCGGATTTTGAGTCTGATCCGATCCATTAACAGCCCCGCTCCCAAGACAACTCTCATCAAAGCTTTACGCTGTGTTTGGATTGAGGGAAGGGGAGGGAAGGGAGGAGAAAATTTACAATTTTCTCTTCTTTTCTCCTGTTTGGATTGTTAAGTGAGGAGGGAAAAGAAGAAAAATGGAGGGAAGGGAAGGGAAAAATGGTAAAATTTTGCTCCCCCCAAAAACGGAGTGACGAGGAGGGAAGGGAAAAGAACATATTTTTTATTCCCAAATTGCCCTCAATCTTTAATTAAATTTCCAAAAGAAATAGATATTGACAGGTCGTTTATTACTATTTACACCCCAAACACAATCAAATTACAGATACCCTACCCATGCTAATCTTCTTCTTCAAAATCGAATCAGACCTACTGAGAGAGGAGAGAGGAACGAGGGTTTCTCATCGATCACATCAAGGTAATCGATCTCTCTCTTTCTTTCTTGATTTTGATTTAACAGAGATTGATCGATCGATCGGTTCGTGCATGTTTCCGTTAAAGATATATCGATCGATTCTCTCTTTGGATGGATTGTTTGTAACATCTAGGGTCTGGATTGAGCTTTCCCCCTTTTCATTTTAATCTTTTTTCGATTCCTAGAGATTAGGTGTTATCTCATTCGAAGTTGTTTTCGGTCAAAAATTCTTACTTTAGTTTCAGATTCGTGTCTCGAACACTTCTGAAACTCAATCTTCAAATCATCTATGAATGATTTGAAGATTTTTGTCTCTGAATCCAAATAACAATTTCTGTTTTTTCCCTGATTAGCTAACCTCAAGGAAATTTTTAGTTTTCTTTTCTCTCGTTTCCATTGATTTGGACCAAAGATGTCACTTGGACAGAGAATAGGAGATAAAAGCGACTCACGGTACTGTGGTACAGAGACTGATTTTGACGATGACATGCATCAGGATTTAAATTTCAATCTCTCTGGTGGATTTGACTTCATTGTGTCTCCCTTGGTTGGTAATTTCTATTTTAGCACTTTTTGTTCCAGTGTGAAATTGTTTAGGATTTGTTTCATTCTGTGGTTTACTATTAGATGTTTCTTCTTGTTCATTGTGTCCATGAATTTGCTATAAAAAAGGGTTGAATTAAATGATTTCGAGGATTTGTTAGAATCTGAGTGTGGTTTACTATTAGATGTTTCTTGTTAAATTTTATTTTGAAGGGTTGAATTACTATAGAAAATGATTAAGGGTTATGCATTTTCTATTGTTTTGTTGCTTGAAGTCTCATTGTCAACTCCCTCTCAATCAATGCCTGAATGTTTTTTTGTTACCACGTTTAAGATATATTTGGCAATTTCTTTTGATAAGCATTTTGTTACTAGAAGAAAGGGGGGATCGGGATGACCAACCTGATCTACATAATGGAAGTGTCTTCAGTCTGTGAGAGGATCTGGTGGGTTTGAGTGTTCCTTGTATGTTGTGTCACTTCTGCTTTTGTACCCTTATTCCAGTTGTTTATCTATGTATTTGTGTTTTGATTATTATTTTATTTTTACTGGTTGTATGTTATGGGAATGCCCTATTTTTGAATGGTTTTTGGTGGCTAATTAGCCAATCACATATCAGCTGCATGTGCTGGTTCCAGCCATGCTGTCCTGTTTGTGTGAATGGTCAGTAAGCTCACCTATAGAACTCTGATGCTGGTATCTTGTAATGGAAATGAAGCTTCTTTTTATTTTCACTCAAACGCCATCACCTACATTTGCAGCAGTGCTATATTGTCCTCAGATTATGCACCTAATGATCTTTAATTTTTAGAAGTTATTCTATCCAATGTTAAAAAGAAAATATAGAAGAAATTACGTAGCAATGCAAAGTATTTATAACTCCTTAGTATGTATAGATAATGCCCGAGTGGTACTAAGTACAGGCCAATTTATGCAGGAGTGGAAAGATAAGCCGAGTGATGCAATATAATGGGCTTTAAAAGATGATAAAAATACTTGCAAAAAACACATTTTCTCTCGTTTGGTTAAAATCCTTATTGATACTTCCTAAGGGAAGTCTTACTTGGTCTAATAAATAAACAAGAAATTAAATGTTGCAACTTCGAGGGTCTTCACGGTGGTTCTTCACGATGGTGCTTGAATTTGCAAGAGTTGATTGAAACAACATTGAAATGAAATAACTTACACCTTGCATATCATGCCTTAGTGTAAAGGGATTTAGCATTGGCTCTTACCTTGATTTTCGAGATTTCTTTTTTGTTTTGTTTTTAATTTATTTTCTTATTCAAAATTTTTTCCTTCTATTTCCAAATGACAGTTGCTATTGATGAATGTTCTTTACTTTGTTTTTTGTGGCTACTTCCTTGTGAGGGCTTGACCTTCCCCTTTATGTTCATTTATACTCCTTTACAGGTGTGTCCAAACTTATACATTTCTTATAAATTTTAGCCCTTTTTTTTTTATCTTTGTAAAGATCTTATTATCAGATTAGGATTTAATAAGTAACAGTTGGGGTGCCAATAGCAGCTTCAATAAATAGAGGTTTGAAGACAAGTACATAAAGGCTCTTTAGATGGCTCAAATTGATCATGATGAAGTGGACTAAATCCTTATGTGTACATCTACGCCAGAGGATCTTTTTGGCAGTGCTCCTCAGATCCAGAGATCACTGGGTAGTAAAACAAGTCCTTTGGCCTATGACATTACAGTTGTCTGTAGTGGGTTAGTGCTGTGCCTAGTCTCGGTTACTTGTCATATAAAAGGCGATGGGTTTAAAAATGTTTTAGTAATTGATGCTGATTCTCTTTCCCAATATGTTTGTTGAACAGCTAGAGGAACCTGTACTCTCTTTGGTGATGTTGCTGGTGTTGTAGTAGTACAGGCTTGCAATGGCATCAATTGATTCAGGTATGCATATGAGCATGTTTGAATTGTGAGTTACAGTTGGTTTGACACATTATGAAAAAAATTTGAAGTCATGGGTTCAAACCTCAGAGTTGGGATTGTCCAATATGTATGAATTTTAAACTGTAGCTAATTGAGGTGAAAGTCTAAAACACTTGATAACTTGCTCCCTTCCCACACCAACCAAGACTCACTTGACCTGTTTTGAGTCATTTGTTATCATATTTCAAGGCTAGGCCTAAATCTTATGTTTTTAGAGTAAAACTTATGGCATGGATCACAATGAATGGCAAAAGTATAGCCGACTCAGGTGTTCGAAAGAAGAGTACAGAGGTCACAATGACGACCACCCACTTCACACCAGTTGCCCACAGAGTGTGTAACAGGGGAAACCCTCTGTAATATCATATACGAAACCTGCCATATTCAAACCAATAAATTAAGCATTTTACAAGAAACAGACTCTGCACTCAAAGACATAATGATCAAATCAGAGAAAGCACTCGCATATTCCAAAGTTCAATGGTGGGAGCAATATGCAAGTGCAGCTTCAGCATTGTGGCCCTATGTTCTTAGTATGTTGTATTGGCTATCAAGCAATGGCCTAGTGCTAGTAAGCTAAAATACAGCATGGTAAACATAATGACACTCTAGGATAAGATACAAAAGCGACACAAAAAACTCACCTGCTGGTAAGCATGGAAGCAGAGCCCAGCCACAAGAGCCTTTATGCACGTGTCTTTAACATTCAAGCTCTGTGTACATAGTAAATTATAACTAGACCCGTTTAATAACTAGTTCTAGAAAGAAATCTAAACAGAAGAAAATGTAATAGGTTAGCTATATGTGATTACAGGTTTACCTCTTTCTTAACCAAGAACTTTTTACTTAGTACATTACAAGATTGAAATGTTACATTAGACGCCATTGGACTCCAAAATCCAGCCCTATTTTTCACAAACCATAATGAGAGGTGAAGCATAACTATCTAGGCTTAACCACTTCAACAAAGTTTGAGAAATTATGATAACTGGTGTATTGTATATAGAATCCTCTATGTATATAACCACTATGTGTTTTTCGGACATTCTATGCGCAGATTACCTTCAAAACAATTTGCTTACCAATTAAATGGACCTCAAATCTCTATGAACTAAATGAAATAGACCTCTACCTAACTTTCCAAATTATTTTCATACAAAATTGTGAATATACAACTAGTTTTGGCATGTGCAATTCTCTCTTTTGAAAGTTTTCCTCTTAGTTATTGTATACATATTTCTATGCTTAGAATTATAGTCATTGTACATATGTATATATGTATCTCTAATGGAAAGGAAATATACATGTATATATAACAATAAAACAGAGCAAGAGACTCCATTTGGTGGTTAATACATTGCTTTTGAAACTAATGAATTAGTCGTTATATAATTTCTTTAAGAAATATCTAAAATGCATATATAATAATAAAATAGATACTCATGTAGAGGTTTTTTTGGGATTTCGCTCTTAGAGATTTGTGTACTTTATTTATCCCAAAATAAGCCTGTATTTACCATTATGATATATCATTTAATTTGCAAGGAACAAGAGGAATTGTTTAGAGAGCAATTCACTACGTCTTTAATTTGGCTAGGCAAGCGATGATTAGTAGTTGTTTGCGTGTGATAGTTTTTTGTCAAGTAAATGTTAGTCTCATCGTTTCCAACATTAATATGAATATATTATAACTTCTGGATCCTGTTTTTTCATTTGTTTTTTTTTTTTTCTGATTTACTAATATGAATGTATTGTACCTTGTACACTGGCCAGCCAAATTGAAGGAATGGGCTTCATATGCTGTGCCTAATGAAGAAGACTTCAAAGAGTTGGACATGGAGTCAACCTGGGCTGGAATGGAGAAATGTTTGGATATGGGGATATGTAAGTCCATTGGTGTGAGCAATTTCTCTTGTAGAAAGATCGAACGGCTGTTAGAACATGCATCAGTCCCACCAGCTGTGAATCAGGTACCATCGATTCCATGGGTTACTATGATCGACACATACATCATCATCATCTTGTGAAGGATCTAACACTGAAGTCAGTTTTGGAGTTAATGAATGTGAACATATATTGTGATAATAGAACAGTGAAGAGCACTGACAAAGGAGTAGGAATGTGCAGCACTCTCAGCTAGATTGTAAAATCAGGATTGTCGCTTGCATTCATGAACAAGAGAGTATCCCTGGACTCATCAACTTCCTTCAAGCCTCTCATTCAAACAAAGATAGCCCAATCTCAGTGTATGCTCTCCACCTTGTTGAACTCAATGGTGCAAATGCCATGTTTATAACTCATGACAGCCATCTTAAATCTTCCAGTATGCCCGCTCCAACTTCATGGTAAAGGCCTTGAAGATCTATGAGCAAACACATAATCACTATGGTAGCATTCAGGCATTCACAGCTGTGTCTCCTTCCAACACGATGTATCGTGATATTTGTGAACTTGCACTAGAAAAAAAGGCACCACTCATTATTGTTCCCTTCCACAAGCCAGGATGGAGAGACTATACTCAATATAATGCATCTCACATGGTGAATTCTAGCCTCCTGGCCAATGCACCTTGTTCGGTTGGAATCCTTGTTGATCAAAACCCACACATGAATGTTCTGCCCCGTTCCTTGGCCTCCTCAATGAACCATGTTGCTGTTATTTTCATGGGTGGAGAGGATTCTCATGAAGCGCTGCCCTATGCAAATTTCATTGCTAGGAAGCCAAGCACTAGCCTCACTATGGTACTCCTTTTGGCTGATAACATCAACAACAACTATGATGATGAGAAGGAGATGAAGTTAGATGATGAATTTGTGGGACAGTTCATGATGAAACACTAGTGATTGATAGAATCAATTTTCAATTTTGTTGATTGTTAAAAACACGTTCATATTAACCCATTTATGTCATCAAACAAACATGAGTATTTCATGGAAAATCATTGTTTTTATACAGGTATAATATACAGGGATATGAAACGTGAAAATGTATTACTCCAGCGAGTTCCAGATTGGGCGAGTTCTAGTTGGGGACCTAATATTTTTTTTTTTAAAGAACACCCGGATGTAAAAGTGTATGGGAACCATAGATACTTTCCTCGAGATACAAGTGAAAAAGCATCTATGATTCCTATCCACTTTCACGTTAAGATGTGGGATACGAGGTCCAATCTTGTGATCAGTCCAGCTAAGTACACGCTTTGTTGGCAGTCCTTGGGCTCACCTTGTGGCATAAAAATAAAACAAAAACATGATCCAATGCTTCGATGATGTAGAGGATGAAATTCCATGAGCTTTCATAAATTAAATATTTTTAAAAAAAATTATTTTTCATTTTAAATTTAAATTTAGGAGTACCATGGAGGTTCGGTGGTCATAAGATCCAATTTCTTTCTTTTTTATTTTATCTGAGTTTTTTCAAGAAATCTAGAAGTGTCGGATTGCCAATGTGGTAATCCATTTTTGCAAAACAACCCTTAGGAAAGCTTAAAATCTTATTAAGCTAAGTAAGGAAAGTGTTTTTCATAACATTAAACTGTTCAAATCATGGGTCATGGAAAATTTAACGGGTCCTTAAAGCATTTAATCCTAACCTCAAATCAATTAATTTTGTTCGAGTGGCTAGAAATGCAAGGAAGGAGGTCGTAATCCAAAATAAAAATACATGGAAGAAGTTATTCTATTTTAAGGAAAATTATTTAGGGTGTGTTTGATTAACAAAATCCTTATATTAGAGAGATTCTATTGCCACACCAACTTTTGCTTAGGATGTTCTTAGTAAAAGTGGGTGTGGCAATAGAAACTCTCATTTATACGCATTCAAAAAGAAAGGTACCTCAAATTGATCTTGAATGTTTGGTTGTTTATATTTTGTATCATTATACAAGAAGAATTTTATTTTTTAGATTATGAAGGGTATAATAGTCATTTAACAATAATAATTTCTCTTCTCTTCTCTTATGAATCCTAACCAAACAGGAGAAACATGATTTTTTCTCTTCTCTTCTCTTTCAATCCAAACAGGGTGAAGAGAAACTTCCCTTCCCTTCCCTTCCCTTAATGAGTTTCTCTTCCCTCCCCTTCCCTCAATCCAAACACAGCCTTAATGAGACAAAAAAGAAAAGTAAAAAAAAAAAAGAATGAAGGAAACAGATGCGCATGAAGAACAGATGAATCACCAAAAAGTACTAAAAAAAACCCAATAAGCAAAAAGCTGCATAGAGATCACTGCAACTCTGTATCACTGTATCATTCTGTCCATTTCAGGAGGGAAAAAAAAAGCCCACAGAAACCCCAAAAAGACAAATAACTCCCCAGTCCCCCATTCCATCTCTGTTTTCTATTATAAACAAAACAAAATGTAAAACCCTTTACAAAACCCTAGAAACCCATCAACTTTTCTTCTACTTTTTTTCAGATCAAAACATCCTCAAACTCAAATGGGCCCACATTCAAAACCCTTGTCAGCCATTCATCATCACTCTCTTCAACATCACAACCGTTGGTGGTTTCACTCTCAATTTCCTTCTCTTGAAAACCCATTGACGACTCAGAGGGTAACTCTTCGTTGTGAGACGTCAGATACGAAATGCTGATACAACCCATATCAAAACTCGCCATCACAGTTGATGAAGAGTTGGAAAAAGTGGGTCCACAACTCTCTTCGTTACCATTGATCGTAACCAATGAAGATGATGAAGATGAAGGGTCGATGATGTTGGGACAGCTTAACTCTTCTTCTAAACCCTTCATCATCTCCATTACTGTTTCTTCTTGGATCAGAAACTCAGCCAAGAAGTCATCTTCGTCGTTGTAGTCGTCAGATATCGATGGAGATCGTTGACGTTTTGCTGGAACGTCGACGGCGTCGTCAGATTCTGGCCTCTTTCGACTTTCTTTCATTTTTCTAGAGAGAGAGAGCACGTGAGAGGGCACGAGTGAGAGATATAGAGAGAGAGAGCAAAAAAATGTAAAGAAGCTGAGGAGGAGTGGCCGGTATAAATAGTGGTTGGATGGAGAGAGTGACAGCGAAGAGATGCTGCGTTGGCAGGAAGAGAGTGACACGTAGGATAGGAGTAGTTGGAGGTGATGATGTGGCAGGATTTTTACTGCCAAATGTAGCAGAAATGGCGGGAATCGTATAGTAACAGCGGCCCAACAAAGGAGAGGACAGACGATCTGTCGGTTGGCTGTTTAGGAAATAAATTACCTCGAGAAACCCCTTTTGGCCTTTTTCTTTCTGGGTTGCATTTACTAAAATGCCCTTAAGCTTTAACATTCTACAATTTTGGTTTTTTGTGAATATTTGAAATACCCTCCTATGTTCTCAAACTGATGACATATCCCTTGACCCCAGTCTTCTGTATGAAATTAAAGAAAAATACCAAAATGCCCCAATCTTCAACTTTAAGTAAAAAAATTATTGATTTTTCTACTCAATAGTCAAAGTTGTAAAAATCTTTACCTTTATAAGCTAAAACATAACTTTTAGGATAGTAGAAAAATGATAGTAATCTCAAATATATATATAATGAGAGATTTACATGTGGACCTAATTATTGCATTTTTATTACAAAAACTTAGAACTTTAAGAGAACCTTACTTTATGAAGTTTGTTACTTATCAAGCCTTATTACATTTTTATTACAAAAACTTAGACCTCTAAGAAAACCTTACTTTAAGAAGTTTGTTACCTATCAAACCTTATTTTAACAAGTTTGTTACCCAACAAACCTTGGAGTAGGGATCCACGTCATAAAATTCAAATTGATGCGGTTAATGTATTACTCAACATATTTTAGACTGGATCCTATAACATCAATTTGTGGGATCAAAAAACATAATCTGATGCCACGGGTTTATAAAGGACAAAATTTTAAAACCTTTGAAATTTGTTCTTTTAATTTTCATCGTTGAATTTTAGTTTTTAATTTGGGAGTTCAATAACCATTCATTTTCAACACCTTCGATCAAGTTAAAAAAAACAAACTCATTTTTTTTAATCTGAATTTTTAGAATGATAATTTGATAATCCATGTGGGTCCAACAACCCTTAGAAAGATTTGAATCTTACTAAATTAGTTGTACTAGCCTAATTCATAAAGTAAGGTTTGTTCAATAACAAAATTGATAAAGTAAGAGAGATTTTATAATAAATTTCAACATATAGTCATGTCGAGTAAATCTCTCTAAAATATTTTGGAGCTTTATGATAAGTTAAAAGCTAAGTAAAAATGATGGATTGAAGTTCTGGTTAAACAAATTAAAAATAAATTATCATAGAGGGTGAAGAGGTTGAGGAAGGTTGACTCAGGAAAGAAAAATCAAATAGGATTTTCAAAAAATAAAAAATCAAAGAATTTTGGGTAGAAAAATTTAGAGTTTTTATATGAAGGGTTAAAACTAGTTTGAAAATCATAAATTGAAGATAAGGTAAAATGGATTAAAAATAATTAGGAAAAAAAAAAAAAAAAGTTAAACAACTTAAAAATTGCTAGAGGAGAGAAGCATATTTGAGTCATTTTCATTAGTTTATCAATGAAGACTACGATAAGGGGTATGTAATCAGTTCGAAAAAACAAAGCTTACTCAAATATTCACTAAAATCTGAAGGGTTATATTTAAATCACCTTTTTTTATTTGGTTTTGATTTTAAAACTCACACGTACACCAAAGAAGTAGGTGGACCTTATTGTAAATCTCTGGTGATTACTTTGATTTTATGCAACACAGATAGAGAAAATCTGCTTCAAATCCTGAATTTATTGCAATAAAATCACCAGAAATAGAAATTATTTGAAAATAATTTTGAAATACAATTGCTGGTTTTCCTAAAAGTTTTACTACACGGCACAGGGTTTATAATAGGGGTGTAATTTGGTTTGGTTTGAGGTCAAATTGGAACTAAACTGACATAGATCGATTCCACTAAATAAGAATCAGAATTGAACCAAATTTCATTGAAACCAAACCAACCCAAACTGAATTAAAGTTGGTCTAGCTCGATTCAATTCTATGGATTTCCAATATTCTATAAATTATAAGTAATATTTTTTAATGAAAAAATAATTAAAATTTTTCATACAATAAATCTCAAATATATTCATGAAAAGTCATTAGTTTATTCATACAAGATCACTAATCTATGTCTTAACTCCTAAAATAATTCTTATATATATAGAAAGATCACTAATCTATGTCCTATACAAGTTTGATCCGAGAATCGAACCAAGTTGATCGGTTCTCCATTTTCGTATCCCCACAATCGAATCACAACTTGTTTCAAACCGAACCAAACCATCCCAAAGCTATATGTTTGGTTTGGTTCTCGGTTTGAACCGGACCAAGTTACACCCCTAGTTTATAACACATATTTGCCATACTTGGAGGATATGGTAGAAGGCTAGAATTTTTAGAAAAAAAAAAAAATCAAATATATGTCAATACATACATGTGTATTTATATATCATTAATGTTTTTCTGATTCAAAAATTTTCACTCAGTTTGTACGCAACAGACGTGGCAAGGGCACAAAATCATAGATCTTTTTCTTCGGGATACACAAAAAAAAAGATCAACGATTATGTGTCGAGGTCACGTCAGCCATGTACAGACCGAGTGAAATTTTTTGAGTCAAAAACTCACGACTCTTTATTATATATATATGACTTTTTTTATTTTGATGACAAGGTTCCAGAATCTGGACCTGCCCGACTAGTAAGAATTTTTTTAAATATGGAAGCTTAGTTGGAAAGTGAAGTTATTGAGTTAGAGTATCGAGAATTGGTAGTATTTCTTAAAATAAACATCAACTTATTTTTATCTTATGAAGATAGAGTCATCGTAGGGTTCCAACATAAAATGTCATTATCCAAAGTTATTGTACGAGCTTGATTTGAAGAAAAAATTCATTGTTTTATTAAACAAAACTTTTTTTTAACTGTTTTACTTAAATTAAAACAAGAAAGTATTTATGTTTTATAGTATTGATAGGGGAAAAAATCACTTTAACGAAAATGAATAAGGTAAAGTTTTAAAAAAAATTCAATTTTTGAAAAAATTCAATTTTTGTCTACCTTTTTAGGAATTTTTCTTTTTTGTAAATATATATTTGGTTTTTAAGGTTTGATTATCCTTATAATTGGACAATGTACAGCTAATATTCTAATTTAATATTTTCATTTACAAAAATTGTGAAGGATTAACATTCTCTTTAGAATAATGATTTTCGGACGCCCCCTCTAACATACACCTCGACATGGCATGTGCTAGAACCATAGGTCTTTTTCCTCGGGATACACAACTGCACATATTTATGGGGATGTGTAGTTGTGTATCCCAAGGAAAAAAGATATGTGGTTCTAGCCCATGCCACTTCAGAGGGGGCATCAAAAAATCACTATTCTTCTCTTTAAGGAAAGAGACAAGATACAAGCAAGCATCACAACTATGACAGGTAGGCAACATGTAGCTTGTCCACGATTGATCTAGTCAAGTTTAGCATGATCGAATTAGGTTGGGTGGTCGAGTGCCCATTGGATTTATCTAACCCTTTATGTTACTTGATTCATCAATTTGCTCGATCCGAATTTGAATTCCAATTCGTAGTTCACCACTCTAGAACGAACCCAATTCATAGGTGTAGACATAGATAACTCTTTTCTTGTTTCTTTTAGGTTTACTAGTTCGTAAATATAACTAAATTATGCAAGTTACAAAAATATCTGTAAGATGTTGAAAAATCTAAGAATTAAATAAAAAATTACACATAATGATCTAAATTTAATCCCAAGGGGTTAGCTCAATGGCAATTTTGAATCGATAAGTGGTTAATGCCTTTGGGTCATGAATTCGATACTCAGTATGAACATTAATTCTTCAGGACCACCCGCGAGGGCACACCCTCACTTGGTGCATGTGGTGTGCAAGCGTTGCACGTGCCCCGAGACTAGTCCTTGGACATGATCATGATCTATGGAATGGGCAAAGCCTAGATACGGGATCGATCCGCTATCTACAAGGATACCTGATCATCAAAAAAGAAAAATAATAATAATAATATAAATACATAAATAGTTAGACACAATAAACGTACCAAAAGATATGCTTCTCTTTTACGTACATCCATGAATATGCAAGTCAGCGAGGCATATTCGATTTAAAAAAAATACAATATTTCATTAATTGGTTTGTCTAACCTAAAGAAGGAAAAAATAAAAATAAAAAATCAATGAATCACAATGATCACGTTCATACATGATCTCACTCCATATCCATTAATTAGGATTCGAACTATTAAGAAGGTAACATGTATATATAGATTAACCCTTTTAAGTGAGAATTGGGATGTGTTAAAAGCACCCTAATTATTACCTAGGTCACCCGACTCCATAGCCAAAGTTTTTGTCTTATATAAGTTAAAAGTTTTGGAAACTAATTGATTTTTTTGTGAGGATGATCTTTATGGTGACGAGATCATCATCCTCACCAAAAATCAGCCCATTTCGAAACTTTTAATTCCATCAAAAGAAATTGAAGAATCGTGAATTATTTATTTATTTTATAAATAACTTTTGATAGAGTAAGAAGTTTTAGAATGAGATAATTTTGATGAGTATAATCTCCTCGTCATTTTCAGAACTTTTAACCCATGTAAGACAACAAAAAAAAAAAATGGTCAATTGTTTGGGGTGCCTTTAACACATTGGCTCCAAAAGTTTGGGAGTTAAAGTGCCATAAGAATTACAATTCTTGGGAGTTAGTGATCTGAACTGTAAAATGAAATTGAATCGTGAGAATTAGAATTCCAACTTTGGGTTATATAATAAACGGTTCAATGGTATCGAAAGGTTTCTCCAATTAATGGTGACAAAGGAAGTTACAGTGGTCCAAAACGAGCTCTGTTTCCTAATATATAAGACCAATAGAGTTAAGACACGTGTTCAAATGATATCACGCCGTAGTCTGATGAAGTACGGACATTTCCATTTATACCCTCATTACTTTAAGGAGATGATTAGCCACATTTTGTGAATCAGAACGTACATGTCAACTTGCCTGCACAGTTCAAACAAACAATTAAATTTTGAAAAAAAAAATTATTACAAAATGAAATTACGAAAACGGGCATGTAAGATTTTGAAATTACTGCATTTTCATAAATATTTAATTAAAAAATCTGTATATGTTTAAGTATTTATTAGTTTTTAATAAAAATAGCTATTTATCGCTTTAGAAATTTATATTTATACCCTTTTTTAGAAAGATAAATTATATTTACAAAAAAGGCATAAAAGTAAAAGATCCATGATTTTCTCACTTGAAAATTTTCACTCTATCGAAGTGGCAAGAGCACAGAACCATAGATTTTTTCTTCAAGATGCACAAGGAAAGAGATCTAGGGTTCTGTGTACTTGCCATGTCAACCGAGTGAAAAAATTTGAGTCAGAAAATCATTAGTGAAAGTAAAATTACAAAAGTGATGGTACATTTATAGTAAAAGTAAATAAATATCAACATAGTATATACATATTTTTTATTAATATTTGAAATATATAATTAGACCAGTAATTAATAATTACACAAATACTATTTTAGTTTTGGTCAAACAACCTAAAAATAGTTGGGGTGTGTTTGATTGCAAATGGAAAATTGATTTTCATCCCCGTCTGAAAATTGAAGGTTGGATTTCATTTTCCTATAAAGCCCGTGGAAATCCATCTCCAAAATCTCTCTCTCTCTCTCTCCTTGTTTTATGTCAAAGGGTATCAACTCATCGATCTAGAGCTAGCCTTATAATCACACATCCAACCCCACAGAAGTCTTCCAACATGTAATAAAGTAAATCAAGAGACCTCCCAATTTTAAATATATGACTACAAATTGTCACTAGTTTTATAGTTGAGCCAACCGCTCAACCCCTTGGGTCTCTCTCTCCTCATCCTCCTCTCCTGTTTTGTTCTATTCTTTTTTTTCTCATCTATTTTTCCAAGTGCAATCAAAAGGTGGAATCCCATTTTTACAATGCCCATTTTTTAATTACCCTTAACAAACCCTTAAGTAATTTAGGCATATCCATTCGAATTTGGTGAATAAAATGGCATATCCATTTAAATTGAGAGATTGTTTTGTCCTATTGATGTAGTGCTCAAATCTACAATAATCGTCTCTTGACCTCTGTATACTCTAAACACTAAAGAAAATGATTTTAATGGGATTGGATCCTTTACAACTCTCTTTTTTTGTAGGGTTTTTCACAATTGAGAGAGCACTACATCAATAGGACAAAACAATCTCTCAATTTAAATTTGAGAGTTCAGTGGATGTCCATTAGCAAAGTCTTCGATCATACCAAAATAAGTTTTTTTTTCAATAAAAATAATATAAGCCTTGAAACCTAAAGGACAAAGGGTTTTTTTTTTTCTCCCCTCAATGTGACATTTTTTCAACTATGGTAGAAGTGCTATAAGATGCTACAGAAAGATAGCACCAAAGAAGATTGGAGCACAATTTAAAGGTCCCCTCTGTTCAGCACCCAACAAGAAACACTATATTTGGGTTGAAATTCAGGATTATTTGTTTGAGGATCAAGAAAAGGGTATTTAGGTAATTTTAAATTTCTCTCTGATTAAAGACTGTAGTCAAGGGACATGCCTGGATATCTCAAATATTCACCAAAACGTGGAGAGCTAAATCTTAATAATCCCAAAAAGAAAATCTGATGCTACAACGCCTACCATATTAATTTGGTCTCGAGATTCTAAAGCCACTCAATTTCTGAAAATGTGTGAACGAAAGAGACTTCTGTTTAAATTTAAGAGTTGGTAATGCATTAGTAAAAGTTGGTGTGGCAATAGAAGCTCTCTGAAATTATTGAAAATTAAAAATATTTAATAAGGGGCAACGATATCATGGACTCGGGGTCATGGGTCATCCCATAACTCCATTATCAAAAATCTGCCACGTGCAACGCCCCCCTAGGTCCACTAACTCTTCAACTATTGTCTCATTCTGTTGGACCCACACACCCAAAGACCGGGGCCTGATTGATGATTTTTAATTTTGGATTTAAGCACTGTTCTTAAGAGGACTAATTTTGTTGAAAATAAAGTGGATAAATATGATAATGTATTTTTCACTAAATCCATATTCTTCAAGAAATTTTTTTGTCTTGATGGAAGAATATTCTTGGAAAAATTAATATCTCCTCCGCTGTTCTACAAAAAAAATTGCCCTGAAAATTGAAAACTTTCCAAAACAGTAAACTATTAATTTCAATTTTAAAAAATGATAAATTATTATTTTGGCATTAAAACATTTGGGTTAAAGTGGGAAAACATTCACTGTTTTATAAAGCAGAACTATTTTTAACTGCTTTATTGAAATTAAACTGGACAAAACATTTATTATTTTATATAAAAAACATTTTTAAAAGAGTTACTATTACCACACCAACTTTTACTAATGACACACCAATTCTTTATATAAAGCATCAAATAATTGCACAGAGTTAGTGTGGCATTAGTAAAAGTTGGCGTGGCAATAGTAACTCTAAAAAAATCCCACTTTACCCATAATGTTTTAATTTCAAAATGATAATTTACATTTTTGAAATAAAAATGAATAATCTAATGTTTTGGAAATTTTATAAATTTCAAAATGAATGATTTTCGAACGCCACACCCCCATCACAGAACTGTAGATCATTTGCCCCAGGATATGCATAACCAAATATCTTTTTGTTGTGTATCCCAAAGCAAATGATCTACAATTTTCTGAATTTTTAAATACCCTCTCCATCCGAAGGATTAAAAAAAAGATGCTCTTGTAAGAATGAAAACCATCATAATCACTAGAGAAAGTAAACCAAATTGTAACCATGCACCCATTTAACTACCAAAGCACACTAGAAAAAATCATCTCTAATCATGTCGAGAAAAGACAATCGTTAACTTCTTTTAAAGGAGAAAGCAAACATGTTCTCGAGGACCTTGCCAAAGAAGACAATGAGTGTCTCATGGCTCCACAATTTTTCTGAAAGTGCTTACAATTCAAGAGCTGGACGAACATGTGAGTATGTGAGACTTGAAATTCTCAAGCTCAGCCAGGACTTCCTCCTCTGGCCTGTAAATCAAATCGCTTATCCGCCATATCTGCTCAAAACATCATATAAACCGAATACAAAAGCAGTCAACAGTTAGAAAGAACAATATAACAAATTGGATAAAACTTGCAATGTCAGGGCAGGAGAATGGGGCGGGCAGTCTCCCCTGCCTCTTTCGTACACATGAAACACATTTAGGGTTCCAGGACCAAGGAGATTTTCTGGGTAAAAAACTGACACAACCAGGCGATCTTAGAGATCCGATACTGCTCTGGACCATTTCCCATATTTTTCGTAACCATAAAAAGATAGATTATTTGATTAGCATCGCCTAATCAAAGATAACTTTTCTTTTCTTTATTACATTGTTTATTATTAATACAAATCTAAATAGTATGAAGTTAAGCAAGAGAGAACTTGCAGCTACTATTAGACTTGTGATGAAGTCATTTTGTATGGTATACTGAAAAGAAAGCGGTAGGAATAAGTAAAATTGAAGTTACCTGTAATGTTCCACCTCCACCGGTACTTTCACAATCATCAGACACACTAACAATTGTCCATGGATCAGATGGATTCCAATGGAAATCAACAACTTTATCCCTACATGCATACACCAAATAGTTAATAATTGGTCAACAAATAAAAGCAGGACGAACTCCATCAGAAGATAAACATCACATGTCCATGACATATATGAAATTACGTAATGAGCACCCTCCGCAAAGTTAAAACATCACCAAATTCTACACTAGAAGATATTCAGGAACAAGGTTTGTTTTTTCGTACCTGTGGCCAGCATGTTGGAAGAGTAAGCCTGGAGTATATGGCATCATCCTTGTTCCAACACGTTCTTTCTTTTTACCGAACTGGAACACAAGAAGTAATTTTAATTTTAATTTTGAAATATAAAGGGGGGACATTGTTTGTTTCGTGATTGTGTTGATTTTCAAGATAAACTTGTACACTTGAACATGATCTGAGGATGGGGAAAGGTTGTAACATGTCTATAGATTGCTATACCTTATCATGATCCCAAATATTTAAGAGACCATCCTCTGCAGCACTTCCAAAAACAGACGATCTGTCTGGACACCACTGAATAATAAATGAATTTTCAGTTAGACAAAAGAAAGGAGGTGAAAATCCAAGCATCAATACAGAATTACAATGCAATCGTAAGGAAGAGATAAGCCAAGAAAATTATCCCATACCTGTACACAAAGAACAGCAGCTTTGTGACTTTCAAATTTATAGATTGGTGACCCAACACCTCCAGAAGTGAGGTTTCGGCGATCAAACATGTGAACGGAATTATCGGCCGACCTGAAGTAAAAGAATGAAGAATAGAAAATAACCAAAAATGCTGTATAAGCTTCTACATCTATTAAAATTAGGCATATAACTAGGTCAGGAAACAATAGCATTATACATTTATGTACTTCTATTTGCAAATTCTAGCTGATAACAACATGTCTGCAACAAGAAGAAAACATTGATAGAACTCCCATACCCAGTTAGAATAAGGTTTACATCATGAGGGTTCCAATCAACACAGTGAAGATCAGCATTATGAGCTTTCTCGACCTGCCCACCCAAGATAAATAACACCCAAAACACATCAGAATCAAAAGGAGGCATTGTCTAATAGAGAATTGTGCATATCAGGATAGAGAAACTTTTATTGACCGTTACCAAGGTTAACTACATGAAAAAATACAAGAGAAAAATGGGGGGAAAAAAGAAAAAAGAAAAAAGAAAAAGAAAAAGAAAAAGAAAAAGAGGGGTAATGACTTAGATTTAAATAATGTCTGAGATACTAGTCTGATGTTATCATTGTCATAGTCAATCCTTGTCAGCGCTACAGTAAAAGAATTTTCGTGGCACAACAGAAACATCGTTCAAATTAAGACAACATATACGATTCAAAATAAAGACCAGCACTATAAACACTTACTTCCTAAACAAGAAAATGATCACAATTCTGTAACTTAACATGGATATGGTGCCAGACACCAACCTAAGAAACTGATGTTCCAATACACCAGCATGGTTTGTTCCATGTCTATGAGAGATTTTTAATTAAGTAATTTCATATGGTGTACAACTCAATGGAAAATTGTATATACATATGCTGAAAACAAGATACAAAAGGAGAAAAAAAAAGACAAAATATAGAGGATAAATTACAATGTGACTAAACTGTTTTTGAGATATGAACACACTTTTCTCTTTTTTTTATGAATACATGAACACACTGGTGTTAACATCGACAAGTGAAAAATTTCAGAAAAAAGAGTATCCATCCACAGCAATGTGGAAATCAACTGTAACGGTTTGAGTGAATTCACATCTCATGATATGACTAATGTTCGCAAATTTATATTTTACAGTATGGTACGTGTACTCATGACCATATTTACTAGGATGAGTGTCAAGCAGGAAAGGAAGTCAAGTAGATTTTGGGATGAAGAGAAAAAAAAAAGGCACATAACCTTGATCGTTGGATTAGAGCCAGTTCGAGCATCCCATAGAATAAGGCAAGAATCGTCTCCTACGCTGCAAAACTCCTGTGCACTTCAGAACAATAATAATAATAAAAACAAGTGTTAGCCTGTGAATGAGTATTAAACCAGATTCAAGCTTTCAAATTCTTGCTGCTAAAAATTAGAAAGGAAGAAAAAAAGAGCTGCTATTGGCACCCCAACTTTTACTTATTACATCCCAATTTCTTAAATTATTTATCACACCCCAATTAAAGATTAAAACACACTATTCAAACATATAAAGGATTGGCTCAAGT
Source organism: Akebia trifoliata (assembly GCF_017979445.1). Lineage (NCBI taxonomy): Eukaryota > Viridiplantae > Streptophyta > Magnoliopsida > Ranunculales > Lardizabalaceae > Akebia > Akebia trifoliata. The sequence goes on along the minus strand of NC_141386.1, from coordinate 2,504,546 downwards.
TATTATCTCAACATTATAACACTCATTCAAATAATTTCAGTAGTTGCTTACAACTAGGATTAGGCCTATATAAAATCCAAAACCTAAAAATACAAAACTAACAACAACAAAATGAGAGCTTCTAATGGCACCCCAACTTTTACTTATTCTCAACCATTCAATTTTTTTTTAATTGGGGTGCAATAAGTAAAAGTTGGGGTGCCGACTGCAGCTCTCAAGAAAAACTAGGAAATTTGAGATGGATTCTTCTTTCTCCTCTACAAATTTCTTTCCAAGAAATGTGAACTACTACATAAATGAAATGTTCAAATAGATGACCGATCATAAGAAGCAGAGGACAACCATGAAAATTAGTTAGGGTCCTATGCTCAAAATGTTCGACTACGGTCATGCCAGTTACCTTGAAGGACAGAACTGCACATCTTCAACAGTATCCTCATGCCCATGGTAGACACCACGAGGTCCAACAGAAGAGCTATCTGCAGCTTTATCACCACCAACCTTTGACGTTTGTTTACTCCCAGAACCTGGGGATTTGGTGGACTCTGGATCTGTGGTTGAAGTGGAGATATGATCCTGTATACTCCACAAAACAACTGACTTGTCTTTCCCTGGCATAAGAGCACTGTCAATCAGAATAACGTCCGGGGAAAAAAGCAAATATCAAATGCTAAGGCGGGAAGAAAGACAACCAATTTTGTTCCACCAGGCTAAAGGACAAGGAAATGAGACTTTTGTATTCCAAAGAAGTTTTTTGATAATATAATATCAAAATAAATAAATAAAGTAATATAGTATACAAGTAAAATCATAAATTTTCTTGATGCAAAGTCACAACCATGGTTCAAAGTTTTGTCTGTTTTCAAGTATTCCGGGCAGAACATTTATCGACCAGGATCGGAACAAAATATTGACCCTGAAACATTGACTAATTCTGGAATGTTTAGATTGTCTCAGAATGTTCTGGTTGAGACCATCATGGTTTTTCTTCTGACCATAACACTATCTCAAAACAAGATATTAAACCATAATCACAACTAAGAATACAAAATTCAGTATCATGCCCAAGCATGATATTAATTAGCAATTCATGTTACACACAAATATAATGTGTTTAAATAATCTAATCTCACTCTAGAGATGATCAATGTATATTAGTATGCCTATGACATGGCTCAATAGTTCAAATACTATGACAAATAACTATACATGATAAAATAGCTTCATAAAAATAATGAATAAAAAAATAAAGATCTCATGATTTCCATATATAACATATTGTGCAAGTCTCCTTCAAAAAACATATTGCCAATGAAATCAAAGAAACTACTGAAAAGGAAGAGCTTTCTGACCTCCAGAGAGCACAAAGGGTTCAGTGTGGCACATGGCAAGCGCAAATTCTGCATTATCTTGATGCCCAGTTAATATCTGCAAGATAATGCTGTCCAAGGTTAATTGGAGCTATACAAGAAGAAGTCATTCAGAAGTAAACGCAGTTCTCAAATTAGATAATTAAAAAGTATAAGTCTTAGTCTTGTACCAAGACTCTAACAGGACAATAACTACTAAGACTATTTAGACTAAATTCTCAGCCTCCTTGTATTCTGTTTTCCTTCCTTTTCAATATATTATACTTTTTCAAAACAAAAAAAAGACTATTTAGACTAAATCTTTATCTAATATGTATCTGCTCAAGGATGACATTCCGTGAAGTTAAAATAAATCAGCCAGAAAGTTAATATAATCATGAATGAGTATATATTGAGCTTAGTGCAAATAGACCAAATCTGGACGAGAATTTGCAGCTCCCAAGACAGCATGACGATTAGGTTGAGCCTCAACATCCCAAATGAGAACCTGGTTTAAAAGTACCAAGAACCTTAGCCACATTAGACCAAGCTAACTTTATAAACTTTGAAATTAATAGAAACCAAGTTAATCTAACAAAAAATAATCATATAAATCAATTGAAAACATAGTTAACTAAGATTGCTTACATCAGGACTGTCAGTATGAGTGGCGACAATCTTACTATTCTGTGGCAATTCCCTGATTCTGTTCACCTACAAAGTAAAACATATATAAAGTGAGGCATTTCTCACCGAGCCTAATTAAAACAAATGCTTGAGATGCAAAATGATTGGAAAATAAAAGCTAAACTAATGCGGATGGCTATGTTCAAAACTCAATGATCAGTATTTTTATTTACAACTTCCAATTGATTAAGCTAATGGAAAAAAATAACTTGTCAAATAACGCCAAGTGCAAAGGATGCTGAAGTGGCTACGGTAGTACGTGAGGATTTAGGAAAGTATGAGAAGCACCCGGATTATGAAAGTATGAGAAATACCCCCAATTTGTTATGACTAGTGTCATTGGTACCTACACATGCCAAGACTTGATACAAGAAGAGTAAAATGCCCTATCACACAAGCCTAAAACATCATTGTCTCTTCCACAAGACAGCTCACTTGGGCTCCCTTTTCGCCAGTGAATCAGGTCCTGCATCAATGCCATATTGTCCAATAGAGGATCTCCTCCTCAAACCACTCAACCTTGCCCTTTGTCTTGTCCCATGCATCGATCAAATCCTCCTTACAAGTTCTCATGAGGCCAGGATATATGGTATGAGACATTAGTGTATGTGACATTATCGTGACATGTCACATGATCTACTTAGCATAGTATTTGTGCTATGTGTGATGACATTAAATCAAGACTAGGTATGCATGTAGTGATATATTAATCATGACAATGTGAACTAGCTAAGCCAACTTAGGGCTGTCAATGGATCGGGTTTGAATTGGATCAGGGTCGATTTGGTATCAATCCGATAAGGATCGGATTAGGGGTTTTTAATAGAACTCACCATTGAGATCCAAACCGATCCAATAACAATCGGATTGGGTCCAGATTGGACCAAACCCGATTTGATATACAAAATCTATATGAACTTTATGTATTTAAATAAATATATCATTTCTAACATTTTATCGGAATGGGTCTTTATCGGACTGGGAAATGGTCAATCCAGATCTGATTCAATAAGATATGAGATTGGATCCTTATCAGAATCTAAATAATCAATCCACACCCAAAATTATCAGTTTGAAACAGATCGAATTTCGGATCTGATCCAATCCATTTACAGCCCTAGGCCGACCCATGTCTATGTGGCCTTTTAGAGACTTGACTAAGCATACATGTGGTACTAATGCCATATAGCTCAAGGTTCAAAATTAGTCATCCAAAAAACACAAACCAAATGACAATTAATCGATCTTCATTCAACCAGTTACGTATACCAAACTCACAGCCTTAATCAAACAGATTCAATTAGCGCCTACTGGGACTACACGAAAGTAAAGGAAATTTTCAAGATTAGTAGAATGGAGGATACAAATACTAAATACAAGAATGGTTCATACCTCTCCAGGATGTATAATGGTTTTGAACTTCCGTACAAAAGGAGATCGCGCTTCTTCATTGAACTAATTAATCAGTCAATTAAATAATCATAAGTCAATGAAAATTGAAAGAAGCATAATTAAAGCATGATTCAAAATATCGGAATCTATAATTATCGGCCAAGACCAATATGAAACCAGATTGTATTGGAATATTTTGGTCACAACAGTAATGGTTTTTCAAATCCAGACGAGATTTTAAGCCTTAATTAAAACAAACAAAACGTAAACAAGACGAAAAGAAAATAAAGATTTAACCACGGCGACATTACTTGTGATATGTGCTCGGCAGCTGCCACCCTTGGTTTTACAACTTCACAATTTGCTATGACGAGAGTGTTTGGAACAGTACCATCAGTCTGAAGAAGAAAAAAATCAAATCAAATATCAACAGCAACTTTACATCAATCTATAAATGAAGTATAAGAGAACAATTCTTAGATCAATGGATCTAACAACAGTGTTCATGCGATCTCAGTATCTATGATGAAGTGTTTAATTTGATGGAACTTTAAGCATTAGAAATGCAGTATAACATGCAAGAGAACACGAAACAAAGCGGATCAAATGCCGAAACACATCAAGAAACAATGTTTACATCGATCCATAAATGAAGTATAAGAGAAGAATTCTTAGATCAATGGATCTAACAGCAGTGCTCATGCAATCTTACTATCTATTATGAAATGTTTAATTTGATGGAACTCTGAGCATTAGAAATGTAGTATAACATGCAAGAAAACACAAAACAAAGTGGATCAAAAGCCGAACACATCAAAAAACAATGTTTACATCGATCCATAAATGAAGTATAAGAGAACAAGTCTTAGATCAATGGATCTAACAACAGTGTTCATGCAAACTTACTATCTATTATGAAATGTTTAATTTGATGGAACTTTGAGCATTAGAAATGTAGTATAACATACAAGCAAACACAAAACAAAGTGGATCAAAAGCCGAACACATCAAAAAACAATGTTTACATCAATCCATAAATGAAGTATGAGAGAACAATTCTTAGATCAATGGATCTAACAACAGTGTTCATGTGATCTTACTATCCATGATGAAATGTTTAATTTGATGGAACTTTGAGCATAATAAATGCAGTATAACATGCAAGAGAACATGAAACAAAGCAGATCAAAAGCCAAAACACATCAAGAAAAAATGTTTACATTGATCCATAAATGAAGTATAAGAAAACACTTCTTAGATCAATTGATCTAACAACAGTGTTCATGTGATCTTACTATCTATGATGAAATGTTTCATTTGGTGGAACTTTTAAGCATTAGAAATGAAGTATAAAATGCAAGAGAACACGAACCAAAGCAGATCAAAAGCCAAAACACGTACGTAAATGAAGTATTAGAGAACACTTCTTAGATCAACGGATCTAACAACAGTGTTCATGCGATCTTACCAACTATGATGAAATGTTTCATTTAATGGAACTTTGAGCATTAGAAATGGAGTACAATATGCAAGAGAACACGAACCAAAGCGGGTCAAAAGCCGAAGCACATCAAGAAACAATGTGATTGAGAAATGGAGAAGATTTACAGTTCACTTGCCTGTTCAGAGAGGTAGAGACGCTGGCGATTCTTGTAGGTTGCTTGTTCTAGATGCGGACCCCACCTAATCAGACCAAAAAAAATTCATCCAAATTAATAAATTTGCAGAAACGATCTCTATTTTTTTTTCATCTATTTCTGCAACTAAATGCATGTTTAGATCAACTAGGGTTTCAGTTTCAGATTGTAAAACAAAGTACACCGATGCAAAACCCTAGTATAGGTGAGAAGTAGAGTCGTTGAAGAAGAGATGAAACCCTAGTTAGATAAGAGGAGAGATAGAGAGAGAGGTGTACGGACCGACAAGAGAGAGAAGGCCAGACGAGGTTGTGGTTAGCGAACCAGTCGTAGAGGATGGGAACCAGAGACTTCCATTGAGTGTACCTCTCTTCCACTGATGTCTGAACTGCTTTCCCTCTATCCCTCATTTTCTCTCTTCTCTCCTCTCTGCCCTCGCTGGCTCTCTTTTCTTTTTCCCGCTTAACACACACTCTCTCTTACACTTGTGAAATAAAAATGGGAGGGAAACAGACATGGCCATCCGTTATAAAGAGGCGTGCCAAGTGTAGCAAGGGGCTTTACGTTCTATTTGCACCCACTTTATTCCGTACACCCCACCGAATCCCATGAATAATGTGCTTCAGGTGGGTGCAAATAGCCTAGTCCTTCAGTAAAACCAATAAGTCGTAACTCGGACGATTTACAAATCGATTTAATTGTTTCAAGAGAGATTTACCGGACAGGCCAATCTGTTCCAATTTTATTACAAAAACTCCCTTACTTTATCATGTTTGTTACCTGAACAGACCTTTACTTTAGGAATAAGCAAGCATGACTAGATTAGTAAGATTTAAAATCTTACTATGAGTTGTTGGGCCCACGTGGATTATCAAATTGGCAATCCATTATGATTTTAAAACTCTGTTTTGCGTCTTATCTTGTCCATGCCAGATACTGAGTCGTCTCAGACGAGTTTTCCGATATGTTTGAGATGTTTTGTCCAAAAATTTCAAAAATGAATGTGAGATATTAGTCTCATTCTAAAAATTGACTTGTGCATTCGTCTCGTTCATGCCTAATATCGAGACGACGCGGACAATACATCTCATCTCAGATGAGTTTGAAACCATGAATCCAACACTATATACTTCTATATTTCATGGGAAAAGTCAAATTAAAAAGAAAAAAAATCTTTTTTGAACATGATCTAAGGTGTTGAAAATGGATAGCTATCAAACTCCCAAATTTAAATATAAAATTCAACAGTGAAAGCTACCTTTTTTCAACTTTTCACAAATTGACGTTGTTAGAATCCACTCCAAGGTATGTTGAGTAACAAATTAACACATCAATTTGAATTTTATGACATGGATCCCCAATTGAAGGTTCGTTGGGTAACAAACTTAGTAAAATAATGTTGAAGTGACCTCAAGATTTGACCTTGCATCGCACACTTGTGAAAGTGTATGGGAACCATAGATGCTTTTTCCTGAGATACGAGTGAAAAAGTATCTATGGTTCCTATTTACTTTCACGTCAGGGTGTGCGATGCGATGTGAGGTCTAATCTTGAGGTCACTAAAGTACAACTCAATTTAGTAAAGTAAGACTTCGAGTTGTCAGAACTCTAAAGGAGTTTTTGTAATAAAAATGCAATAGTCAGGTTTGTCAGGTAAATCTCTCTTCAATTAATTTGGAGTTTTTGTAATAAAAATGTAACAATCAGGTCTACGACCAAGTAAATCTCTATTCAATTAATATGTATGGATATTAAGTAGGCGTTTGGTAGGACTCCTTGGCTACTTCTGACTCTTGCGAGAAGTTAGAAGTCGTTTGGATGAACAACTCCTTCGAAGAGTTACTCCGTGTAAAAGCAAGAAATTACTCTTTGTGAAGAAGTCGAGAAAACCTATTTCTCAAAATTCATCTTGCGGGGAGTCAAAATCTAACGGTTCGTTTTACCAAAATACCATTAACTTTATTAATTTTCTATGAAAATATTCCTAATTCATTTGCCCTTAAATCAAACGAAAGAAACTTTTATTAATATTAAATTTTTTTTTTAAATTTTGAGTATAATGGATTTAAACACATTATATTAATATTTAATATTTAAAATATTATATTAATATTTATAGTTAAACACATTATATTAATATTTATTATATTATATTATATTATATTAATATTTATAGTTAAAATGTCAAAAACAATATAGTTTGAAGGTATATTATGACACTAAAAGACAGTCTGTCAATTTTTTTTTTAATATTATGTTAAAAATAGTCTGTTAATTTTTTTTTTTTTAATTTTGAGTATAATGGATTTAAACACATTATATTAATATTTAATATTTAATATTTATTATATAATGTTATATTAATATTTATAGCTAAAATGTCAAAAACAGTATAGTTTGAAAGCATATTATGACACTAAAAGACAGTCTGTCAAATTTTTTTTTTAAATTTTGAGTATAATGGATTTAAACAAATTATATTAATATTTAATATTTAAAATCTTATGTTATATTATATTAATATTTATAGTTAAAATGTCAAAAACAATATAGTTTGAAGGCATATTATGACACTAAAAGACAAAAAACAGTAACTGGTATAATATAAGGATATTTTGGTCTTTTTGTAGAAGTCATGAGAAGTCTGTATGGTTCTCAAACAGACATACAGACTTCTAGCACAAAAGTACTTCTGTCAGTACTTCACAGAGTTGATTGCCAAACGCCCTTTCTGCATAGAATTACTTTTCCAGCTCCTCCACAGAGTACTTCAGCTCATACTCTTTGGAACAGTAGTTCTGCTCCTGGTATCCAAACATGCCCTAAATGATTATTACTTTTTTTTTTCTTTCTATTATGACGTGGATTAATGGATGCTTAATTGCAAATCTTATTGTGCATAGATGACATTTTTTAAAATTTAGAAAGAAAAATGATTACTTATGATAAAAATCCAAAAAATTAAGTAGTTCATTTGATTGAATTTCATAAGATTAGTAGAGTTTTTCAATATATTGAGTGATTCATAATGAACATTAGATGAACCAATGTGATGGGTGATTCATAATGATTTTTTAGTTCCACTCCCTTTGGGATCAATCGTTCCAAATCGGTTCAAATGAATTTAATTAATATATATATTTAATGAATTTTTTTTCATTTTTATGGTGTCATGGTAGTGTTATCTGTGATGCTAATTACGCCATACTTCGAGGTTGTGACCTATACAAGTAAGTACATGAAGGGCCAAAGATCCCTTGACTCAGGAATAAAAATACATGATTCCAATCGTTTAAACACAAAATCCAATGGTTGATATTTATCCTCACGATAAGTATCTTCTTGATTTGTGTTATCAAGATACGCATAAATCTCAACTTTTGGATTTTGTATCTCAACAGTTGGGATCATGTGTTTTCTCATGAGTCATTCTTCATGAGCCAACGGATCCCAACCCGTAAATGAAACCCTCACATGCCAAGACACATAAAGGACACAACTACTAGAAAGACAACATGGGTGAACAAATACTCAAAATACACCTTTCGTTGATAACTCAAAACACTTTTACAAAACATTGCTTGCTTACAAGACACCTCCATACTGACTCCTACCCCTTTGGCCGTGTCGAGGGATCTGAAAGAAAAGGAGTAATCACACTACCGAAGGATGTGAGCACTCTATGCAGATCATCATCAACATCATCATATCTATTGTAAGCTGCTTATTTATTTTGATGCAAACCCTTCAAGAAATTCAAGGTGCCCTCTTTGAAGATTTTCCTAATTGGAGGGAAGTTAATAAGGTCTCCCTTGTCTTTCATTTGCTGTTTTTCCTATTTGTTCAATTACGTGCTGATTGTTTCATGTTCTTGGTAAGTCTCATCTACCTACTCATGTTGTTCTCTTCCCTTCTCTATCTTAACTAATCTTTTATCCAAAAAGGAAAGAGAGGGGCGGGGCACCAGAAGATTGAGCCCAAGCATGTAAGGCACAAGGATAAGACAAATATGAGAAGAAGAAAAAAACATTCATACAAATATTTATAAGATCACAGCCAAGCCAACATGAGCAAACTCTCTAAACCTTGGCCAGCTCCTACGCTCATCCCGTTACAAGGTTGTATTTCTATATAGGGCTGCAATCTGGCCAGGTAAACCCAGGCTCAACCCAACTAGCAGAACCCTCAACCTGACCATCGGGCCTAAGCTCACTAACCCAAGCTCAACCCCCAAGCTTGATCTTCTAAAATCGGGTTAAGTTCGAGTTAGCCGAGTTAGGTAATTTCGGGCAGGTTGGGCTCGTTGAATAAATCTAATTTCATGTTGATTAGCAAATAAATTTTATATTAAAAAATAAATAAAAATATATATAATATAAAAAAATAAAAATAAAAACTACTGGTAAATAAAATTGCATACAACCTTCAAATCTATCAGTGAGAGAATATTTAGACAAACCAGAGTTCACATTAATAACCAAATTGTACACAAGTCATAATAATAAGATGGAATAAAAAAAAGTTAAATAAAAATCTATAATTAATATAAAAATATTTATATATTAGTATATAGCATTGGGTTCGGGTTGAGATATTCTAACCCAGGTTCAACTCATTTTCTACATATCTCGACCCAAGCTCGCCCATCAATCGGATTGAGTTTAGGCCAACCTACCCAGGTTTCAGCCCTGTTTCTATATATTGCATAATACTGAGATGGACATATTTCAAATTGCCTGCAGTCCTTTCAATTAAAATTACCAAATTAAATATCTCAAAACATTTAATTCCTGGGCTAGTCATCTAAGTGTGTGGGGGTGGTACATTCTCAGCAGAGACTAAGAACAAATCTTCAACATGTCACATTCATTAATCATGAACAAGTTTTTACTAAAAATGTCAAAAATAGAATCACATTAAACCGATACTTTGATTCTGTTCGTCAAAATCTCCCTCCCTTTAGACTCCACCAGAATCAAACATAAACACCAGTGGCAAGTAGCAAGAATAAAGATCCAAAGCCCTGCAAAAGAGAGAAAAAGTTTCAGGCTTGGAAATGGACAGAGTCTCTCATAATGAAATGAGAAGAAAACAGAATTAATAATTCATCAAAGTACCAGGAAAAAAGATGCCACTGCTCCAGTAGTAAGCTCCTTGGCTATGCTGCGGCTTCTTCTGGACGAAGTGGCTTCATAGCTGCAAAAGGAACATTTTGTTATCCAAACTGTGAGATGGAAGGTAAGATAGGCCATCAAATGAGAGAAACAACATGCTTCAAAGACTTTCAGCACAGATTTCTTTTGTATAGTGCCACACTGTCATCGAAATGCCCATAATTTTGACAGAATAAATAACCTGTATTATAATACTTCGTACCCGGTCTTTGTCCATGTTTTATGAGAATGATGGAAAGCATAATATTTTAACTTCAACATATCTCCATTAAATATATCAAAATATTTCCATTTCCACAAGAATTGGTAAGAAATTCAACCTACAGTTTCTTTTTGGTGTATATTTAGGTGGACAACATGATTTACTTTGTGAATATTGATAATAATTTTTGACTGAAATAATCAAATTTCAAATATAAAATGCAATATTTCGAAAACTATTGATAGAATTTATAGACATAACAAAAATGACAAACTAATTGGAGAAAGGACGTGTAATTACACATAATATCCATGCATTAGTATGAACAAAGTAATTTACGTATCATCTCATTTTGATGTATTATAAGCATATGGGCGTGTGAGAGGCACAGTGTTCGATTCCCCGCACCTCCATTTACTATAATTGATCCTATAAGTAAATAGGAAAATTAACTGGATATATTAGTGATTATTCATACATATTTAAAATTAAAAATCTCCTTAAATCAGAACAGAAAATAAGATAAAATCTGAACTAAATAAAATATAGGCAAGCACCCATCTATTCAAAAGCATAAAAAAATATTAAGTGTGTAAGCTATAACAATTTTCAGGTCCATGATGTAGAGGTCAGGGAACTTAAATGAAAACACAACAAAAGAAAAATCGCCTCACGAGTTCAGCAGGATTAAGTTTTCCCTTTTTGTTTTTATTTTTCTCTCTTTTTTCATAAGTGCAGGGTTAAGGTTTCTAACAACTTGAAGATTTGATAAGGCTGGTGAGTCTAAATCAGCAGATTTTGGAAGGATTGTAAAAAATTCGAGCTATAGGGAAAGCGATATGCTTTCAGCGAGGCCCTTTAACAAGATTTGCTCAATTCTGAACTTTGGCCAATCAAATCTAGTCAACCCGCATAGAATGTGTCCACATCCTTGAACCACCTAGTTAAGATTGCAAAAAAACATGTTGGAAGAGTGTATGATGTTATTAACTAATAGAAACACTAAAAGATTTCCTAAAGGTGTTGGAGTGCAATTATCTGATTGGATTCTAGAACGGAAATTGATGCAGGATTATTATTAAATGCCCAAGGAAAATCAAACACAATCATCATGGATTAATGAAAAATATTAATTTATATGAGTTTGAGAGCGTGCTTGATGAGAAAGCAACCAAGCCAGTGTTTTTTTTTCTAGGTTTTGTAATTCTAAAAATGAAATCATATTGCAAGTATTGGGCTATTCTCATTGTCAATGATGATGCTATTTGTCATATAAATAAATGTTGTCAGATACTCCTTCAAAATGGACATGTGGGTTCTCCAAACACCATCTTTCCGACCCCAGAAAGTTTCCTGATTCATATTTTTTTGAAAAAACAAAAAAAGTAGAAGATAACCAATCCTGTGAAATTTGTTTTCCTTTTAAGCACGGTAAAAGAGCCAAAAATAGCAATGCAACTAGAAAAAATCCCAAACAAAGCATATTTAAGAGAACTATTGGCAGTATTATCTAAGAATTACTCAAAGATAAACCCAAGACAGCAACCACTGAACCTTCATAACTTTATAACTTCGGTGGTTATCCAACTATTCCGTATTTCAACAAAAAAGGATCCCCTTGCAATGACTCTTGGGAATAAATACACGTTCTTCTGGGTCCATAGAACAACTCTTCTTCTACGCCCAACTCTCCAATTCTTATTATTCAAGTAGTACTTGAGCAGCTTTCCATATGAGCTATTAGGCAAGCTAATTGTTACCAAAAAAAAAGGGGCGGCGGTCGATTGCCCTTAAAAATCGTGTTTTAAAATCCTTGATTTATGTTTATTTCTTTGTAAGTATGGTTTTACGAAGAAAGAATGAGGTAACCACAATCTAAATTAGGCCAAAAAACAGGAGGTCCCATTTAAACAAAAAACACCCCTTTGAACTCCACAAAAAGCTTACACCAGTAAAACAAAATGCCTAAGATACTAAATATCACTTCCTGAAGAGATTGCTTTTTTTTTATATAAGTAATAGATTGCTTCTATTCCTTCAAACAAGTTTGTTTCTTTCCTTCTGGATCCTCAACACCCATAAAAAGGTGATATGGGCCACATTTTTTATTCTTATTTTTTAAAAGTATACCTTTATTTCAAGAATGAAAAGAATTACAACAGACCATCAAGGTGAACCAACCTAAGAAACAAGAACAAAAAGCAAAAAGCAAAAACAGAAAATACTATCTCAAGCATAAAGACTCCCACCTCAAGACAAACTCCTCAAAAGGAACCCCCTTGGACTTACACCAAAAAAACAACAACCCGATAATATTTAGACAAAACTCCTGAAAAGAAGACTCGACTCCCGGAAAAACTCTACTATTCCTCTCCAACCAAATCCCACATAAGAGTATAAGACCTTAATCTGAAAACTATGGAATAATACTACAGTAGACATAGGAAAGACCCATGATGTATGGAATAATGAAGGAAAATGCGATTAAATATCCCTAATGAATGTGCAATGAATAATCAGGCAATCAACTGATTCACCACTTGATTTACTGAGAAAGCGGAGGTGAGGCATAGATAATCACCAATTTATAAAACAATTTGTGGTTAGAATTTTATCCAAAGCTGCTAACAAAATTATGAATAGCTAATCCTTGATTTCAGACAATTGAGTATACGTTTTCTTAGTGAACTTCATTTGATCGTGTATCACCATTTCCAAATCATGGGATTTTCTCCAGTAGGAAGAAGGTATCAAAATTACATTAAGAAAATACTCTTAAACTTAACATGAGATTTCCTTAAAATTTCTATACTGGATAATAAAATCGTGATTCATGGTTTACTTTATTCAACTTCAGGGCCTAATTGCCATTCTCACATTAGATATAATTTTTTTCAGAGATTTCCATACAAAAGATCATTTATTGGGGGCTAAATCATCAACGGAGATCCAAACATACACTTCAACTTAGAATTTTATTAAAAATCGCACAAAAATAAAACAAAAAACAAAAGATCAGAATTTTAAATCGGATCACAAAAATGTGATTCATGAATTACTTTATTCAACTTTCAGACCTAAACCATTTTCGCATTAGATATAATTTTTTCAGGGATTTATATATAAAAAGATCCTCTCTTTTTTTCTTTAAATCAGCAAAGGAGATCCGAACATTTTTTTTTAAATAAAAAAAAAAAAAGCAAAATTGGGGGTTTATCTGTATTAAATCCAGAATGTTAAATTGGATCGCTTACATGAAGAAAGAAGCGGAGACGACAAGACCGATTGCGAGCATGAGAACAGCTAGAGATGGAAACCAAGCGACAGGGACGGGACTCGTGATGGGTTTCGCTGCTGAAGCCTTTAAAATACATAAAATCAGACAAAACCCTAGAAATCTTAGAGATGAATCTGAGATGGGTTTCTGTTTAAAACAAACTTACCATCTCTTATGATTAGTGCGGAGACGAAGATCTGTCACAGTAGTTGCGCTGCCCCTCTTCTGATTCCTATGAGAGCTCTTTGACCCAAAGTCAAGCTTTTCTACTTAGAAGGGCTACCAATGGATTGGATCACACCCAAAATCCAAAATCCAAAATCGAAAATCCAAACCGATTATGGGCGTTTCGAGATCCAACAAGAATCCGATTCATTCAGACATCGGATGTTTTGAACTGCTCATGTCTTGTGCTAGCAATTGGGCCCTCCTTATACTGCTTAGGGCTGTTACTTAGGTGGGTTGGGCCGGATTGTGGATAAACCCTTGCCTTTGCCCAACCCGACCTCAGGCATGAAATGCTCGATCCGAACCCTACCCAAGTCGGGTTGGGCGGGTTAACACATTCCTCATTAACACTAAATAGTATAGTATTGGTAGGAGTTTATATAAAAGATAAGTGACGTGTAAAATAACTTAAATTTACAATTTTTTTTTTTTTAAATGTGTTTCAAAAATTTATGTACATCAAATTATAAGCAGATTTAAAGAGAGAAAAAAATAATAATAAGATTAACTAAAATAATTATTTTGATTTATAATAATAATTTTCAAGAAAAGAAAAACATTTAAAATTGTATTAAAATCATTGTATGATAATATAAAATAAAACGTGAATAACTTAGGTTTTCTAAAGGAGTCACCATTTTCTACCAGGAACGCTATGTCATTTACAACCTTAGCTTATTTCGGATACTTTAAGGCCTCGTACTTAAAACAAAGCATTAATAACAAATATTGATCATTTATCTAATGAAAAGAATCTCACATTAGTTTTGATATATAGATAACAAAAGCATACATATTGAAATATAAATTATGACTGTGGAAGAAATCAAGATAAGAAATATTTTTAAATTATAATCATATTAAATTCGGGTTCGGGCAAATTAGGGTGGCTGATACTTATGCTTGTGCCCAACCCAATTTGAGTTGAACATTTTTTATTTATTTTTTACTTGAACCCAAGCAAACTATGCCCAAACATGACCCAAGGTTGGGTTCAACCTAGCGGATTCGAGTTTTGTCGACCCAAGTTGCAGTCATAATCTTGCTAGATCAGCCTATCCGAAAAAACAAAGGTACTGTAGGCCTATCAAAGGATGTTATTCGAATAGAATACACATTCAAATTCGTATCCCCAAAAATCGGAAATGACTAAAATAAGGTAAAATATTTTAATATATACAAAAAATAATTTTTCTTTCCAAAATTACCAAAACGAATTAAGTCGATGGGTTGTCTAGCATTTTTAGTGAAAGCTAAATTGTTGGGGGTTAAAGCAAGCTATTAAAATGTTGGATATTACAACGTTTTAATCATTCAGAAGGCATTTTTGGTAAATCAATGTATTTTAACACATTAAAACGTTGGATTGTCCAACTTAATTAGTTTATAATCTCCGCACGCTAGTGTTTTTTGGCTAGCCAATTTATCTTCCTTGACTTCGGTTGAGTAACTTAATATCTCTTCCTTTTCGGACATGTAATCAAGTTTTTCTCACCGGTTTGGTAAATTTATATCAATCAAAGCTAACCTGAGGGGGTAACTTATTAAACAATAGCTCCCATTTTCATAGTCATTTGAGTTACGAAGTCTCCGACCCATTCCACGAAGAAACTAGCTTAAGATGGACTTCCATATAGACGCCTTCTCCTTAGCTAAATTGGGCCCGAAAACCTTTTAGCAAATAGAAGAGACGATCGTAGCAATCTCTAGGAGATTTATTCCTAAAACCATAAAAACTAATCATTGGTACATCTGTAGAAAAAAGCCCAAAATAATTGTTTTGATCTTATAGGAATCCCTAGAAACATCTTCCCATCTCAATGTCCTCATTTTCGAACGGTATAAAAAAAATCCTACTTCTTTTACTCTCGAACCCAATCATCTTCAAGGACTCAACCTTTGATTTTTCATCTTCAAAATCAGTTTTCAAGGTTAATATTCCATCTACTTCAACTTGCAAAAGTCAAGGTCATAAATAACTAAAAAAATGACGGAATATTGGGTTGAAGAATCAATGTCTTTTGACAAAGTTTAAATGCAAGATTGAAAAGTATAGATTGAAGATAAGGTTCAATCGATTCACATAAAGTTAAGATCTTGAACATGATGGATTATGAGGAAATAAAATTGAGAATTATTTGTTCAAGGTGTAAATTAATGTGAAAGATATAGAGAAATGTAGAGATTTACTTGAACTCGATCATTGGAGAGGATGACAACAAAGTGTGTAAAGAGAAGAGACGAATCTTTTACCGGATCAGATATATCTACATTCAAATCAAGTCAGATTTTACCAAAATGAATATACTGACATTTGAATGTGTATTCAAAATTCTTTTTTTTTTTTTTTTTTTTTTAAATATCTGAATTCGTATTCGATATCCAAAATTTTGAATATGAATTTGAATTAGATTTGGATTTTTTATTAGCTTTTGACGTCTAACCAAGGGTTTAGACCCATGTTAGCAATTCGGAATGTGGAAAAAATTCGATATGTGAAAATTTTGAGTTCTATTCGATTTTGGATCATAAAAATCATGTCTAAAATTCGATAAATGAATAATACATGGCATATGCTTTATACATGTATTATCAATCTCATTTCAAAAATTCAAAAACAAAAAATTTGGTAATATGATAGTGATGGTGATGTTAATGTTGAAGGCGATGATATGGTGATGATGGTAATAATAATGATGGTGATAATGAGGGCATTGAGGTTATTGTTCCATTGATTTATAAAATAAGATCAAAGTCAAGGGACAAATCAATAATTTGAAAAATTAAGGGTGTAATCTCAAATAAATGTAGATGGCTATGTCATTATTATTATATATATTTTTTTAAGATAAAAGAGACATTTGTAACCTAAAAAGGTGAATTTATCCAAAATTTGATTGCTTCAAAGTCGACTTGTGTTACACGTCAAGTTTATACTTTGCAACATACAACAAGTTACAATAACATTTTTTTTTACCAAGTTTTTAAAATTTTGTGAAAGTTGTAAAATTCGTTAAAAAAAAAAGAAACGTTTTGTCTTTTTTTTTTTTAATAACTTAAAATTCATGAATTATTCAAATAGTTCAATAGTCCAGAGAATAATAATTTTATTGAAAAAAATGAAAAATTCACGAATTTTCAAGAATTAATCGGGAGATTGCTAACAAGGGTTTAAACCTTTATCAATCTGAAGCTCATAAAGGTAAGGTCATGTTTGAAATTTTCCAACCCATTAAAATCGGGCCACACTAGGACTTAACAATGTGATCAAATCCGCTTTGCTACTATATTTTAGGATTAATTCATGACTTTATAACAAGACATCAGTAAAGAATACTATAAAATAACAAAATTAACTTCATATCTAACAGGTTTTTTTTTTTTCATTTACAATAGAGATTGTACCAGTTGTTTTAATCAAACGATTTTGAAATGCGTAGGAATTGAATACTTTTTTTATTTATAAAATCCAAAATCAACCTAAACCGACATGCCTATTAGTTTCAAACTTGGGCTTAGCCAACTTAATCTGTCTCTTTAGGAGCGAGTTAAGCTCTGCTCAAATATACCCAAACATCAAACTTCAAAATTGTTATCAAACATAGTCTTAGTCAAACCAAGAGTTTTGAGTAAGGAGATTCGATCAAAGAGCATGAAAGATGTTAGCAGGGGCGCAATTAGTAAGGAACTGGTGGGGGCAATTCCCCTAGAGAACTTTGGGACACCCTTATATTTTCAATTGATTACATGCCCCATTTGCCCCCATACCCTCACCTCTCTACTCTCTTCAATTTTTACCCCCACCCGCCCCCTCCCCTTCAATTTTTTGTTGACGACATTGCCTCTTGACCGAGCCTTCTCATATATTAATTGAAAATGACCTAAAAATCATTTTCTTCAACTTCTAATAAAAAATCTCTGAATTTCCCGTTAAAATCATTCATCTCCAAGTTCTTCAACTATACAATTTACCATAGTTTGCCCCCACTACAAGAAAATCCTGGCTCCCACCCTGGATGTTAGGTGCCCAACTCTTTCAAAAAATATTATAAGAAGTGCGAGTGAGGGACCATTAGTATGTATAAAAAGTTTACTAAATGGATTATGAAGATACCGTCCAAAAGACTGGGATTATTTAGAAAGAAATCCTATTAAGTAATTCCCACCACATTAAAAAAATACTAGAGAGATTAAAGAAAAAGGGCCTCCCTAACTTTCGGCAACCGAGGTATAATGTTGGTGACTATTTTATTAGAGGACACCATTGAAATAGGGGGCAAAATGTAAGACTAGTCAATAAATCAACGAAGTACAGCTTGTATCCAAAATTTAGTAAATTACTATGAAGGACCTCGGTTTTGGAATTTCTTACTTCAGGAAGTAGGATTTGAACAAGGGTTAGATAATTCAAATAATAACATTCATAACACATGATTATATGGTCCATACTTAGAAACGATCATGTAAACCTAGATCTTATGGTGTCCGTTAAAAAAACAAAATACATATTTTTTTATCTAGAAATTCTTTTACAGTAGATCCACAAACCGTGCACCTAAAGTATCATTGTGCCCGCAAACGAATAATGTACCATAATATAAGAATTATTAGGGTGCAAACTTGGGTGCCCCACTATCATGGGTGGTACCGTTACCCCATTTATTGAGATTCATAATGCTTAATAATAAGGTCAAGTTTTTTTCTTTGACTTTTCAATAATGCTGAAGTGACCTCGAGATTGTACCTCATATCGCTCATCTTGACGTGTAAGTGTATAGGAATCATAGATGGTTTCATTGAGATATGAATAAAAAAGAATCTATGGTTCCTACACACTTTCACATCAGGAGGTATAATATGAGGTACAATCTCGAGGTCTCTCCAGCACGACTGTTTATTTTTAGCTTTTTTAAAATAATTTTTTATGATTCTTTTGGAAGTTAGGAATGAGTGGCATGCTGTGTCCATGGCTCGTGCTCAGTGAGTGGTCACGTTTGCCAAGTTGTTCAGATTCCACATGTTTACTAAGGAGATCTTTTTGAAACGATCACTCCGCTTCAAAATTTTGGTAGAACTCTCTTCTATGGATTACACATGGTGTCTCTAAGAAAGTACGCCAAATATCAATGAAAAATAGGAGTTGGAAATAAAGATAAAAAGACACATGTTGCGAAGATGGTTTTGTCGAAATTTTGAAGTGGTTTGCCCGCTTTAAAGCCAGACTCATTTGTTAAGGTGTTGACTTCTTGGATCATGATTCCTTTGTCAAGGGCATGGTTGGTTTGATCGTTATTCTGTGCTTTGTGGATTATCTTGATCTCTTGTTCATACTTCATAAAGGTTCCCTAATGGTTAGGTCAAGAATTGGTTTTTTATCGTGGAGACGACTATTGATTCTTAAGTTGATTTCTAATTTGACCGTTAGGGTCATCTCTATGTTCTCATCGACTTGGGTCTCAATGAACAAACCGATATTTTCTTGAGTGATTCTCTAACATGTTAACTTTTACTTATACACACATCAATCCGCATATGCACAAATGTTTAATTACATAAAGGTTGTTGTTTTATAAGTAAAACATTTTTGAAATATTTATTGAAAGGGACATAAATTTTGCTATTTATTTATTTACATCAAAATAGCTGAATGGGTGTCAATGGATCGGTTCCTATGAATGTTGGAACCATAACCTTTATATTTTATCAGTTCCGGTTCCAATTTTAAAATAAGTGGAATTAGAACTGGAACCATAAAAAATCACAAGTACCCGTCAATTCTGATTCTCAAGAATCGAATGAGAAAAATTATTTTAAAATCATTATATAAAAAAATTCCTTCTAAAAACTAACATATTATTTGTAAAGCATCAACTTAATAATAATTTGTTCCACTAAAATGATGATTTAATGATTTTTATTTTCAAATATTAAAATTTATTTCCTTTATAAGTAATAAATTTAAAAAGAAATGACTCATCTTAAGCTCAAATATTTAATTTATATGAAATTTTGAAGAATTTTATATAATATATGTTAATTTTAAAATATAGGATAATCTTGAATAATGTATAATGTAAAAATAAATCGGTTCCAGGTTCCCGCAGGTATCCATTGGATAGAACCTAATGGTTCTGGTTCCTATCGGTTTAGTTCCATATTAGACCCGACTCTAATTGATTCCAATAAAAAGGGAATTGGAATCGGGATTTTCGGTTCAGTTTGGTTTCAGGTAAATGTACCCATTGACACCCTTAGATGAATGGGTACATTTACATTTTAGCCAACTTATGAATCTCCAATAAAACACCATTTTTTTCCAACAAAATACGACAAACCAGAATTAGTGTATTTTATATTGAAAATAAGGATTATAAATTTAAATTCAGCAAAATGAATACCTTTTTAGAAAAAAAGCAGTTCATTTATATGAATATAAAAAAATCGTATGGAAGTAAATTCAATTTTATGTCCTTACAAAGATATCCATTTGGATAAAAATAAAATATAAATACCAAAATGGTTATACACCCCATTGATAAATATATTTTAAAAATATGATTGAACCAGTAATTTTATCCCCTATGACTGTTTTGGTGCTTTTCCCTAAAAAGTAAGGCAGTGTATCCATTGTGATAAAAATAACATATAAATACTGGTTAGATACCCTCATTGATAAATATATTTAAAAATATGATTCAACCAGTAATTTTATCCCCTAAAAAGTAAGGCAGTGTATCCACTGTGATAAAAATAACATATAAATACTGGTTATATACCCTCATTGATAAATATATTTTAAAAATATGATTCAACCAGTAATTTTATCCCCTATGACCGTTTTGGTACTTTTCCCGAAAAAGTAAGGCAGTGTAAAAACGAAACCATAAAGTGGGGATTGACCACGACTTATATAAAATATACACTTATTAGAAAGAAAAGTTCATCAAAAAGAGGACAAAATGGTCGGTTTTTTGCTTTTCAGGAAAGGAAATTGGGCGGTTGGTGGATCCCACATGGGTCGGTTCCGTCAGTATATCAACCGTATATTTATACGGTCAAATACGTTCTCTACACTCGCTTACACTTTTTATTTTTTAAAATTTATATTTTTCTTTCACCGTAGCAGCCACAACTCTCAACTTATATACTTTTTAGAAGAGCTGATCTCACAAGTTGATCGACATTTGAAAGATTTTGGAGGTTCATCTGCTGATCCCGCAATCCGTTTTTTCTCGAACTTTCCCTGCATAGAAATCAGTCTAGTTCAATGGGTACGTCTTCGATTCCATCATCTTTGATCCCTTTTAACTTTATTCTCTCATCTTTGTGGTAAAATTATCTCTGATTTGTGATGTTTTTCTTGTTCAAGATTCTTCTTTTATGCGTAATCTAATATTTTTAGGTGATTTACGATCTGTGTTCGTTTTCGTTGTTCATGTTTTTAATTGAGTTGGTAGCAATTACAATAGTGATCCTGGAATTGCAGCCAAGAGTTGATTTGCATATAAAGGGCTACTTTTTTTTTTCTTTTTTAAATGTAAAAAAGCTAATTTTTATCGTTGGAGCAATACCCAGAAGATAATTTTCCAGGGATGATTACAGAAGTCTGTATCAATGATTTATCCCCTTTTGAGTTTTGGATCATAGTGGTTGTGTAAAGAGGTGGGGTGGGGTGCCAGAGATTTTTTACGGTCTTTGTGGTACTCGGTAAAGAACCCATCAATCAATTAAGCAAACACTATTGTAGTCTTTGAATATTGAGTAGCTGTACAGTGTGGAGGAAACAATGGGGTGCACTCAGTCAGATATTTCAGAGACAGTGTAGTTAGAGACTTTTCTCTGATGAAATGGATTCCTCAAATGTTTTGTTACAATTGTGGAAGATGGTATTATAGATTATCTGGATAAGATCCATGATGGGCTTTTTCATAAGGTGGTCGATATTTGGAGAATATCATTGTTGATGAGATGGAAATAATGACTTAGGGGATTGGACCCATAGCTTGGTTGGTTCACAAATTTTAATGCAACTTTGAGGTCATGAGTTCGAGTCCAGCTTACCTATCAAATAAACAATGAATTAGAGATGATTATTTTGAAATATACTTGTAAAACAAGGTCTTTTGAATATGACTTCACTTGAGATACAACAACAATAAAGCCTTATTCAGAAGATTTGGGTTGGCTAAAAATGAGTTCATATTTACTTTCATTACCTCCATCCACATTCTTTTGGGTCTCTCTCTCTCTTGATAGGTTCTTCCTCTCACTCTTAACTAATGACTTCACTTGAAATGAATTAGCTATTTGGCCCCTAGAAGCAATATCAAAATGTTGATGTGTTTAAGTGTGGCAGATGAGGGTACACTCGAAGGGTTAACACGGCAGTATATTCCTCTCTCACTTGAAACATCTTTGAGAGTTTTTTTTTCTTCAAATTCAGATTGAGTAGCATAATATAAAGCAGTTCATTGTCATGGTTGAATTATGAAGTTCTTATGTACTTTGAAAATTGCTAAATCTATTTGAAATATTGGAAATCATGGAATATGATTGTTTTTTATTGCAGAAAAGAGTGATGACCCTTGCTCCACCCAACTCATTGATGGAGATGGTACATTTAATGTTACTGGACTTGACAAATTTTCAAAGGAGGTGAAGTTGGGTGAATGTGGAATCTCCTATGCAGTGGTCTCTATCATGGGTCCACAAAGTAGTGGTATGCATTGCTACATCTCTAAACTTCCCTAATTCGAGTTTATTTTAGTAGTCAAATACTGCTACTATCGCCAGTTATCATTTCCTTTCTGCTACTATCTCTCAAAATATTTCTATTGCCAAATGTTCTCTCTAGTTTTTTTCTTTTTCTACTTTATTATTTCTTCTACCTTTTCTCACAATTCCTTCTCGTGGCTACTACTAGTCAATCATTTTGAAGCACCCTGACAGTTGAGTGATTTCTAGCTCCAGTAGTAATTAAGTACTTCTGTACATTTTGGAGTCCTTGTTCATGATGTTTTGAAGTGTTTTTGGCCCACCATGTTTGTGGTCTCTATTTATACCAATTTTTCCCTTCATTAGCATTTAATACCTGTATATTATTCGAAGTAAAATGTATCCGAAAAGAATTAAATCATATCTTCTATGATTTGCACAGGGAAGAGCACACTTTTAAACCATCTATTCAGAACCAACTTTAGAGAGATGGATGCTTTTAGGGGAAGGCAAGTTCTCATATCGTCACTTTCAAAATTTGTCATCATTCACCATATTTTGTTATGCTTTAGCATTATAAATATGAGAGGTCCTTTTCAGGTCTCAAACTACTAAAGGCATTTGGATGGCAAAATGCACTGGTATTGAACCTTGTACACTTGTTATGGATTTGGAGGGTACTGATGGAAGAGAACGAGGAGAGGTGTGTTTGCAAGTCTATTCATCCATTTTCATTCATCCATCTTTGATGTTATTGTGCATTAGTCTCTCCGTCATTGTTTTTATTATCACACATTTTGTTTGTGCCTTATCTTCATGACTGTTTCATTTTATACATTCGAAATCTTTTAAAAAACATAGTTTTTCACTTTAAGAATTTCAGGTTCATTGAGTGCCATTTTGAAAACAAATTCATTCTGGACTCCTGTATGTAAACCTTCTGTGTTTCATGTAACCTGCGCCGCTTTCTTTTCCAATCCTTGGATTTGTCACTTTAGCATGTCCTCTTCCTTATAATGTTATTGAGAACTAACAGTATCTTATTTGCGTCCATTTGGCCATCTGAGTTTTTTATGATCATCATCACTGAAGCCTTATCCCAAAGATGTTGGTTTTGCAAAACAAATCCCGATACTTGATTTATTGTTTATGTGAGCAAAATCAAGTAAATATTTGGATTTCAAAGGACTGTATTTACCCTGCATGGTTCCTAAGGATTTAGCTATCAATTGGATTTCTTACAATAGGTGTTGGAAAATTTGACTAAATCATAATTCAGTGTTTTCATCGTTTTGTTGGGATCCATTTTGCAGTATTGAACTAAAATTTGAATAAGCCCATCCATACTTGTTGCTCCTTTAATAATTTTTTTTTTTGTATTATTTTCAGGATGATACTGCATTTGAAAAACAAAGTGCCCTTTTTGCTCTTGCGGTATCAGATATAGTCCTTATAAACATGTAAGCAAGCATGGCTTCTCGTTCAATTGTGTAAATTGTTATTCTTTCTGTTTCAGGTGAGGTTTCTTGTTATAGTTTCCATAAGTAGATCTGTTTAATTATTTTCTTGTTAGGTGGTGTCATGATATTGGTCGTGAGCAGGCTGCCAATAAGCCTCTTCTAAAGACTGTGTTCCAGGTATTTTCTTTAGACATGCCTTGTGTAAGCAATTATTTTAAATCTTATTCATTCTTTTGATGGTATATCACTATTTCCATAAACAGGTCATGATGCGCTTGTTCAGTCCACGTAGAACAACTTTGCTGTTTGTCATACGTGATAAAACAAGGGTGCGTTTCCCAGATCCTATCTAATTTTGAGATTTGTACCTTCAGAATTTTTTTTCTCTTTCTTTCTTTGTTTTGAGTATTGATTGCTGCTTATTTTGTATGTTCTCCATAGACACCATTGGAAAATTTGGAACCTGTTCTGAGGGAAGATATTCAAAAGGTACGGAGGATTAGTGCTTCCTTACTTAATGCATCAATGATAATGGCGTTGTGTGTTTACCAATATTTTTGTTTGCAGATATGGGATACTGTTCCTAAACCACAAGCCCACAAGGAGACCCCATTGAGTGAATTTTTTAATGTAAGATTTCATGGGCTCACTCAATATAAGCTTTGCCATGTCTTTCCTTTTTTTTATATACTCGGAAGTGCTTATATTACTTGTGTTATTGTATTTAAATTGCCAGGTTGAAGTTACTGCTCTTTCAAGTTATGAAGAAAAGGAAGAGCAATTTAAAGAACAGGTACACAAAATATATTCTTATTCTTATTATTATTGGAGTTTGCCATGCCTACGGCACACATGGGCATCCTCTTTGGGGTTAAGGGGGTAAAAGAGGAAAAATAATAAAGTTGTAGGGCTATTATTAAAAATCTCTGGGGTCAAGAGGTAAAAGATGAAAAATAATAAAGTTGGAGAGGTACTATAAGAAAGTGGAGAGAAGAGGAAAGACAATAAAGTTGGAGGGGTAATGTTATAAAAGGGCAAAGGAAGAAAGAGAATAAAGTTAGGGGTATTTTTGGAAAGGGGAAGAAGAGAAAAGGTAAAACTTGTCTTTGAAATACGTTGTTTATGGGGTATAAATCTTGAGACAAAGAAAGTGGAACCCACAGTTGTGTTTTATAATATAGATTATTATTATTATTATAATTTACTTGTATCTTATGTGGTGTACTTTAGATTTTCATATATAATTGGATAACTTGAACCTATGAATTGTTTGTTAAATGACATATAATCCTTTTGGAAATGGGATTCTGCATAGCTAATTTTATTTTTCATTATCAATGAAAAATGAAGGTTGCTAGTCTAAGGCAAAGATTCTTCCATTCTATTGCTCCTGGTGGACTTGCTGGTGACCGACGAGGTGTAGTTCCTGCTTCAGGGTTTTCATTTAGTTCACAACAGATCTGGAAAATTATTAAGGAGAACAAGGACCTTGATCTTCCTGCCCATAAGGTGATGTTGTGATTAATCTCTCAATTGGAAACCACTGATCAAATATGTAGACTTTATTTTTATGTACGTTGTCATTCTTATTTGTAGGTTATGGTTGCCACAGTACGTTGTGAAGAAATAGCCGATGAAAAGTTTGCTTGTTTAACTGAAAATGAGGTACTCAGTGTTCATCGTCCAAATATTTCATTTTCGACATAATTTCAATGTATTTATTACTAGTAATGTGTAAAGAATTGATTACTGACCCTTGTATTTTCTTTGTAACTGTTGCAGGACTGGCGTCAGCTGGAAGAGGCTGTGCAGTCTGGCCCAGTTTCGGGTTTTGGAAAGAAGCTGAGCTTAATCCTCAAGACATGTTTATCAGGGTGAGTTTTTTTTTTTCAATGGAAATAGGTTTATTTGCACAATATTCATAATGCGGGCCTCTGTGCCACCTTATGATAATTTATCTGTATTTTCTTTTCTAATTCCTTACATAAGGACTCAGAAAATAGTAAAATACCAGATCCCCACCTACACAACTATGAAAAAAATTACGGCGAATACCTGATCAAATTGGTTGGGTCATATTGGAACAAGGTTCATGTTTAGCAGTCTAGTTTCTATCTGTAAGAGCGTATAGAAAAAATAGTTTATGACATATATGTAAATGACTCACCAACTTAGTTTACTCAAGTTCAATTGTTCTTCTATGTAAGAGCTAATGGACAGCTAAGGCTTCTTGTTTCTTTGGGTTGCTGAGTGTATTTTCCAGTGAACTTGTTTCCCTTTCGATATGGTTAAAACTTAACAGTGGTGTTCTGTTCATTCACCAAATAGTTTTTTATTTTTATTTTATTTGTTATTTTTTTTATTAGTGAGCATTACATTGTAATTTTTTTTTTCAGTTGCTTACTCTGTGCATTAAATTGATGATCTCATTGTTGAAGGCTTCTAGTTTGTCTTTTGCTTCTTGATATTCTAGTTTAGAGAAAATAGGCCTTTCTTATTACTTTCTTCACAGCACGCTGTGGTGTGAGCTCACGTAACCTAGTCATTGTGGCACAACTTTGTTTGTTGTTGTTGTTTACCAAAAAAAAGTTAAATTGGAACTACTATTTTTATCATCCAAAAAATCTCCTTGTTGTTGGTTGACATGTTTTGCACTTTTATTAGAGTTCTGGATGATATTGATATATCCATTACGAATTTTGAGTTGAGGCATTTATTTTCTTCTCGTGTAGGTATGATGCAGAAGTTTTTTACTTTGAAGAAAGTGTCAGGACTGCAAAACGTCAGCAGTTAGAAGTGAAAGTGCTGCAAGTAATGCTCCGTGCCTTCTGTTCTTTTAGAATTTACGACCTTTGTTCCATTTTTACCGTATGCATTGAGAAATATTGTTTTTGCCAGTGCGCATAATCTAATGACTTTGGATGTAAAATGATAACGCAAATTCTCTCCCGTATTCAATTTAAGGAACTATAGAGAATTTAAGATTTAGAAATTTTCAATTAAAACTTTTAGATCAGTATTTCTTGACCTAGCAGGACATGGAGTGAGCACCCATACACAAAATTTTGAGCAAAATCTAGGTGGTCCTTGAAGTATCCAAGATTGAGGCTTTTCTGATATGTAATGTGCAAATGTCCATGATTGATCAGAGATATAGGTTCAGAATTTGGCATGCATGCCTTTTGTATCTTCCAATTATTATTATTATGATGATGATGATGATGATGATTCTATTCTTTTTAATAGTTTTTTTTATTATTTAAATATATGTATCTACTTAATAACATGGTCTAAAACTTGCTATTTGTCGGAATCCGGTTGATTTAAATCAATTTGACCCGATTTTGGGTAATTATTTCAAACTCGGATTTATATAAAACTATATAGTGGTAAGTTTTCTTCATAATCTAACTGCTTTGGATTTGTAACTAAATATCTGTTCCAAGTTTGTGCATGAGTTTATGAACATTGAGTAATGTGATTGTCTTCCTAAGGTTGATTGATAAGAAGACTTTTTCTCCTTTTTTTATTTATTTTATTATCTTCTGATTGCATGTTTGATGATTTTTTAGCTAATCCAACCAGCCTATCAATCCATGTTGTCACATCTGCGGTCTATAACTCTAGATAATTTCAAGGAAGCATTTGATAAGGCTCTAAATGGAGGGAAAGAATTTGCCGTTGCTGCTAATGATTGCAGTCTATCTTTTATGTCAGTATTTGATGAAGGATGTGCAGGTATAACAGGAAACACTATACTTCCATCCTATTTGGTATGTATGTATACACATAATATCATGGTTTTGTCACAACGTTCATGTTTTCTGCTTCCTAATGTATTCGGGTTCGGGCACCTTGCTGTTTCTGTGGATGGCTTCCTTTCTTGTTGTATTCGGGCTGGTCACCTTGACCTCCCTTTTTTATTTTCTTTCCTTTTTAATAAATTCATCTTTACTTATCAAAAAATAAAAGAAGATATTGAGTGTTCACTGCTTTCCTATCCTATCCCATCCCATCCTATATATCCTATGTTTCTTTCATTTCTTTTTCTTATTATCACCACCACCACTACTAGCGGGGATACTTGAGCACCTGATGTTGAAGTATTGGAATTTTCCTTTTCGGAAATCATAAGACTACTTTATTCCACTTTTCATTGTTTGTCATTATAAATCAAAATGTATTGGTTTTAAGTGAATTTTAATGTAAATTTTATAGTTAGATATATTTAGTTAATGTTGGGAAGATCTTTGCAAGAGATAAAAAGTAAGAACTTTTGAAAATTCTTATTGAGTCTAAATAATTTTTTTTTATGGCATCTAAAAAGGTTTCTTAGAAAGATGTCAATTCCGTTTTCAAACATACAAAATATGAGAGGTTAGACATATTTTTTCTCTTGAACACGTTTCTTTAGTGAGGGTTTTGTAAGAGGATGAATCAGGGTTGGAGAGTTGGAGTCATAATGCTGTTGTGGTTGAATATTTATTGAAATAAAAATGTCTAAAGTGCCACTGGTGTACTATATTTTCCTTAGAGTTCACGGATGTTGAAAAAAATTGGCCAAAAGAACGTGTTTTTCTAATACATTATTATTAATTTTGTTCTTATTTGTGAATAAATGTGATGATTGAATCTGTCATCAACAAACTAGAACTACTGCAATTCAGCATTACTGTTAGTATACACATGAATCATTTTAATGAGAGAACATAGATTAATGATTACTTTTTATGCTTTTCATGTGATCAATTTTTTTTATATTTTTTATATCCACTTTACGCATAAGAAATGAACATAACCATCACAAATAAAGTGAAGGAAAGAAAAAACTGTACTGAAAGGTCACATAGAAGTCCTACAAACATAAGCCTATCAAAACCTTTGGCTGCCCACTTCTTTATTTTTTGTGTGCTTTGAATCACAAACCTGGATTTCATCCCAAAATGATCTAATTCTGATGGAGATGATGGGGATTGTGTCAACCAACCAACTACTCCAAAAGACTGATATGTTGGAGAGGGAGAGAAATATGAATATAAGAGGCACGGGACTTAACTGGGGTATGAGACAACTGAGAGTGGAGGAAAATATACACTCGATACTTCCCCTCACCTATAAGGGTGGAAAGAATCGAACCTGTGGCGTATACGAACCTAGCGCTCTGATACCATGTTTACCAACCAACTACTCCAAAAGACCGAACTGTTGGAGAGGGAGAGAACTATGAATATAAGACGGGACTTGATTGGGGTATGAGCACCCGAGAGTGGAGGAAAATATACACTCGACAGATTGTAAAAGGAGAGAAAATAGAGTAACATAAAAATCTGATTTTGCTAAGTTTCTTTTTCTTCTTCCACAATTTTAGATTGAGTAATTCTGCTGAGAAAGTGAATTGAAGTATCCCAAATCTAAGGTCTCAAATAGTTGTCTAATGGCTCCTGAAATGACTTCAATGCTGGGGGTATGAAAAGTGTATTCTCATTCAAGGGGCACTTAAAAGACTATTTACTGCATAGTGTTTAAGAAGAAAATATCGCTACAAAATACAACCAACAGAGACTGGTATGCCTTTACAAAGTCTAGGTTTACATTCTCTCGACCATGAACTGACTTAAAAATTTTAATGAATGCTATGGTACATTTTGTTTCATATCTATCTTAGGTGAATGGTATATTGATCTTATTGGGTTTACAGATGCACATATTGAACAAGCAAACTGGGACCCATCCAAAGTTCGGGATAAGCTTCAGCGTGATATACTTGCACACATTGCTTCAGTTCGTGCTTCCAAATTGTCTGAACTTATCTCCTTATATGAGGTATGAGAACATGGATAATATTTTCTCATCAAGTTTTCAAGTTCTAAATATTTGTGTTTCCTTGATTGAAGTGATATATACCCATGGATTCTATTTGTTACTCGGCACATTAAATTGTCGTTATGAATACTTAATTGACAGCCTTTGATATGCATGCAGGGAAAACTTGATAAGGCTCTATCAGAACCCACAGCCGCTCTTCTAGATGCAGCTAGCAATGATACATGGCCAGCCATAAGAAACCTTCTTCGTCGTGAAACAGAATCGGCTCTCTCTGGGTTCTCCAGTGCACTCACTGGTTTCGACATTGACGAAAAAACTGTCGATGAAATGCTTTCAAGCCTAGAGGGTCATGCAAGAAGTGTTGTTGAAGCGAAGGCAAGAGAAGAAGCCGGAAGAGTCCTGATCCGTATGAAGGACAGGTAGCACCACTAGAAATTCTTGTATATAGGGCTTAAAATGGGTTGGGTTCAGACCGAACCTGAGTATATCCATATCCAGATCCGAATTTTTTATTTGGATCCTATTGGCTAAAACCATATCCAAACCATTTTGCTTTCACTAAATCTAACCCGACCCAACCAATTACTTGATTTGGTTCGGATAATTTCAGACCATTCAACATTCTTTTTTCTATATTTCTGTTCTTATTGCTATACTATTCTACTTTACTATTATAATTTCTTATAAGAATTCATGTTATATTAAAGTAGTAGAAAAAAGATATTTTGAAAAACATAAGAATATAATTTTCAAAGCAATATATCATTTGGATCTAGGCAGATATAGGGATGGATGTGTATTCGACCCGGATCAAGGGTCATCAATCCATATTCGACCCATTTTTTCAGGTCTACTCCAATGGTCCAAACCCGTAAATTTGTATTATTCGGATAAAATCCGACCCATTTTATGCCTTGCTTGTATACAAAGCTCTTCCTAGTTGACCCAATGGGAGTATAACCATCTAAAATTATTTGCAGGTTTTCAACGTTGTTTACCCATGATTCTGATTCAATGCCAAGGGTTTGGACTGGGAAGGAAGACATACGGGAAATCACAAAAACTGCTCGCTCTGCAGTACGTCACAACTTCACATTTCTGTTGTTGAATCTTACGTTTTCCATTGCCATGTGGAGTACTAAAGATCTTACTTGTGTTTCAGTCCTTGAAGTTGCTCTCTGTTATGGCTGTTGTCCGGTTGGATGACAATGCTGACAATATAGAGAATACTCTCTCACTTGCTCTAGTGGATTCGGCTGGTAGTGGTGTTACTAACAAGAGCGTCACATCATTTGATCCATTGGCCTCAAGTACCTGGGAAGAGGTGATCATTTGTTGCTGTTGAAATTCGTTCTTGATGTGTTGTTAAGTCCATGGTTTAAAATATCGGAATGTATCGGTTGATATGTATCAGTATTGGCCAAGACAGATACAAAACATTGAACTTGAAACATTAAATGTTTCGGCAGTGTATTGTGTATGTATCAGCATACTATATCGATCTTTTCATTATCCGAAATAATCAATCGATGCGATATTTTAAACCATGCTTAAGTCCATGGTTGTATGACTGATTCCTTCTATTCTTTAGTTGTTTTCTATTTGGAGGTATATTTTAGTAAAAATGAACAGATGGGACCTTAGAGTGGAACTGCACCATTCGTCCTCGGGTTTCACCTGATGCCTAGGTTCCTTTTCTATGCGTGTGTGAACAATATTAATGTTGGGGAGGATATACTCCATTCATTGGACAGAAAAGGAGGAGGAAGATTTATTAAATAGAGATTCTATTGCCACACCAACTTTTGCTGACGCCTCCCCAACTCATATGCCAGTCACCAAAGAATTAGCACACATCCTGGGCTGGCATTAGCAAAAGTTGGTCTGGTAATAAAAAAAACTTAACGGTTATCTTGTTCTTGATTACCTCAGTTTGTTGTTGCTTATTTGATTTCTTGGGTCATAATTTGAAGCATAATTTTTCATGTACTCTTAATCTTTGGAGTGAGTAGGTAAATCAATTTAAATCTGTAGGGAACTACGATCTGTATATCTCTTTTGGCTTCAAACATGTTCAACATCTCAGCACCTGTTAGGGATCCATAATGAAATCACATCGTAATCATACCTATAAAATGCATCATTGACATGAGTTACGGTTATTTTTTATTATTATTTACTCCGATATCCAAATGGAAAGCTTTTAGGATTTAGATGCCCATGTCAAGAGACTGACATATTGTACTTTATGCTCGTTTACGAGTTAGATGGTATCCTTGTATCCTCATTTTGGAGGTAATAAAAAGACTATTTTCAAGAGATTATTCTCCTTACTGTAATGCATTCATTTGGGTTTATAATATGTTTTTTTTTTCCAGGTTCCCTCAACTAAAACTTTAATTACACCTGTCCAATGCAAATCTTTGTGGAGGCAATTCAAGGTGGAGACGGAGTACAGTGTTACTCAGGCCATTTCTGCTCAGGCGCGCTCTCAAACATACTATGTTTTTAAACATTATTTTTACTATTGGCACCCTAACTATTACTTATTCTCAACCATTCACTGGATTTTTATTTTATTTTAATTGGGTGTGATAAGTAAAAGTTGGGGTGCCAGTAGCAGCTCTCTATGATAATGACAACTATACCAATTTCATTTTCAGTAGTTTACCCTCCAAAACTTTTACTATCATCAAGGATGTCTGATTGGATTTCATTTTTTCAGGAAGCCAATAAGCGTAATAACAACTGGTTACCACCTCCATGGGCGATTGCTGCCTTGGTTGTCCTTGGATTCAATGAATTTATGACACTTCTAAGGTACTTAATCACCATTTTGTTGTGTAATTGAAGTACGTTTGTGCCAAAGCTTTCATGTCCTGCCTTCCTTATACCATTGTTTGTCTACTTTGGCGACTTTGCTTGGCAGGAATCCTTTATATCTTTTTGTCATCTTTGTTACTTTTCTACTTGTCAAAGCTCTATGGGTCCAGTTAGACATCTCGGGTGAATTCCGCAATGGCGCTGTGAGTATATTAAGCTAAAAGAGTTTATTATTATAATAATTATTATTATTAGGGAGCTTCTATTGCCATACCAACTTTTTCTAACAGCACCCCAAGCGTGTGCTAATTCTTTGGTGATTTACTTATGTATTGGGGTGGCGTTAGCAAAAGTTGTTGTGGCAATAGAATCTCTTATTATTATTATTATTATTTTATTATGCTGGCCTTATTCTTGATCTGTATTCACATGCAGCTTCCGGGTCTTCTCTCCTTGCTTACTAAGTTCCTTCCAACCGTGATGAACCTTCTAAAAAAACTAGCGGAGGAGGGTCAAAAGCCCGCGGCAGCGGGCCCACCAAGTGCAGGGAATGGTCTACACATTCATCGTAATTCAACATCAAGTGCATCTTCTAATATAACAACATCTTCAGAAAATGGGGTTGAACACTCGAGCCCTTTACAGCAAACACAATAAAAAAAGTTAGGCCAGCTAATATCATCGGCAATCATGGTCGATACTGGCCATGCAAGAACATCTTGTCAGATGCCATTGTTTTGCTTGCTATCATAGGACGTTGAAGGGGTCGTGCATGTGCCCTGGCATGTTTAACTATAATTGTGATTGGTGTTGGTTTTTGTTTACAAGCTTTATGGGGAGGGAGGGGGCATTGATGGGCGAAGCCCCCCAAAAATAGATTTTATTGTTTTTTTCTTTTTTGGGGCTCATGCCGGTGATTGTTTTTGGTTTGCCGTATGTGCATGAGTATGACAGTTAAGGTATATGGCTCTTCTTAATCATATTTTTGGATTTCTATTTGACATGCTATACGTTGCTTGTGAAAATAACAAGATTTATGTGTGCCTTGGTGCTTATGATGTAGGATGCCCATGTTATGTGATTAGTGTTTCGGGGCTCTAATCATAAAATAAAAGAAAATAGTGTCATTTTCCTTTTTGTTCATCTAGGTGCATTTCATCAAACAATTTTTTTGAATATTTAATAAACTTACTACAGATTTATTTGAATTGTGGAAAAGTTTCTTGAGACCAAGGATTTCAGAATAAGTAGAACTAAAGCCAAGTATGTGAAGTGTGAATTTAGAACTGACACACAAGAAGATGAATTTATAATAAAGAGTAATTGTTTAGAAATACCTTAAAGTGATCACTTTCGTTATCATTGATATGAATTAAAACGGGATAATTAAAATATAGGTATAATCATAGATTGTTATGTTGTCGTCAGATACCAATCAAATTAAAAGGGAAATTTTATAAAACAACATAAAAAAAAAATGATGATGGAGAGATAAATAGTGAAAAATTAGGAAAAAATAAATTTATAAATGAAATCATTCAATAAATGCAAGATTATCTCTCAATGGCCGGTAAATTAGGAGAAATTCGTTTGAACTCATTTAACAAAGCAAACTAAGATCGAAGTTGATGATGAAGATTTTAAAAGAGTGAGATGAAGATAAAAAAGAACAAGAATTGATATGGTGAAAGTACATATCGGCACTTTTAATAACAAAAGTAATGTAACTTTGAACAGAGTGGAATGGAGGAACATGAATCATTTAATCCATCATAACTTCTTAAGATTAAGACTTCGATGACGAGTACATATTTATCTGACTCACGAGTCATGGACATTGCAGTGGAAGTCTTGAGTTGAGTTTTAAAACTATCATCATAATTTATGTTACCAAATTTATTCTTATTAAATTGATTTTGAATGGAATGATTTGTACTGGGTTTGTAGAATACAGCAAACGTATACTAACCAATTAATGAAATCCAACCATTCTGATTCACTGAATTTTGACATTCGTTCCAAGGAACCATATACTGAGTTGCAACATTTAAAAAAAAAAAATATGAAAAATTCGATTGTACCTCTTAATCTTCCTTATTTTTCACACATACAAAAGAGGAGTCTTAATTCTAATAAAAATTTCAAACTTGTAATTGTATTTGTAAATATGGTGACAAAGTCGGGGTTTGGAAATAATTCCGTAAGAGAAACCTTCTGAAAAAGTTGGATCGAGAAAAACATTAGATAAGTTAAAAAATAAAAATTATTTTTAAAGAATAAAAAATGTACATTTCATATATTAAATGATAAAATAACACTTAAAAAAAGACTAAAAATAAAAACAATTTGTGATTTTTAAAAAAAATTATAAATGCATCAATTAAATCACATGATTAATCATTATTATTATTATTATTTTTAAATAGAGATTTTTTAAAAAGAACATAGATCCTTTGCCTCAGGATACGTATAATCATAAATCTTTTTATTGTGTATCGTGAGGCAAATGATCTACAGTTTTGTGATTGGGGTGTGTGTGTCAGAGGGAGGTGTTATATTATCATGACTCTTTTTATAAACTTGATGATTTTTTGAAAAATTCGTGATTTAATCGATAATTATGAAAATGGTGATTTGTCACTTGTATGCTTCAAGGATCGTTCGATTTGCACTCACATTTATGTTTAGTGCACCCACTTTCTTCCATACCATCCCACCCCAAAATGTTCTTCAAATGGGTGCTGTGAGCATAAATGGTAGGTGTAAATATCCTGGCCCAAGAGGACCAAACAACGGACCAGGTTTGAAGTAGGACCCATAACAGAGCAGAAGTTATTGGTCTTTTTTACACGTCGAGAAGAAGAAGAAAGTTCGACGGTTGGTGGATCCCACATGTTTTGGTGCAATGGAAGCCAGTCGTTCTCTAACTCTCTCGTCATCTCCACTACAGTAGTCGTATATTTATACGGTCAACTACGGAGACCATTTTGTCCTTGATACGTTCGCCCTCACTCGTGAATAAAGAGCTGATGGCGTCTATTTTTGTCTCTCCTGGTCTTTCCTGCAAGTTGACCGTCAATTCGAAAGATTTTGGTGGTTCATCTGCTGAGCTCTTAATCTGTTCTCCTCCACATTGCCACATAGAAATCATCTTGTTCAATGGGTATGTTTTCGACTTCATCGTCTTTGATCTTCTTTGAAGTCTGTTCTCTAATCTCTGCACATATTTTTCTTTGATTTTTGATGTTTTTCTACTTCAAGATGCCTTTTTTTGTGTAATACGATGTTTTTAGGTGATTTTACAATCTGGGTTTGTTTAGTTTTTCTTAGTGTTCTAATGGGAAGTCTGTAATTTTTTACTTGGGTGGTTAGTGATAGAGCTATTGGAATTTAAGCCTAGAGAGTTAGTGTAAGTTTTAGTTTTAGTTTTTTTTTTTTTTTTTTTGAAAGAAGATGTAAAAAAGGGCAATTTTTATTGTTGGAGTAATACCCAGAGGAGAATTTTCCAAGGGTGATTAGAGGGGCTTGTGTATAAGATTGATTTGTTTCCTTTGGATTATAGTGGTTGTGTATTGAGGTGGGGTGGGGTGCCCTCAATTCATTGTAGTATTTGGAGACAAAGTGATCAATCAATTAAGCAAACTCTATTGCAGAGTTCAAATCTTGAGTAGCTGCATAGTGTACAGGAAACATTTAGGTAGTGAGAGAAACTAAGCAACATTTCTTTTCTTCTTCTTTCTATTATTGTTTCCCGAGTTCAGTTCAGTTGCTTTCTGAAAGCTGGAAAAATCTAGCTCTTTGGGGGAGAGAGCGGATTCTCTGGCACTTAGTTCCATTTGCGGTTTGTTAGGATCTGTGGAAGGAGAGGAAATAGTTGAGTGTTTGAAGGAAAAAGGCCATTCGGTATAGGAACTTTTTTTTTTTTTGATAAATATAAATTTTATAAATTAAAAGATAAAAGGAGGCTGAGGTAGCCCCCAAACACCAAGAAAAGCAAAACTACACAAGAAGGAGAAAGAAATAAAGAAACAAGCCCGCTAGGGACTATACATCGCAAATATTATCCCAATTAAAAACAAAGTCTTGGAAACACGCTCCCTCAAAATTTTTACTCAGCTTTGACCATAGGAAAAGCAAACCCAAGATCTCTAATATCACCGTGTGAGACGAGCTCTCCTTGCTATGAAATACCCTGTTGTTGCGTTCTCTCCAAAGACCCCAAGCAATTGCGAATGGTAGGATAGTCCAAAGAAGCCTCTTTCTAGAATCGAAGATATTTAAACTCCAACCCTCTAGAAGCGCCCAAAAAGATGAAGGAAAAACCCAATCCACCTGAAAACGGGATAAGAAGAACATCCAAATACCTCGAGTAAAAGGACAATGAATAAGTATGTGATTAATAGACTCCCCATCCCTAGAGCAAAGAAAGCAAAAATTTGGAGTAATCCACCCTCGATAGATCAAATTATCCAAGGTGAGGATTCTTCCCAACGAGGCAAGCCAAAGAAAGAAGGACACCTTTGAAGGAACAGGAACGGACCAAACAATGGGAGGATAGAAGGGAACCTCACCCGCCGGAACTTGTTGTTTCTATTTTGGGCTTTGCATTTTTTTGGTGCAAGCAATTTGAGGAGTTCAAGGGTTTGATCTTTGAGGATTTGTTATTTAAGTGGGATTCAGTGTGTTTTGTAATTTGTATCATAATTTCGCCATCTCAACCATTGTTTTATTTGTTGAGTTTAGTCCCACATCGGACCCACATTGCCTTGTCTCTCTCCTTATAAGTTCTTGGGCCTCTCCACTCATAGCCAATTGGGTTTGAGTTGGACCCCAAAATTTATCATTTTCCAATTAATAAATCTTGTATGTTTCATAAAAAATAAAAACAAAACAAAACAAAACAAAACAAAACAACATGTAGACTTCTCTTCAAAGAAATGGATTCCTCAAATATTTTGAGATTGCAGGCTATCTGAATAAGACCGCTGATGGGCTCCATAAGGTGGTAGAGAGAGCATCAATATTTGGCAAATATTGTTTGACAAGGTGAAAATAATGAATTATAGATTGGACTCATGGCTTAGTTGGTTGACCAATTGAAATGCAACTTTGAGGTCGTGGGTTTGAGCCCAGATTACCCATCAAAGAATTAACAATTAGGGTTGATTCTTGTGAAATATACTTTTAAAAATGGGGCTTGTTAGTCAGGGGCGGATTCACAGTGGTGGCACTTGCCCCCACAAAAAATTTGAAAGTCTATGGACTAGTGAGTTATTGCGACAGATTTTAGGGGCGGATAAAAAAATCTGCTACTATTGCCCCCACAAAAAATATTTCCACTCTTAGCTGCCCCCACAAATATTGTTTTTCACCCTTAGTTGGTCCCACAAAATTTTTTCTACTCTTGGTTGGCCCCACATGGGCAAATT
Organism: Akebia trifoliata; assembly: GCF_017979445.1. Taxonomy (NCBI): domain Eukaryota; kingdom Viridiplantae; phylum Streptophyta; class Magnoliopsida; order Ranunculales; family Lardizabalaceae; genus Akebia; species Akebia trifoliata. The sequence continues at coordinate 2,466,347 of NC_141386.1, read as the reverse complement.
CCTGGCTCTGCCCCTGTTGTTAGTAATGATTCACTTGAGATGAATTGGCTATTTGGCTTCTAGAAACAACATTGAAAGGTTGATAGCATTTTTAATGTGGAAGACATGGTACACTAGGAGGATTAACATGAAAGCTTTTTCTATTTTTTTAAAATATTTATTTGTTTGTATGAAGTCCTTATGTACTTCAAAAATTGTTAAATCTATCTGTAATATTGGATATAATTATTTCTCTTTGCAGAAGAGAGTGATGGCTGTTGCTCTACCCAACTCATTGATGAAAATGGTACATTTAATGTCACTGGACTTGACAAGTTTTCAAAGGAGGTGAAGCTGGGTGAGTATGGAATCTCCTACACGGTGGTATCCATCATGGGCCCACAAAGTAGTGGTATGCATTGCTACTACTTCTTTGAACTTCTCAAATTTGAGAGTATTTTAGTAATCAGCTACTAAAATTTTCTGTTAACTTCTATCGATCAAAAAAAAAATTTCTGTTAACTTTGTTGAATGCCTTTTGTCTGGTTATTAGTTGGGTGTGAAGGTGCCAACTTGCTAAGTTGGTTAAAGTCTGTGAGTGTTGATACCATGAACTGTATTCAATACCCGCCTTCACCTACTATTTATAACCACTAACTTGCTTGCTTATAAAAAAAGAAAAGAAAAAGAATTAGGGTGTTTCCTTTATGCTGTTATCCCTTAACATGTTTCTATTGCCAAATGTTGTCTCTTGTTTTTTCTTTTTGTATACTATTATTTGTTCCATCTTTTCAAACAACACCTTCACGTGGCCACCATGGTTCAAAATTTTGTTTTGCACGAAAAGTTTCGGTTTTTTCATATTCCGATATGAAACAGGTGTGAAACCGGAAATTTTCAAAGTTTCTATAATTTCTCTGGGAAATCAGATTGTTTGACTTCGAGGTAATCTTCTTCAGTTTTTTTTTCTTTTCCTGAAAAAGAAAACGAATGCTGGATTGCTGTTTTCGTGGAATGATACGGCCTTGACCTTGCTCTTCTCTGGAAAACTGGGTTATTTAGACAAAAAATGCCATATTATGGTAAATATTTGAGATACCCGGTGTTTTCAAACTGATGACATGCCCCTTGACCACAGTCTTCTGTAAAAGATTTTGTTTTAAAAAAGGTTAATCAATGTATCGAATGTTTCTTAATGTTTTGGTATTGTTTCAGTATCGTTTCGGTGTTTGAAAAAAAAATGAATTAAAATGAGATCTTAAACCGTGGTGGTCACTACCAGTCAATGATTTTGAAATACCTTGGCAGTTTAGTGTTTAATAAATCCAGTATTAATTAAATGCTTCTGTATGTTTTGGAATCCCTATTCACGTTACTTTGAAGTGCTTTCGGTGCACCATATTTGTGGTTTCTATTTATACCAAAATATTCCTTTATTAACATTTAGTTCCTGCATATTATTCGAAGTTAAATGTATCATAAAAGATTGGGTTCACATTTTCTATGATTTGCACAGGAAAGAGCACACTCTTAAACCATCTATTCAGGACCAACTTTAGAGAGATGGATGCTTTTAGGGGAAGGCAAGTTCTCATATTGTCACTTTTACAATTTTGTCATCCTTCATGATATTTGGTTATGCTCTAGCATTATAAAAATTAGACATGTTTTTTTTTTTTTTTTTTCAGGTGTCAAACTACTAAGGGCATTTGGTTGGCAAAATGTGCTGGTATTGAACCTTGCACACTTGTCATGGATTTGGAGGGTACCGACGGAAGAGAACGAGGAGACGTGTGTTTCCTAGTCTTCATGCATTTTCATTCTCTCGTCTTTGATGTTATTGTGCATTAGTTTCTTCACCATTTTTATTTTTATTTTTTATTATTGTATCTTCTTGGTACTTATATCTTTATAACTGGCTCAGTGTATACACTAGAAATCTTTTAAAACTTATCTTGTTTGTGTCCATTTGGCCATCTGAGATTTTTATGATCCACATTATCATTGAAGCCTTATCCCAAAGATTTGGCTTGCTAAACAAAGCACGATACTCGATTTATTTTTTCGGGTGAGCAAAATCTATATAATATTTGGAATTGTAAGGACTGTATCGACTTTGGATGGTTACTAAGGATTTAGTCATCAATTGGATTCATATAGTACGTGTTGGAAATTTTGACCAAATCATATAATGATGTTTTCAACATTCTGTTGGGATCCATTTTGCAGTATTGAACTAAAATTTGAATAAATGCACCTATACTTTTTTCTATTTATATTAAATTCTTGTATGATTTTTCAGGATGACACTGCATTTGAGAAACAAAGTGCCCTTTTTGCTCTCGCGATATCAGATATAGTCCTCATAAACATGTAAGCTCACTGGTTTACCTTAAGCAGGCTTCTTGTTCAATTGTCTAAATTGCTATTCTTCGATTTCAGGCTAGGTTTCATGTTATAGTATCCATGAGTAGAATCTCTGTAATTATTTGCCATTTAGGTGGTGTCATGATATTGGCCGTGAGAAGGCTGCAAATAGGCCTCTTTTAAAGACTTTGTTCCAGGTCTCTTTCTTTCTTTCTCTCTCTCTTTCTCTATATATATATATATATATATATATATATATATATATATATATATATGGTCAGGTTCGGCAGCCAACATTGGGAGCCAAAATTTGTCCTATATGGGTTAAAAGTTCCGGACTGGGCTGATTTTTTGTGAGGATGACCTCCTCACCATAGAGATCATCCTCACAAAAAATCAGCCCAATCTGAAATGTTTAACCCATATAGGACAAATTTTGGCTCCCTAATGTTCGTAGCTGAATGGGACCCATATATATATATATTTGTTTTTTTTTTTTTTTTTGAGGGGTTTGCTGGACTTGAACCAATGACCTCAAAGTTGCTTTGCAATGTGTCAAACTAAATGAGTTATGGGTCTATAAGCCCATTTATCTTTGGATATACCTTTTGTAAGAAATTATAAATCTGAAAAGCTTTAATTGTTCATGCTTTTGATGATATTTCTTAATTTCTGTAAACAGGTCATGATGCGTTTGTTTAGTCGTTGTAGAACAACTTTGCTGTTTGTCATACGTGATAAAACAATGGTGTGTTTCCCCAGATCCTATCCAATTTTGGGAGTTGTAGCTTAAGAAAATCTCTCTCTTTTTTTTTTATATTGCTGCTTACTTTGTGCATTCTCTATAGACGCCATTGGAAATTTTGGAACCTATTCTAAGGGAAGATATTGAGAAGGTATAGTGGGCTGGTGCTTCCTTCTGCAATGCATCTATCATAATGATGTTGTCTCTTTACGCACTATTTTGTGTGCAGATATGGGATACCGTTCCTAAACCAGAAGCCCACAAAGGAACCCCATTGAGGGAATTTTTTAATGTAAGATATCACGGGCTCACCCAATATAAGCTTTGCCGTGTCTTTCCGTTTTGCTACTATGAAATGTTTATATTATGTGTGACTGCTGTTTAAATGGTCAGGTTGAAGTCACTGCTCTTTCAAGTTATGAAGAAAAGGAAGAGCAATTTAAAGAACAGGTACACAAGATATATGAAAAGTCATCTAATAAAACTAATAATGGCATTATTGTATTTGTTATTATTAGTAATATTATTTTATTCATTTGTATATGTACCTTGGATTTTCATGTGCAAACATGGTTTCAAATCTTGGTTTGATGCTTGTCTTGTCTGTGGACGAACGAGTTGTCTCGGACGAGTCAACTTGCATTGGACAAGATAAACCATTTAACTCGGTTTATAATTATTTATTCATATATATATATATATATATATATATATATATATATATATATATATATATATATATATATATGAAAATAATAATAATTTTTTTAATAAAATAAGGTAGCTTAGAAGATGGTTTATTATAAAATCATATTTTATTTAGATAATAAATGTTTAAATCTAAAAAAGTTAATTATTTTCATTAAAATATACAAAATCCCGGTTGATTCGGATGAGTTTTACTGGCTCGGCTGAGATTTTCAAAATATAGTCCGAGTCAACTTGTTTGTCTCGCGAGATTCTGCATATGTGAGATGCCACATCTATTTGTCTCTTCATGGAAGACACCGATGATCTGTTTGTTAAATCACGCTATTAGAAATGGGATTCTGCATTGCTAATTTTTTTACATCATTAATGAAAATGAAGGTTGCTAGTCTAAGGCAAAGATTCTTACATTCTATTGCTCCTGGTGGACTTGCTGGTGACCGACAAGGTGTAGTTCCTGCTTCAGAGTTTTCATTTAGTGCACAACATATTTGGAAAATTATTAAGGAGAACAAGGACCTTGATCTTCCTGCCCACCAGGTAATGTTGTGAATTGTGATTAATCTCTCAATTGGAAACCAATAATCAAAGATGTAGACTTCATTTATCCATAACTTGTCATTCTTATTTATAGGTTATGGTTGCCACTGTACGTTGTGAAGAAATAGCCAATGAAAAGTTTACTTGTTTAACGAAGAGTGAGGTATTTAGTGTCCATTGTCCAATATTTTCAATATATTTGTGAAAAATAGATTATTGGTCTTCATATTTTCTTTGAAACTGTTACAGGACTGGTGTCTGCTGGAAGAGGCTGTGCAGTCTGCTCCAGTTTCGGGGTTTGGGAAGAAACTGAGCTTTATCCTCGAGACATGTCTATCAGGGTGATTATTTATTTATTTATTTTAATTTTGTGATTTAGCATCGGAAATAGATTTATTTGCACAATATCCATAATGCTGATCTTTACTGCACCTTATAATAATTTAGCTGTATTTACTTTTATAATTCCTTGCTTAAGGACTCAAAAAGTACCGGATCCCACCTAGGCAACAATGAAAATATATGTTGAATGCCTGATAGAATTGTTGGGCATATTGGAACAAGGTTCATGTCTAGCGGTCTGGTTGCTTCCTTTAAGCATCTAGAAAAATTGTTTATGACATATATGTAAATGATTCTCCAACTTAGTTTACTTGAGTTAAATTGTTACAATTAATTCGTCATACTTTTGTTCATTTATTTATGTAAGAGCTAATTGACAACTAAGGCTTCTTGTTTCTTTTGGGTGCCGAGTTCCGGTGATCTGGTTTCCCTTCCAATATGGTTAAAAACTTAATAGTGGTGCTGTGTTCGTTCACCAAATAGTTATCGTATTTATTAGTTAGTATTACCTTGTATTAGTTGTATATAAACTAGAGTTGGCCCCATGCCTATGGTGCAAGCATCCTCTTTTGGGGTTAAAGGGGTAAAAGAGAGAGTAAAGTTATACGGGTGGGGTATAATTGAAAAATGGGATAAAAGAGGAAAGATAGTAAAATTGGAGGGATATTATTGAAAAAGGGAAGGGGAAGGGGAGGAAAGACAATAAAGTTGAAGGGGGTGAAGAGGAAAGGCAATAAAGTGGGGTAGTGTGGACCCCACTCCATTGTAGTTGTAGGGGGACGTATATAACCCACAAAATTGTAGCTGGAGTGGGACCCACCGTTGTGTTATATATATAAATAAACTATTTATGTAATTATGTATTTTCTCAGTAGCCTAGTATGTGAGACTGAATTAAATTGATGATCTCATTGTTGAAGGCTTCTAGTTTGTTCTTTGCTTCTTGATTCTAGTGCAGAGAAAATGGACCTTTCTTCACAGCATGCCATGTTGTGAGCTCATGTAACTGTCATTGTAGTACAACTTTGGAATTTTTCTAATTTTTTTTTTTAACTTGTAACTAATATTTTAATTATCGAAAGAATCTCCTTGTTGGTTGCAATGTTTTGCAAGTTCATAAGAGTATCTCTTCTGAACGATATTGATATATCCATTGCGAATTTTTGAATTACTGAGTTTGTTCTTCTCTTGTAGGTATGATACAGAAGTTATTTACTTTGATGAAGGTGTCAGGACTGCAAAGCGCAATCAGTTGGAAGCGAAATTGCTGCAAGTAATTACCTTAAGAGCATTCTGTTCTTATAGAATTTATAAGTTTTGTTCCATGTTTTACTTTATGCATAACATAAACATTATTTTCGCCGGTTCACATAATCTGACGACTTTGGACGTAAACTCATAACAGAAATTCTCTCACATATTCAATTGAAAGAGCTATAGAAAATTTCTTGACCCAGCAGTGCATCGAGTGATCACCCATATATAAAAAATTGGGAAAAAAATTAAAATATATTATTACTTAACAGAATATTGAATAAAATTACAAAATTTCATATTAAAATATAATATAAATTTGTAATTTTCAAAGCTTTGTGAATAAGTCAGGATAAAATGGCCGATTGAAAGAATAGTGAATTAATCGTAACTTTTAAAAAAAATCAGAGAATTTGTCATTATTGTATTAGCTAGTAATGTAGGTTCATAACCTGGCATGAGGCCTTTTTTATTGTCCAATTATGATGATAATGTTAGTCTGTCGTAGGATGCTAAAATCATGTTGTTTCCTAGCAATTTTTTGAGAGATTCTATTTCCACACCAACCTTTTCTAATGCCACCCCAATTCATATGTAAATCACCAAAGAATTAGCACATCTTGGGGTGGCATTAGCAAAAATTGGTGTGGCAATAGAGGCTTTCTTTTTAATTGGTTAAATGTATGTATCTACTAAATAACATTTTCCAAAACTTGCTGTTTGACTTAGAATCTGGTTGAATTAAATCAGTTTGGCCAGATTTTGGGTAATAATCCAACACACTGATCTATATAAAGATATGTAATGGTGAGTTTTCTTCCTAACTGGGCTGATTTGATTTGTAACCAAATATCTGTTCCAAGTTTGAGTATGAGTTTATAAACTTTGAGTAATATAATTGCAAAGGTTGATTAATAATAAGTCTTACACTCTTTTTTCTCTTCTGATTGCATGTGTTTTGATGTTTTTTTAAAGTTAGTCCAACCAGCTTATCAGTCCATTTTGTCACAACTGCGGTCTCGAACTCTGGATAATTTCAAGGAAGCATTTGATAAGGCTCTAAATGGAGGGGAGGGATTCTCTATGGCTACTAATGATTGCAGGCTATGTTTTATGTCAGTATTTGATGAAGGATGTGCCGGTATAACACAAAACACCATACTTCCATTCTATTTGGTATTTATGTATACACATAATATCATGGTTTTGTCACAAGGTTCATGTTTTCTTCTTCTTGCTTTTCAAGCTCCTCTCTTACTTCAAACAAGATCTTCGTTTCTCAAGCTTAAATTTTGTCTAAATTCCTACTGACTTGATCGTTGGAGTATTTTCACGGGAGGCCACTGGAGAATCCAAGGGAGGGAAAGTCACTTGATTGTTGATCTCTTGAGATCCAGATTGTTACCCACATAGTTATAACTATTTTTATTGTTAGGTTTAATTGTGAAGACACGGTTTTGATTCCATGTTTGTGGTATTACCACATAACCTTTACCACCTCATCATGGTGAGGTGAGGTGGTTACTATTACTATTTCCACCACCAATATTGACGGGGCACATGCGACGATCCTGATACTCAAGTACTAGAATTTCCCTTTTAGGAAATTATAAAACTGGTAGCCTCTTGATTTACCTTTTTGCATGTCGGGAAGCTTCCGTGGGGTCAAGGTCTAAGGGATTAGTCCATATCCCGAAAGGGAATATCCTACATTATAAAAAAAAATAAAAATCATAAATCTAATTTATTTCACTTCTCATTGTTCTTCATAATAAATCAAATTGCATAGGATTTGTAAATAGATTTTATTGCTAGACATCTACAGTTAATGTTGGGATGATCTTGGTAAGAAATTTCTAATGTTGGGATGATCTAAAAATTGTTTCTTAGATGTTAATTTTGTTTCAAACATACAAAATATAAGAGTCTGGACATTCTTTTTTTCTTGACAGATTTCTTTCGTAAGGGGTTTGGAAGAGGATGGATCTAGGTTGGAGAGTTGGGAGTCATGATGATGTTGTGGTTGAATAATTATTGACATCAAAATGTCAAAAGTGACCCTAGTGTAATTTGTGTGGCCAAAAGTATCTGTTTCTCTAATAAAGCTTATTATTAGTTTTTTTTATTATTATTTGCGAATAAAATGTGAAGGTTGAATTTTTCATTAACCAAATAAAACAACTGCGATTAAACATTACAATGCTTACATGAAGCTCTCTAATGAGAGAACATAGATTAATGATTACTTCATTTTTTTATGCATGAATCACGAACCTGGATTTCATCCCTGAATGATTTTCTATCCATTTGATCAAATTATGATGGAGATGGGACATACAGAGATGGAGATTATAACAAAAAAGAAAGTAGGGTAACATGGAAGTCTGATTTTGATACATTTCTATTTCTTTGTCCACAATGTAAAATTGATTAATGGGGCTGGAAAAGTGAACGAAAATATCCATAGTTTCAAATGGCCCCTAAAAGTCACTTATATATATATATATATATATATATATATAATTATTTTTATTTATTTATTTTTGGGGGGGATAAGAAAGTGAATTCCCCTCTGACCCCTTGGGCTGCAATTTTTTACCTTACAATTCTGTAGTGTACTGATCTTATTGAGGTTACAGATGCGCAAATCGAACAAGCAAACTGGGGCACATCCAAAGTTCGGGATAAGCTTCAGCGTGATATACTTGCACATATTGATTCAGTCCGTACCGCCAAACTGTCCGAACTTCTCTCCTTATATGAGGTATGGGAAAATGGAATCCAGTCTCCTCTAGCTGGTAACATTTTTTCACGAGTTTTCGAGTTGTAGATATTTATTTGTACTGGGTTGAAGTAATATTTACGTGCAGATTGTATTTGTTACTTGCATATTAAATCTGAGAACTGCTATTGGCTCCCCAACTTTTACTTATCACACCCCAATTAAAAATTAAAAAAAAAAAATCAAGTGAATGGTTGAGAATAAGTAAAAGTTGGGGTGCCACTAGAAGCTCTCTTGTTTTTTTTTTTTTCCGTGTGTGCTAGATTTCTATTTTTTGGGTTTAGGATTTTATATGAGCCTAGTCATAATCGTAAACAACTACTGAAATTGTTTGAATGAATGTTATAATGTTGAGATTATAATTGGAGCCAAACCTTGGTAAGGTTTGAAGAGTGTGATCAATCTTTAATTGGTGAGTGATAAATAGTTTTAAAAATAGGGGTGTGTTAAGTAAAAGTTGAAGTGCCAATAGGAGCTTTCTTAAATTTTCATTATGAACACTAGAGTTTTAACTTGGTTTGGTTTGAGGCTAAATTAGAACTGAACTGACATAAGTCGGTTTCACTAAATAAGAACCAAAACCTAACCAATATGCCATTGGAGCCAAACTGAATTAAGGTCGGTTTGGTTCGGTTCTATGGGTTGCTAAATTCTATAAATTGAAAGTTAAATTTTTTTTTTTAATGAAAAAACAAACGTGTAATAAACATAAAATATTTCATATGATAAATTATTAATTTATTGATAAAAAGTAATTAATTAATCCATAAAAAATCATTAATCTATGTCCTATCCTAACTCCTAAAATATTTCCTAATTATATATATATACATTTATTACATGAGGGTTCGGTTCTCGGTTTGGTTCAGTCCTATACAAGCTTGATCCGAGAACCGAACCAAATTGATCGGTTCTCCATTTTCTCAATTTGGAACCGAACCACAAATTGTTTGAAACCGAACCAAACCACCCCAAAGTTGTCAGTTTGGTTTGTTTCTCGGCTTGAACCGGACTAAGTTGCACCCCCAATGAACGCTGAATCAATGGAGATTATCTTTGATATGTGTGCAGGGAAAGCTGGGTGAGGCACTATCAGAACCTGTGGGATCTCTTCTAGATGAAGCTGGCAGTGACACCTGGCCATTCATAAGAAGCCTTCTTCAACGTGAAACAGAATCCGCCAAAACTGACCTCTCTTGTGCACTCGTTGGTTTTGAAATTAACGAAAAAACCATGGATGAAATGGTTGGAAGACTAGAGGGCCATGGAAGAAGTGTGGTAGAAGTGAAGGCAAGAAAAGAAGCTAGTTTGGTCCTGATCCGTATGAAGGGCAGGTTTTCAACATTGTTTAACCATGATTCTGACTTAATGCCAAGGGTTTGGACCGGAAAGGAAAATATCCGGAAAATCACAAAAGCTGCTCGGTCTGCAGTATGTCACAACTTATCATTTCAGTTGTTGAATCTTAAATTTTGAGAGCTGCTATTGGCACCCCAACTTTTACTTATTACACCCCAATTTCTTAAATTACTTATCACACCGCAATTAAAGATTAAGATTAAGGCACACTCTTCAAACATTACAAAGGTTTGTTTCAAATTATATTCTCAACATTACAAAACATTATAACGCTCGTACAAACAATTTTAGTAGACCCAAAAATAGAAATCTTGCAAAAAACAAGAAAAAAGAGAGCTTCTATTGGCTCCCCAACTTTTACTTTTTCTCAACCATTCAGTTACTTTCTTTATTTTTAATTGGGGTGTAATAAGTAAAAGTTGGGGTGTCAATGGATGCTCTCTACATTTTTCTCTATTGACACATGGAGTACTGAAGATCCTACTAATTCTTGCGTTTCAGTCCTTGGAGTTGCTCTCTGTTATGGCCGCTATCCGGTTGGACGACAATGCTGACAATATAGAGAATACTCTGTCACTTGCTCTATTAGGTTCTGCTAATAATGGTGTTACTACATCCGACCCACTGGCCTCAACTACCTGGGAAGAGGTGTGACCATCTGTTGCTGTTGAAATTCGTTCTTGCTGCGCTTTGATAGTATGATTGAATCCTGGCACTCTTTAGTTGTATATATATATATATATTTTTTTTTTTGGGGGGGGGGGGCCCGCTAGAAACTTCTCTTATGATCCAAAACAGCTAAAGAAGCATCATTTGCACCTGGTTCTAACTCGATGCCTAGGAAGTTTTTCCGAAGTGCAATATTGAAGTTGGGAAAGGGATACTCCATTCCTTGGAGCAAAAAGAAATTTTATAAAATTCTGGAAATCTTTATGGGTCTTCTTGTCCTTGATTACCTCAGTTATGATGTAGCACGGACGGGACCAAAATTATTTGGGATTAAGAGCCGAGGACAATTTGGGCTTGGACCAAGCATTTAATTATCTAGTGTTTTAGTCAGTCTTAGGTGTCTGTTCCCTTCTCAAGAAAGTGTAGGAAAATTTCATTATCTTGGGTTTGGTGTTACTGGTTGGAATTTGTGAAAAATCTATATAAGGAGGAGCTTAGGGTGTGGGGGAGAGTCCGATCCATTAGAAATTTTCTGAATTTTGTTTTGAACTCAAGATTGTAGCTTGTATTATCAGACTTATGGTCCTTTGTACCATCCTCTTTGGATGAAGATTTGATCTTATAGTTTTTTTAATTTGTCTTTAGTTTTGTTCTCCGATCTCCAATCGCATCAAGTTTGTTATTAGCTTCTTTGATTTCCCGAGTCATTACTTGAAGCATACTTTTTATACATCCTTAATCTTGTAGTGTATGAGTAGATAAATCAACTTAAATCTGTAGTAACTACTATGTATTCGTTTTAGCTTCAAACATGTTTATTGTGTCAGCATGTGTTCGTGATCTATAACAGAGGAAATCATATAATATGCTTGAGATATGGTGGCATGCATTCATTTAGGTTTATAACTAATGTTATCTTCCAGGTTCCCTCAACTAAAACTTTGATTACACCTGTCCAATGCAAATCTTTGTGGAAGCAATTCATGGTGGAGACGGAGTACACTATTACTCAAGCCATCGCTGCTCAGGCACGCTCTCGAACATACTATGATTTGAACATTATTATTTTGAAAGATATAAACTACATTCATAATAAATAGAGTAATGGTTTGGGTGATCATCAATATGAAAAAAGTACAAAAATTATTGTTGTGAATGATGTCTGATTGAATTTCATTTCTCCTTTTTTGACATTTCAGGAAGCCAATAAGCGTAATAAGCGTCAGAAAAACCAGTTACCACCTCCATGGGCAATTGTTGCCTTGATTGTCTTGGCACTCAATTGTTTACGTGATTGCTTTGATTGATCACCGTTTAGCAATGTAATTGAGTGTAGGTTGGTTCATAAGCTTTCAAGATCTGCCTTCCTCATACCCATTGTTCGTCTACTTTGGCGATTTTACTTGACAAGAATCTTTAATATCTTGGTGTCATATTTGTTGCGTTTCTAGTGGTCAAAGCTCTGTGGATCCACTTAGACATCTCGCGCAAATTATGCAATGGTGTGCCGTGAGTGTAAATCATCACCATTTATTAAGCTAAAATATTTTTTTTTTCTTCAAGAATTTATGCTGGCCTCATTCTTGATCTGTGTCCACATGCAGCTTCCAGCCAGGGATTCTCTCCATGTCTACCGAGTTCATTCCATCTGTGATGAACACTAGCGAGAGGAAGGCCAAAAGCCCGTGGCAGCTGGCCCGCCAAGTGCAGGGAATGGTCTACACATTCACAGTCATTTGACATCAAGTGCATCTTCTGATATAATATATTTGGAAAATGGGTTGCGAACTTGACAACAAACCCAAGTTAAAATTGAAATGATATGAATCTAAACCAAATAATGTACTAGTGCAAGAGGGTTTTTTATCGTATTTCCTTTAGAACCTTTTTACGTTTCGAAATTGGAGTCACCTCATATATGATTTCGATTTTTATTATAGGAAACTAGAACTATTGTATATAGTAGGTTTTGATTCTTGGTATGGGACCTTTTGACACCCCTTAGTGTTGATGGAAGTAGACATTTGTACCAGTTTCCAACTTTTCATTGTAGAGTGGACAGCATGTCATTTATTTGGAATAGTATCAGTTAAAAAATTATTTCTGATTGGCATGATTCTAAAATACAATTTGGATAAATATTTTAATTTAATCAATAGTACAACATCTTCTGAAATTACAGTTTGATTCATTTGTTAAACCCTTATCGACCCAGACAACGAGCTTTTATGGGTCAGCCCTCCCTTATCTCAAACGAACTACAATGCAACGGTAATCCACACAAAATCTGCTCTCCCAATCAAAAGCAGCTACAAGTCGAAATGTTGATACAGTCGACCCACGGATTGATTTCAAACAAGACGATGGATGTTGTTGTCTTAGAACTAGATCACCTCACGTGGAACGTTTATTGAAGTTCACTGGAACCTGCTTGACAACTATGACAAACTTTGCTTCTTTAATAGATTCGAGTGATCCCAAGAGCCATTATTGAAGAACTATACATGCCATAATGACCCAACCCTTCCGGACCTTGAATATATCCTTATTTCATATTGATCCATGTTGGTCTTAAGTTGCTCAAATGTGAACTTCAAACCCGCATGCAGTTCTTCCATGCTAGCTGTTGGTGCCTCGAGACAGACCTCTTACTCTCTGCCAGAACCGTCTACTCCTCTCTGTTCTCGTCGGTCCCAGACTTAAGTTCCTCCTAAGAGACCCTGAACTCTGTTGCCCAAATCTTAACGATGAACTAAATATTTCCGACGCAGAAAATGCCCTACCAGTTTCGAGACCAGAATCATAGTTTGGGTAATGGGCACTCGAAGGTTCATCAAGCTGACCCGAACACGTACTACTCCTAACATCAATATCGATGATAGACGAGTCCTCTTGACCACAACTTTCCAAACCTGCTTCTTTTGTATCGTCACACTCGCTACAAACAAGCTTTAAGGCTTGTACAACCTCACCCATAAAGGGTCGGTGTGAGACTTCTGGCTGCACACACATTGAAGCTATAGCTGCCACCTTGGCCACACTATCAAAGGGAAAATTAGATCCTAGAGATGGGTCGATGATCATCTCTAACCCATCCTTACTTGTGAGTTGTGGACGAGCCCAAGCAACCAAGTTCTCTTGCCCTGGTGGCTGTGACATGTCGATGGGTTTTCTTCCTGTTAGTAGCTCGAGAAGGACTACCCCATAGCTGTAAACGTCACTCTTTATGAGAAGATGCCCTGTCATTGCGTATTCTGGCGCTACGTAACTGAGAAACAAGAATTATTAGAACAATATAAAAGCACCCATATAACACATAACAATCCTATGTCACCTGGACGCCGATATGGGTCGTAGGGGTGGCAATCTTAACACAACTCGAAAGCGACACGATTATTAAACAGGTCAGGGATATCAACTGACTTAACCCGTTTAGTTATTGTGTCATTAATGTGTCGTTTTAAATCATGAAACATAGGAGGTATCTCAAATATCAACAATTATTTAAGGGCTTTTAAAATTGCCCATACAGCACATAACGAGCCAATGTCACCTGGATGCCGATCTGGGTATTGACCTGGGCAACGAATTTACTTGCTTAACCCATAACTTGTCATTCTTATTTATAGTTTTTTTTTTTTTTTTTTTTTTTGAAAGGTCAACAGGGTTAAGGCAGACCCAGACCAACTACAACCTTAAGAACGGAAAACCCCTACGATCCTTATCAATGATAGAACCGAGGTTACAAGGGAGAACTCCACTATCTATTTCAGAACAATCCATAGAGTCTTGGGAGGAAGCAAGATAATCCGCTGCTTGGTTAGCTTCCCTGAAAACATGGAAGAAGGAGTACCTGTGGAAACTAGGAAGGAGCCTTCTAATGGCAATGACCAAGTGTATAACACTCCATGGAATACTCCATCGGTTGTTAAGAATATTGACAGCCAATAATGAGTCTGCTTGAACCCGAATGTTGAGGCAACCTTTTGCGATACACAACTTGAGCCCTTCAAGAATAGCTTGTATTTCGTGATAAATGATTGAGACTGGGTTCACTCGGCGAGCAATAGTAGCAATTATCATACCTTCATGGTCTTGAATGATAGCTCTAAGACCACCTCGAGATTCTGAGTATGAGCCATCAGTGTTGAGTGCCCACGTGCCAATGTCTGGTTTTGGCCATGAGCAATAAACTCTCCTCGGCTGAGAGAAGGTCGCATTAAATTCCCAGGCTTGAAGGAAGTGCCTATTGTAGTCTGTATCCTCAATCTCTATCAAGGAGTCTTCAAACTTTAACCGAATTTCTTCTTGGATCATAGAGACAATAGTGTTGTGACTATTGAATTTGTTATGAAATATCCTGTTGCACCTCTCTCTCCACAAATGATAGATGAAGGCACAGAAGATAACTCTTTTGATATCTTGAATGGTTGAGTTGCCCTTGAATTTAGATGCGGCCCACATCACCTCTTCTTCCCAATTGCCCGAGGTACGATTGTGCATACATCTCTTAAGGATTTCATTCCATAGTTGCCTAGAATAGGAGCAGTCATAAAATAAGTGGTTCGTGTCTTCTTCATGGTTGCCACAGAGTTTGCAAGAAGCCTCAACTCTTAACCCCCAATCTTTAAGTTTTCTCAATGTTTTTAGCCTTCCTTTAAGCGCAAGCCATGCTATGAAGCTATGTCTTGGAATTCTAACTTTGCTCCAAACAAGATGGGCCCAAATGGGCGAGATAGAGTGAGTCATGTAGTTTTTAACAGCTGAATTAATCGAGAAAGTGCCATTGGACTTTCCTTTCCAAACTACAATATCTTCTATGCCATGATGGATGGGAACTTCATTAAGATAATGGGCGATCTCTTGGAATGAAGCTTCTCTACCTGCTGGAATTCTCCAATTGCCATTCCTAATGATGGCAGAGACTTTCGCATGAGGACCAACTCTGGAGTCGTTTTCAAAATCAGCCAAGTACTCGACTTTTAGAATGCCTAAGGGGTGCCAAGGGTCCTCCCATAGCTTAGTATCATGGCCATTGCCTATGAGGTGAGAGATTAGAGGGCCAGCTTTCTCCCTCGCTTTGAGAATTTTCCTCCAACTCCAAGAAGCCTCTCTTGGCATATTGAAGGTCCAAAAGTTCTTGCCCTTTAGAAGGTGTGTTCTTACCCATCTGAGCCATAAGGAGTCTTTGTTGGCTGCTATCATCCAGGCATACTTGGTTATGGCAGCATGGTTCCAATCCGTTATGCTAATGATACCTAACCCACCCTCGAGATACGGCTTGCAGATCTCTTTCCAACTGACTGCGCTATTTGATTTCTGCTTGTCAGGCCCAGACCATAGGAACCGAGCACAAATCCTTTCCAACTCCTTCACAGCCTTGGATGGAAGAATAAAGCAGTTGCACCAGTAGACTTTGATGCTAAGGAGCACCGATTTGACAAGCTCTAACCTGCCAGCATATGAGAGAAATCTCCCCTTCCAAGAAGAGATCCTCTTGGTCATTTGTTCTACAAGGGGTTGACAGTGCCTAGGCGAGAGCCTAGTTGAAAGCAAGGGGAGTCCCAAGTATTTAACTGGAAGCTTACCTTTCCGAACTCCTAAAATGGTGGCAATCTCATCTTCCAATCCTCTATCTCTTCCGGCCAGAAAGATTGAGCTCTTGTTGTGGTTCACTTCCAAACCAGTGAGGTCCTTGAACTGATTTAGCACATCAAGAATGGCTCTAGCACTTTTACGGTTGGCTTTGGAGAATATGAGAAGATCATCCGCAAAACACAAATGGGTTATGTTGTGCTTATTACATCTCGGGTGGTAATCCAACAGCCCTGCCTGAACTTTCTTTTGGAACAAGGGGTTGAGAGTTTCCATGATGAGTACAAAGAGGTACGGTGATAGCGGATCCCCTTGCCTAAGTCCTCTTTTCCCTTCGAACCACCCAACAAATGAGCCAATGAAAGAGATTGTGTAAGAAACAGTAGTCACACACTTGAGGACCCAATCGATGTATCTCTGTGGGAACTTGAAAGCCGAGAGGCAAGCATGGACAGCTCCCCAGTCCACAGTGTCGTATGCTTTCATAAGATCTACTTTGAAGAAATAGCCAATGAAAAGTTTGCTTGTTTAACGAAGAGTGAGGTATTTAGTGTCCATTGTCCAATATTTTCAATATATTTGTGAAAAATAGATTATTGGTCTTCATATTTTCCTTGAAACTGTTACAGGACTGGTGTCTGCTGGAAGAGGCTGTGCAGTCTGCTCCAGTTTCGGGGTTTGGGAAGAAACTGAGCTTTATCCTCGAGACATGTCTATCAGGGTGATTATTTATTTATTTATTTTAATTTTGTGATTTAGCATCGGAAATAGATTTATTTGCACAATATCCATAATGCTGATCTTTACTGCACCTTATAATAATTTAGCTGTATTTACTTTTATAATTCCTTGCTTAAGGACTCAAAAAGTACCGGATCCCACCTAGGCAACAATGAAAATATATGTTGAATGCCTTATAGAATTGTTGGGCATATTGGAACAAGGTTCATGTCTAGCGGTCTGGTTGCTTCCTTTAAGCATCTAGAAAAACTGTTTATGACATATATGTAAATGATTCTCCAACTTAGTTTACTCGAGTTAAATTGTTACAATTAATTCGTCATACTTTTGTTCATTTATTTATGTAAGAGCTAATTGACAACTAAGGCTTCTTGTTTCTTTTGGGTGCCGAGTTCCGGTGATCTGGTGCTGTGTTCGTTCACCAAATAGTTGTCGTATTTATTAGTTAGCATTACCTTCTATTAGTTGTATATAAACTAGAGTTGGCCCCATGCCTATGGCGCAAGCATCATCTTTTGGGGTTAAAGGGTAAAAGAGAGAGTAAAGTTAGAGGGGTGGGGTGTTATTGAAAAATGGGATAAAAGAGGAAAGATAGTAAAATTGGAGGGATATTATTGAAAGAGGGAAGAGGGAAGGGGGAGGGGAGGAAAGACAATAAAGTTGAAGGGGGTGAAGAGGAAAGGCAATAAAGTGGGGTAGTGTAGACCCCACTCCATTGTAGTTGTAGGGGGGCATTAATAACCCACAAAATTGTAACTCGAATGGGACCCACCGTTGTGTTATATATATAAATAAACTATTTATGTAATTATGTATTTTCTCAGTAACCTGGTATGTGAGACTTAATTAAATTGATGATCTCATTGTTGAAGGCTTCTAGTTTGTTCTTTGCTTATTGATTCTAGTGCAGAGAAAATGGACCTTTCTTCACAGCATGCCATGTTGTGAGCTCATGTAACTGAGTCATTGTAGTACAACTTTGGAATTTTTATAATTTTTTTTTTAAATTTGTAACTAATATTTTAATTATCGAAACATGTTTTGCAAGTTCATAAGAGTATCTCTTCTGAACGATATTGATATATCCATTGCGAATTTTTGAATTACTGAGTTTGTTCTTCTCTTGCAGGTATGATACGGCAGTTATTTACTTTGATGAAGGTGTCAGGACTGCAAATCGCAATCAGTTAGAAGCGAAATTGCTGCAAGTAATTGCCTTAAGAGCATTTTGTTCTTATAGAATTTATAAGTGAATTCCCCTCTGACCCCTTGGACTGCAATTTTTTACCTTACAATTCTGTAGTGTACTGATCTTATTGAGGTTACAGATGCGCAAATCGAACAAGCAAACTGGGGCCCATCCAAAGTTCGGGATAAGCTTCAGCGTGATATACTTGCACATATTGATTCAGTCCGTACCGCCAAACTGTCCGAATTTCTCTCCTTATATGAGGTATGGGAAAATGGAATCCAGTCTCCTCTAGCTGGTAACATTTTTTCACGAGTTTTCGAGTTGTAGATATTTATTTGTACTGGGTTGAAGTAATATTTACGTGCAGATTGTATTTGTTACTTGCATATTAAATCTGAGAACTGCTATTAGCTCTCCAACTTTTACTTATCACACCCCAATTAAAAATTAAAAAAAAAAAAATCAAGTGAATGGTTGAGAATAAGAAAAAGTTGGGGTGCCACTAGAAGCTCTGTTGCTTTTTTTTTTTTTTTCCGTGTGTGCTAGATTTCTATTTTTTGGGTTTAGGATTTTATATGAGCCTAGTCATAATCGTAAACAACTAAAGAAATTGTTTGAATGAATGTTATAATGTTGAGATTATAATTAGAGCCAAACCTTGGTAAGGTTTGAAGAGTGTGATCAATCTTTAATTGGTGAGTGATAAATAATTTTAAAAATAGGGGAGTGTTAAGCAAAAGTTGGAGTGCCAATAGGAGCTTTCTTAAATTTTCATTATGAACACTAGAGTTTTAACTTGGTTTGGTTTGAGGCTAAATTGGAACTGAACCGACATAAGTTGGTTTCACTAAATAAGAACCAAAACCTAACCAATATGCCATTGGAGCCAAACTAAACTAAAGGTCGGTTTGGTTCGGTTCTATGGGTTGCTAAATTCTATATATTGAAAGTTAAATTTTTTTTTTTTTTAATGAAAAAACAAACTTGTAATAAACATAAAATATTTCATACGATAAATCATTAATTTATTGATAAAAAGTAATTAATTAATCCATAAAAAATCATTAATCTATGTCCCATCCTAACTCCTAAAATAATTCATAATTATATATATACATTTATTACATGAGGGTTCTTGGTTTGGTTCAGTTCTATACAAGCTTGATCCGATAACCGAACCAAATTGATTGGTTCTCCATTTTCTTAATTTGGAACCGAACCACAAATTGTTTGAAACCAAACCAAACCACCCCAAAGCTGTCGGTTTGGTTTGTTTCTCGGTTTGAACAGGACCAAGTTGCACCCCCAATGAACGCTGAATCAATGGAGATTATCTTTGTTATGTGTGCAGGGAAAGCTGGACGAGGCACTATCAGAACCGGTGGGATCTCTTCTAGATAAAGCTGACAGTGACACCTGGCCATTCATAAGAAACCTTCTTCGACGTGAAACAGATTCCGCCATCACTGGCCTCTCTTGTGCACTCGTTGATTTTGACATTAACAAGGATGAAATGGTAGGAAGACTAGAGGGCCATGGAAGAAGTGTGGTAGAAGTGAAGGCAAGAAAAGAAGCTAGTTTGGTCCTGATCCGTATGAAGGGCAGGTTTTCAACATTGTTTACCCATGATTCTGACTTAATGCCAAGGGTTTGGACGGGAAAGGAAAATATCCAGAAAATCACAAAAGCTGCTCGGTCTGCAGTATGTCACAACTTATCATTTCAGTTGTTGAATCTTAAAGTTTGAGAGCTGTTATTGGAACCCAACTTTTTCTTATTACACCCCAAATTCTTAAATTATTTATCACACCGCAATTAAAGATTAAGATTAAAACACACTCTTCAAACATTACAAAGGTTTGGCTCAAATTATATTATCAACATTACAAAACATTATAACGCTTGTACAAATAATTTTAGTAGACCCAAAATAGAAATCTCGCAAAAAAGAACAAGAAAAAAGAGAGAGCTTCTATTGGCTCCCCAGTTTACTTTTTCTCAACCATTCAGTTACTTTCTTTATTTTTAATTGGGGTGTAATAAGTAAAAGTTGGGGTGTAATAAGTAAAAGTTGGGGTGTCAATAGATGCTCTCTACATTTTTCTCTATTGACCCATGGAGTACTGAAGATCCTACTAATTCTTGTGTTTCAGTCCTTGAAGTTGCTCTCTGTTATGGCTGCTATCCGGTTGGACGACAATGCTGACAATATAGAGAATACTCTCTCACTTGCTCTATTGGGTTCTGCTAATAATGGTGTTACTACATCCGATCCACTGGCCTCAACTACCTGGGAAGAGGTGTGACCATCTGTTTCTGTTGAAATTCGTTCTTGCTGCACTTTGATAGTATGGTTGAATCCTGCTGCTCTTTAGTTGTATAAATTTTATTAACAAATAATGGATGGGACCTTATATATATATATATTTTGGGGTGGGGGCTAGAAACTTCTCTTATGATCCAAAACAGCTAAAGAAGCATCATTTGCACCTGGTTCTAACTCGATGCCTAGGAAGTTTTTCCTAAGTGCAATATTGAAGTTGGGAAAGGGATACTCCATTCCTTGGAGCGAAAGGAAGTTTTATAAAATTCTAGAAATCTTTATGGGTCATCTTGTCCTTGATTACCTCAGTTATGATGTAGAGCGGAAGGGCCAAAATTATTTGGGCTTAAGAGCCGAGAACAATTTGGGCTTGGACCAAGCATTTAATTATCTAGTGTTTTAGTCAAAGTCTTAGGTGTCTGTTCCCTTTTCAAGAAAGTGTAGGAAAAATCCATTATCTTGGGTTTGGTGTTAATGGTGGGAATTTGCGAAAAATCTATATGAGGAGCTTAGGGTGTGGGGGAGAGTCCAATCCATTAGAAAATTTCTGAATTTTGTTTTGAACAGGTTGTATTATCAGACCTATGGTCCATTGTACCATCCTCTTTGGATGAAGATTTGATATTATAGTTATTTTAATTTGTCTTTTGTTTTGTTCTCTGATCTCCAATCGCATCAAGTTTGTTATTAGCTTCTTTGGTTTCCCGAGTCATTACTTGAACCATACTTTCTATACATCCGTAATCTTGTAGTATATGAGTAGATAAATCAACTTAAGTCTATAGCAACTACTATGTATTTGTTTTAGCCTCAAACATGTTTATTATGTCAGCATGTGTTCGTGGTCTATAACAGAGGAAATCATATAATATGCTTGAGATATGGTGGCGTGCATTCATTTAGGTTTATAACTTATGTTATCATCCAGGTTCCCTCAACTAAAACTTTGATTACACCTGTCCAATGCAAATCTTTGTGGAAGCAATTCATGGTGAAGACGGAGTACACTATTATTCAAGCCATTGCTGCTCAGGCACGCTCTCGAACATACTATGATTTGAACATTATTATTTTGAAAGATATAAACTACATTCATAATAAATGGAGTAATGGTTTAGGTGATCATCAATATGAAAAAGTACAAAAACTATTGTTTTGAATGATGTCTGATTGAATTTCATTTCTCTTTTTTTGACATTTCAGGAAGCCAACAAGCGTAATAAGCGTCAGAAAAACCAGTTACCACCTCCATGGGCAATTGTTGCCTTGATTGTCTTGGCACTCAATTGTTTACGTGATTGCTTTGATTGATCACCGATTAGCAATGTAATTGAGTGTAGGTTGGTTCATCAGCTTTGAAGATCTGCCTTCCTCATACCCATTGTTTGTCTACTTTGGCGATTTTACTTGATAGGAATCTTTAATATCTTGGTGTCATATTTGTTGCGTTTCTACTGGTCAAAGCTCCGTGGATCCACTTAGACATCTCGCGCAAATTATGCAATGGTGCCGTGAGTGTAAATCATCACCATTTATTAAGCTAAAATATATTTTTTTTTCTTCAAGAATTTATGCTGGCCTTATTCTTGATCTGTGCCCACTTGCAGCTTCCAGCCAGGGATTCTTTCCATGTCTATCAAGTTTGTTCCAACTGTGATGAACCTTCTCAAAAGACTAGCGAGAGGAAGGCCAAAAGCCCGTGGCAGCTGGCCCGCCAAGTGCAGGGAATGGTCTACACACTCATAGTCATTTGACATCAAGTGCATCTTCTGATATAATATATTTGGAAAATGGGTTGAGAACTTGACGACAAACCCACGTTAAAATTGAAATGATTTGAATCTAAACCAAATAATGTACTATTACAAGAGGGTTTTTTTGTCATATTTCCTTTAGAACCTTTTTCCGTTTCAAAATTGGAGTGTAGGAAACTAGAACCATTGTATATAGTAGGTTTAGATTCTTGGTATGGGACCTTTTGACACCCCTTAGTGTTGATGGAAGTAGACATTTGTACCAGTTTCCACTTTTCATTGTAGAGTGGACAGCATATCATTTATTTGGAATAGTATCAGTTGAAAATTACTTCTGATTGGCATGATTCTAAAATACAATTGGGATAAATATTTTAATTTAATCAATAGTACAACATCTTCTGAAATTACAGTTCGATTCATTTGTTAAACCCTTATCGACCCAGGCAACGAGCTTTTATGGGTCAGCCCTCCCTTATCTCAAATGAACTACAATGCAACGGTAACCCACACAAAATCTGCTCTCCCAATCAAAAGCAACTACAAGTCAGAATGTTGATACAGTTGACCCACGGATTGATTTCAAACAAGACGATGGACGTTGTTGTCTTAGAACTAGATCACCTCACGTGGAACGTTTATTGAAGTTCACTGGAACCCGCTTGACAACTATGACAAACTTTGCTTCTTTAATAGTTTCGAGTGATCCCAAGAACCATTATTGAAGAACTCTACATGCCATAATGACCCAACCCTTCCGGACCTTGAACATATCCTTATTTCATATTGATCCATGTTCGTCTTAAGTTGCTCAAATGTGAACTTCAAACCCGAATGCAGTTCTTCCATGCTAGCTGTCGATGCCTCGAGACAGACCTCTTACTCTCTGCCAGAACCGTCTACTCCTCTCTGTTCTTGTCGGTCCCAGACTTAAGTTCCTCCTAAGAGACCCTGAACTCTGTTGCCCAAATCTCGACGATGAACTAAATATTTCCGATGCAGAAAATGCCCTACCAGTTTCGAGACTAGAATCATAGTTTGGGTAATGGGCACTCGAAGGTTCATCAAGCTGACCTGAACACGTACTACTCCTAACATCAATATCGACAATAGACGAGTCCTCTTGAACACAACTTTCCAAACCTGCTTCTTTTGTATCGTCACACTCGCTACAAACAAGCTTTAAGGCTTGTACAACCTCACCCATAAAGGGTCGGTGTGAGACTTCTGGTTGCACACACATTGAAGCTATAGCTGCCACCTTGGCCACACTATCAAAGGGAAAATTAGATCCTAGAGATGGGTCGATGATCATCTCTAACCCATCCTTATTTGTGAGTAGTGGACGAGCCCAAGCAACCAAGTTCTCTTGCCCTGGTGGCTGTGACATGTCGATGGGTTTTCTTCCTGTTAGTAGCTCGAGAAGGACTACACCATAGCTGTAAACGTCACTCTTTACGAGAAGATGCCCCGTCATTGCGTATTCTGGCGCTACGTATCTGAGAAACAAGAATTATTAGAACAATATAAAAGCACTCATATAACACATAACAATCCTATGTCACCTGGATGCCGATCTGGGTGGTAGGGGTGGCAATCTTAACACAACCCACGGACACGACTCGAAAGCGACACGATTATTAAACAGGTCAGGGATATCAACTGACCTAACCCGTTTAGTTATTGTGTCATTAATGTGTCGTTTTAAATCATGAAACATAGGAGGTATCTCAAATATCAACAATTATTTAAAGGCTTTTAAAATTGCCCATACAGCACATAATGAGCCAATGTCACCTGGATGCCGATATGGGTATTGACCTGGGCAACGAATTTACTTGTTTAACCCTGCAAAACTTAGATAAGGAACACAAACTAATATGACCAAACCTGAGGTGTTGGTCATGAGAATACATGTAAGGAAGATTTGTGATGCCAAAGCTTGTCACATGGCACACTATCTGGGTCCGCTGAGACCCTCATTTTTTGACTCACCCAACCAACACCCCAAAATCAGCCTGATCGGTGATTGCTAGCGCCATTAGATTTGAACCTTTTTTCTTTAATCATGGGCCTGGACCCAATGCTTTTCACTAGTCAGCCTTTCATAAACCTTGATAAAGAACACTACTCAAGCGGCTAGGAATCACTGACCTGACTCAATCATGCACACTTTTGGTAAAAATCGTATAACTATATTTAGTGTAAATTACTTAATATCTTTTCTTAAAGCAGTTTTTGTCCTTTTGAATTAGTTAGATGTCAAAATTCAAGTATGAGGGAGCCATATTCAACATGAATTCCGTACCCATATCTGTATTATGGAGGATCATCAATGCATGCACCCAAGATTGCTTTAGGATTCAAGTATAATGAGAAAAGATAAGGTTCATACCCAAAAGTTCCCATAACGCGTGTCGAGATGTGTTTGTTTCCCTCATCTAAAGCAGTTCTAGCCAAGCCGAAATCAGACACTTTGGGAGTAAAATCGTGTTCCAACAAGATGTTGCTTGACTTGAAATCCCGGTGAATAACATGGGGGCTCGAGTCTTCATGCAGATAAGCGAGACCTCGAGCTGAACCGAGTGCTATCTTCATTCGAGCTCCCCAATCAAGTGGAGCAGTTACCTTGTCCACTCCTAAGAGCATAAAAGAAAGAACACAATCAAAACCATTACTCTATATAATAGACAAAAGACCTGTAAACTAGGGGTGCAACTTGGTTCGGTTTGGGGCCAA
This sequence comes from Akebia trifoliata, assembly GCF_017979445.1. Lineage (NCBI taxonomy): Eukaryota > Viridiplantae > Streptophyta > Magnoliopsida > Ranunculales > Lardizabalaceae > Akebia > Akebia trifoliata. Next base: position 2,441,258 of record NC_141386.1, on the reverse strand, counting down.
ATTGGAACCGAAGAGACATAACTCGGCTCCACTAAATAAGAACCAGAACTGAACCAAAAATGCCAATAGAACCAAACCAAACTAAGGTCGGCTTAATCTATCAAAAAAAACCAAGGTTGGTTTGGTTCGGCTCTATGGGTTGCCAATAATCTATAATTTGGAAGTAAAATTTTTCAATAAAAAAACAAATATATAATAAACATAAAATTTCATACAATAAATCATTAATCTATCCATAAAGTCATTAATTTTCCATAAAAAATGATTAATTTATGTCCCAACTCTTAAAATAATTCATAAAATTTATCTATATATAAATATATATAGATATATATGTCCAGGATTGTGGCTGGCGATTTGGCAGGTGAACCCGACCCATAAATATATACATATATGTATATTATGTAAGGGTTCGGTTCTCAGTTTGGTTCTTCACAAGCCCCGAGAACCAAACCAAATTGACTGCTTCTCCATTTTCTTAACCCAGAACTGACCGTAACTTGTTCCAACCCGAACCAAACCACCCCAAAGCTATCGGTTTGGTTTGGTTCTCGGTTTGAACCAGACCAAGTTGCACCCCTACTGTAAACATATAGCACGTTAGCAGGGACCATGCAAATAGCCAAGAAAGTAAGGTCGCTTGTACTCAATACTACCATGTAAATGGGACTCCACACTGCCGTTCGGAATCAATTCATAGATCAGGCACCGGGTATGGTCTTCTATGCATATGCCAATCAACTTGACCAAGTTTCTGTGATGTAGACGGCTAAGCATCTCAACCTCAGCCAAGAATTCCCGCCCACCTTGCTGATCATCTCTCTTAAGAACCTTTACAGCCATCTTTGTTCCATCGTCCAAGATACCTTCGTACACACGCCCAAAGCCACCTTCACCAAGTATTCTCAAATCATCAAAGTTATTGGTGGCTCTTTCGACCTCATCTGCACTAAAAGTCCTAGCAGATCCTGCATAGGTGATGCTAGAGCCGAAGGACAGCGATGCAGAACTGAGCCCACTTCCCAAAGCCAGAGAACCTGCAGCACCTACTAAATTTAGAATTTTCGTTAGTTATCCAAAAATAGAAGAGTTTGGATCCATGTTAAGGGTTTAACAATATCTAAAGCTCTTTTCCATCAAAGGCTTAGGCCTTGTCAAAGAGAGGTTGAAAAATGTCACACTTTAGAAGAAATGCTTGCCCTATTTATCTCTTTTGACCAAGGAAAATGCCTTGAGGGGATGTATTGTATTGCTTTTTCCCTCATTGTTTTTTTTTGATAAGTATAATATATTGAAGGAGAGAGGGGAAACAAAGTACAAGGAGGCCGAGAGAGCCTCTCAAACAGCAGCTAAATAAAAGAAACTAGAACATTAGTGGTTACATAAAGAATTCCATCTAAAAAGAAAGTCATCAAAGGTAATCCCCGCAAACTCTATATTTTGCTTTGACCAAAGGTACAGAAGGCCCAAGATCTCCAAGAAACCGCCATGAGAGCTTCTCCTCTTACTATTGAACACCCTGTTTCCCTTATTGTTCTGCAGTATCACTACATAATAGTCCTTAATTAGAAAGTCGTTCATGCTATAACATATTTTCTTTTGCCCCTCTCCTCTACAAGCCTTACTGAATTTACAACTCAAACAATCTCAGGTTATTCTTCTTCCGATGTTTTTTTGTTTCTTTTCTATGCTTATCTCTCTCTGTGGGAACTTACTCCAGTTCTTCAAGCCTTAAAGTGGTGTTATAATTTTTTTAGTTAGAGTGGTTGTTATGCTATAAATATTGCCTTTGTTAGGGATTAAAATTTGGAACATTGGAAGGATGAAGCTATGGATGCGTTACAATTTTAGTTTGGATTTGATGAGCTTATATATAAACTTTGGCAAGTGAAATTCTGAATTCTGATAACTTTTTTGTAGAGATTTTGCTTGGTTTCAATTATTGAAAGTTTTATTTATTTAATTATTTATTGTATGTAATTATTTATCCAATTAAAAAATGCGTGCTTGTGACTAATACTTGGATGAAAAAATAGAGTTCAGAACAAGTCCACCAATGTTACTGAGGATATGACGTTGGTATTGTTAGTCATTACTAATGTTTGAATAGTGGGTGGTGATGATCAACTTGTACCAATCACACTAAAGGGAAAAAAAAATTACCAGACAACAATTAGACCATCTATACCTTACGGAGTTGAATATTGAGATGAGTGGTAAGACCATGAAAGAAAAAATTAGAAATGAGTATATTCAAGAAAATTTAAAAAAGGTCATGAAATAAATGAAACTTTTCTAGCTGATTTGAGCATATACAAAGAAGACCAATTACAATATCAATGAGAATGGACGCTTTAGTGCAAGTCAGAGGCTCTGAAAGGACAAAAGGAAGGCCAAAAACGACGTGAATGGAGGTAGTAAGAAAAGATGCATAGATACTTGCTTTGACTGATGACTCAAAATTGCATGGAATGATGAGATTGGATTCTTGTTTGCTGACAGGATGGACCCAGAGAATTTCACTTGGAGGGGCTGAACTAATTGTATGAGGATGAAATTAGAAAGTTATAAATAATAAGTAGATTGTAGAAAATCAATTTCTATAGAAAGTAAGAAGATTTAGAAGAAAAATCTTAAAAATAAAAATTGGAGAAAGAATGATTTATTGGCTCCTTGCAACTCATACTCTCGGAGTGAAGAAGTGGGAAAGACAAACTAAATACAAACTCTAACAATTAGTCTTGTGCCATTTTGACAAAAGGAACATTTACTCTGAAAAAACCCTCAAATTTTTTGAGTAAAGCCGTCTTGATTCGATAAGTTTTAAAATTAAGATTTGTTGAAGCTTATAGCAGAATAGTGAAACTGCGAAAGAATTTTTCTTTCCCAATATTTTCTATATAAGAGATTAAGTCTAGCCCTACTAATTAATTTAGTCACATTTCAACTTGTGGCATCTTAAAATATGATCCGATGCCACAGGATGTAGAGGACAAAATTTTATGAGCTTTAAAAAAAAAAAAGGTTATTTTTCACTATTAAATTTTAATTTTAAATTTGGGAGTTAAGTATAGTAGTCCATTTTTAAAACCTTTGGATAAAGCCCTGAAATAAATATTCTCTTGAATTTAATTGTTTTGGGATAGAGTTTTTTTGTGAAATCTAGAGAGATGTGATATTGGAATGCCAATTTGGTAATCCATTTGTGTTGAATCAGCCTTTCTTACTAAGATAGTAAGGAAAGTGTTTCTCTGTTAAAAAAAAAAAAGATTTACAAGACAGAACTATTGGTTGTATTTTTATTAAAAAAATTCCTACTTAATTAAATTTGTTACTCATCAAATCTTAGTAGGACCACGTCATGGTAAATGTTTAAGTACCTATATTACCCTCAGTTGAACGTATTCTCTAGGAAAACATAACCATGATATAATAAGTATTTAATTGAAAAAATTGAGGGTATTATAGGTATTTAATCTTTTTAAAGAGATGTGGGTCCCACTCCAAGATTTTTTTAGAAAAACACTTTCATTACTTAGTAAGGAAAGTTTCCTTACAAGTTAGAGCAACTCCCACGTGTCTTCCAAAACCTCTTCCATTTCCTTCGATTGTTGTTTTGGAGTACAGAATCCACTAGAGGGGTCTCCAACGCAATCTTCCAAAGCCTCTTTCATTTTGAAATTTCAAGTTTTCAAACTCCAAAATGGAAGACATGTACAACTCCACTTTTTTGGCTCCAATTTTTTTCAAACGTTGTGAATTTCATATTCATTTTGGATTGAATAAAAAAAATTAAAACATTTAGGGATCACCATTTTGGAAGACATGGTTGGAGTTCAAACACCTTGAATATCTAAAATGATGGTCCAAAATACTCACATATTCCATTATGGAATGTCAAAATGGAGTACCCCCTTGGAGTTGCTCTTAAATTGGTACTCCAAAAACATGATCCGATGTCACAGGGTTGTAGATGAAAAAATTCTAATAACTTTCAGATTTTTATTTCAAATAACATTAATCTTCACCGTTGAATTTTAAGACTTTGGTTGTCGTCTATTTCCAACATCGCTGATCAAGCTTGAAAGAGATCTTTTTTTTATTATTATTTTTAAATTCTACTTTTCTGAATCTGAGTTTTTGCTGAAATTTAGAAGTATGTGGTGCTTGATTGCCAATATGATAATCCACGTGGGCCAACAACCCTTAGTAAGACTGGAAATTTGACTAACTTAGTCAGGTTAGTAGGGTTTATAAGTTAAGGTTGGTTAAGTAACAAACTTGATAAATTGTAAAAGATAGGTCTATCTGGTAATCTCTCTAAAAGTGTTTTGTGGGGATCACAGACGTCCACCTTTAGCTCAGCCTGCAAGTGTGGAAGAGTTTTTTATCTCACTATTTTGTGTATAAAATATTTTTTGGGGGCCACACACCACCTACACCTAGTTGAGCTGCTTCAGCTTTTGTTTGTGATATATATATATATATATATATATATATATATTTTTTTTTGGGGGGGGGGTGGGCATGGCCCCCTTGTCCCTGTGTAGTTCCATCCCTGAGTTGCCGAGCTTAATATTTGGGATAAGGTGTAGAAGATGATCCATAAAAGGAAAAAAAAATATGTAAAGAAAAGCACCGGAAATGAACCGTGATAATAATATTGCCAGAGTTGTACCTGTTTGCTTTGCAAAAGAGGGCATGAGGGCCCGTGGAGTTGTTGTAGGTAGACGAGTACGATGCTCACAATTCAACACCAAAAACCAAGTAGCTCCAATACATAAAACCATGGCTACAAAAGATGAGAGAACTAAGATAGCAATCGTGCTACCTCCAAGTCCTCCTTTTTGCTTTCTCCTCACATCAACCCCAAGAGGATGTATTGTTCTTGCATTATTTCCATGGCTAGTGTAGGGTACTTCATCTATCATGCTAGTACTTGAGGGTGGCAAAGGTGGTGAGGGAGGAAGACCTGAAGAGATGCAAGAGTTGTAAGTACGCAACAATATCAAAGATACAAAGCTAAGAAAATAGTGGAGAAGCCGAGGGTTGTATATACACCTGGATAGTGAACATATAATACTTCATAGTCACCAAAGAAGGATGTATTTATGGCAACCTGTTTCTTCCAAAACTTTTCATAAGTCAAGAACGCTGTAGTGTAATCAAAACTTTCTCCAAGTGGTACCAAATCAATGAGGACAATGGTCTTATCAAGTTGCTGGCTCGCTGCATTTGCTCCCATAATGCGAACTTGACTTTGTTTCATGAAAACCCCGGAAGCTATTTCTCCCGCCAACTCTGACACTAAAGGGAAGAATGTGTATAGCGCAACACTAAGACTTAGTCCAACTTGCATTGGACTCACACATGCACACGGTGAGCCAGGAGGGCTATTTGTTAACGGCTCATTGCACGTCAATGATATACAATCTACAAGTACGATAAAGCTAATTTTCACTTTCCAATCTCGTAATGGATGAAGAATGAAGTAGGAAACCCATATACAATAGAAATAATAGATAGATTATAGTAATCGTGGTCAAGTTTTTTAAGTACCTTGATTAGGTGGTGGAGGTGGTAGTGCATGAATTGGTGATGGTAGCAATGTCTTTGGCTTCCTTGGCAAAGACCCCGAAGGAGAAATAGTTGGAGAAAGAACAGGCGCTTGCAGACAAAAAACACAATTATGGAACATAATTCATTAATCCTTACCTAAATGAAAACCAAGTCCACAACAATAATAATAAGGAAAATGCTAAAGTGATTGTGCAGGACACTACATTTGACATTAAGCTGACATGGAAGTGTGCACAGAACCATTGATGCTTTTCCCTGAGATACGAGTGAAAAGCATCTACGGATGTGTGCACACCTCAACGTCAGCTCAGTGTCAAACGCAGTGTCTTGCGCAGTCACCCTAGGACGACTCTATTGCTACACCAACTTTTGCTAATGCCGCCTCAATTCATATTAAATCACCAAAGAATTAGCACACACTTGACGAGTCGTTAGTAAAAGTTGTTGTGGCAATAGAAGAAGCTCTCTAATATTATTATTAATAATAAAACATAAACTGCAGTTTTCCCATACCTTTGGTTTGGCCAGATGGAACTGTTGATGATGGCAAAGGTGCAAGTGAACCCCGGCTGACAGTTGAAGAATAGGGAGGTTGGACTGGGGAGACAGAAGGGTCTGCCATGCAAAAATATTAGAAATAAATCAATCAGATCCATTTACATCAGAGATACTTGGGTATAAGTGAACTTTTGAACTATTCTAGTACCACGATTCAGGGGTGGAAGATGATGGTGCCATTGCCTACTTTTCTTTGGGAGTGCTGTTGGAGGATGTGAAGGAGTAGGTGGGATGATGGAACCTGCAACCGAGAAAAAAGAGAGGAAGAAAATGAGAACATATCATTTTCTATCAATATTTAATAGGTTGAAACTATTTTCAGTTAAAAATATCGAACCTTGGTCGTGGGAAGTCGGAGGAGGAAACAAATGTGATGGTGCAGGAGCAGAGCTGCTGGGGGCTCTTTTCCTGGCATGATGATACTTATAAGGTGATACTAAGGGTGAAGATGCAGGACTGTGAACCCACTTCAAGGGCCTTGTGGCTTCATGCGGTGTCGGAGCTACAACGGGAAAAGAACCTGCGGACAATATTGATAGCTATCGGCTTCTCACTCTAATCCATAACATTGTCGATAGAAGCTCAACTCAATGTGCTAAATTACCTTTACTGGGGGAATGTTTCATGGGCGACAAATGGGAGAACGTTTCCTTTGGGGGTGCAGCAACAGGCATTCCATATCTCTTCCTACTGATGCTGGTGAGAGGACTGGATGTTGGAGGAATAGCAGGGTCTGTAACATTTTATTGGGAGTTTAGGACAAATCCAATCATTAACTACAAAAGTATACATGTGATACAAAAGTATACATGTGATGGAGTTGGTCAAACTTCTAATCCAGGGTGCAGGATTAGTATACTTAATTGAGTTATAATTTAATTATTTTTACCAACTTTAAAGTTTTTTTATTATAAAATATTTGGTAAGGATCAAGCATGTCCTTACAGATCCCAGCTCATACAATATCCATGTTCCGTTGTCTCAATATTGGTATCCCGGAGGGATTTAGAGGATCAATATTAGGATCTTGTGCTTGTAGACTGAGTTTGTGGGTTTTGTTTGTTTTGTGGCTTCTCGTGTGTGGTATTTACCTTGGCCACTGAATCTTTTTCTTTATTAATATATATAGGGTTGGGTTCAAGGCCAAAGTTTTTGTCTTATATGGGCTAAAAGTTTGGGAATAGGCTGATTTTCTGTGGCGAGGAGATCATCCTCACCAAAAATCATCCCAATCCGAAACTTCTAACCCAATCAAAAGTGATTTACGAAAAATAGACGGTCTACGATTCTTCAACTTGTAAACGTGGGGTTAGAAGTTTTGGAATGGGCTGATTTTTGGAGGATGATCTTCTCACCATAGAGATCATCCTCACATAAAATCAGCCCATTCTGAAACTGCTAACCCATATAAGAAAAAACACTTTGGCTATTGAACACTACCCATCTATATATATATATAGGACAACGTTCCATGGACAACATTCTAGACAACGTTCTAGACAATGTTTTGTCTTATATGGCAAAACAGTTTCGGAATGAGCTGATTTTTTGTAAGGATGGTCTCTATGGTGAGGAGATCATCCTCACAAAAATTAGTCGATTCTAAAACTTCTAACCCCATGAAAAATGGTTACAAACTAACGTTAAAAATGAACGGTCCACGATTCTTCAACTTGTAAATTGGTTCTAGCAATGTCAGAATGGACTGATTTTTTGTGAGGATGATCCCCTCACCATAGAGATCATCCTCACAAAATCAGATCATCCTCACAAAAAATCAGCCCATTCCGAAACTTTTTGCCCATATAGGACAAAACATGTTTTCTACGGAACCTGACCCATATATATATATGGGTCCCGTTCGGCAGCCAACTATTTGGCCAACATGTTTTGTCCTGTATAGTTTAGAAGTTTTGGAATGGGTTGGTGAGGATGATCTCTACACGTTGGCCAAATAGTTGGCTGCCAAACATTGTTCTATACATACATATATATATATGGGTCGGGTTCCGTGTACACACATATCTACTCATATATCTACAACGTGTTTTATCCTAGTGGCTAAAAGTTTTGGATTGAACTGATTTTTGGTGAGGATGATCTCTATGATGAGGAGATCATCCTCACCAAAAATCAGCTCAAACTGAAAATTTTAACCTTGTCAAAAGTGATTTACAAAAAATGGACGGTCCACTATTCTTCAACTCATAAATATGAGGTTAGAACTTTTAGAATGTCATAGAGATCATCCTCACCAAAAATCAGCTCAATCAGAAACTTTTAACCCACATAGGACAAAACACGTTGTAGATTTATGAGTAGATATGTGTGTGCACGGATCCTAATCCTATATATATATATATATATATATATATATTCGGGATCAGGGGACAACTATTTGTTACAATTTTTTGTACATTGCTCGGATGCCATCCATTTTACAAGATTCAACGGCAGCTGGAGGTGTTGTAGAAAACATTGAAAAAATGGACAGCATCCGGGTGGTGGTGTAAAAAAAGTTGTAACAAATAGTTGTCCCCTGATCCTTGCCCTATATATATATATATATATAGGTATCAAGTAGTCAGTATGTGTCAATTAATCCTAGGAGCAAGTAATTTATAAAGTAACATGATTGCTCCTCGAATCGATGGAAAGTCTCATAAGAAGTACCTGACAACAAAGATGGTGCTACTCCTGGCATGGTTGGGTGCATAGCTGATGGCTTCAGTGGGGATTGCCTTGGTGCTGCTGCAACTGGTACTGTGTTGTTAAAACAACCAAATCTACTTAAGGACCTATTGCAACTAGCAGTTAAGTGGTGACGCAGAAAATTGAATAAATTAAGTACCTGGGGCATGTGGCGCAGTGATTGGGAGCTTAATGCCTGGTGCTCTTCTATGCAAAGAAGCTCTTGGTGGCATTGATGGTACAAGCCTTGGCATGGTTTGGGGTAGAGGTCCCAGCTTATGCAATGGCATTGCTATTGGAGAAGTCGGTGGCATGGTTTGGGGCACTGGTGCCATCTTATGTGATGGCACAACTATTGGAGGGCTTGGTGGCATAGTTTGGGGCAGTGGCGCTGACTTATGTGATGGAAAAACTATTGGAGGACTTGGTGGCATAGATGGCACAAGACCTGGCATGGTTTGGGACAGAGGTGCAAGCTTATGCAATGGCACTGTTATTGGAGAACTTGGTGGCATGGTTTGGGGCCGTGGTGCTGATTTATGTGATGGAATTACAATTGAAGGACTAGGTGGCATGGATGGTACAAGCCCTGGCATAGTTTGAGGCGGAGGTGCCGGCTTTTGCAATGGCACTGGTATTGGAGAACTTGGTGGCATGGTTTGGGGCAGTGGTGCCAACTTACGTGATGGCACTATTATTGGAGGACTTGGTGGTATAGATGGTATTGGTGCTGAGCTAAATGATGGCGCTAATAAAGGAACACTTGGTGGCATTGGTGGTACAAGTCCTTCCATGGTTGGGGGAAGAGGTGTTGATTTATTGGATGGTTCTACTATTGAAGACCTTGGTGGCATGGATGGTACTATCTCCGAATGGTTTGGTTCACAGATACTATTGGAGAACTTGGTGGCCTAGACGGAGCAAACCCTGGCATGGTTTGGGAAAATGGTGATGACTGTGACGGATCTACTATCGGAGGACTTGGTGACACGGATGGCACAATCCTTGGAATGGTGTGGGGCAGAGGTGTTGACTTATGTGATGGCTCTACCTTTGGAGGACTTGATTGAATGGATGGTACTAAACCTTGGATGGTTTGGGGCACAGATGCAGGCTTATGTGATGGGACTACTATTAAAGGACTTGGCGGCATGAATCCTGGCATGGTTTGCGGCACGGGTGCCGACTTATGTGATGGCTCTACTAGTGGAGGACTTGGTGGCACGGATGGTACTAACCCTGGGATGGTTTGGGGCCAGGTGCAAGCTTATGTGATGGGACTACTATTAGAGGACTTGGTGGCATAGATGGCACAAGTCCTGGCATGGTTTGCAGCACAGGTGCTGACTTATGTGATGGCTCTACTATCGGAGGACTAGGTGACCCTTTGATGGTTTGGGGCACAGGTGTAGGCTTATAGGGTGGTGATACCATCGGAGAATGTAAAAAAGATCGTGCATTGGGCACAAGTGATGCACTCGGTGTGTTGGTTCTCAGCGACTTTTCATGATGGCCAAGGTCTTCAACGGGAGGGAGTGAGGAAAAAATAGCTTGCGATGGTGATATACTGTACCCTGCATGAGACTACAAGTATGAGGTTCTCAGTTTAGCACTAACTGTGCGAGAAATTACATGTTCAAACTTTTGTATACAGTACACACATATTCTTCAAAATCAATGAGTGGCATGATGTTCTGGCATGTACGGTGTACATATGGTCTCTTAGTATACAGGGATTTCTCTCCCCTAATTTTTTTTCCTTCACTTATCAAGCATAGATTCTAATAGTTCTTCATGCTTTAATTTCTCAACTAAATTTGAGGAGTTGAGCTTACTTGATGAGATCAATCCTACAAATGGTTTCTAGAAAAAACAAAAAGGAGAGGATCCAAGAGATTGTTTGTTTCTCTAATCAGTTATTACACTTACCTCATCCTCACAGCCATGAGATTCTTTTTGGAAAGTATACCACAAATGCGAAAAATTGAACAAATTGCAGTACTAACAAGGAAATCTAATGAAAATGAGACGTTGAACACAATCGGCCTACCAGAGTACTATTGGAATTTATGAATTTCCAACTACCTTTTATAAAGTTAAGTGGGTCAACGATTATATTTATTTTAAACAAAAAATGACGGTTGTAAGTTATCAAGGACTTAGTTTTGGAGAACTTTAGACTAGTAGGCGTGCAAATAACTTATAAATAATTGGCTAATCTCTAACATAGAAATATCATACCCAACCTCTAAGGCACAAATCTATATGATAAAACACAACTGTTCTCTTCCCAATGTTTATCCCCCACAAAAGTAGGGGTTGGGATTTAATCTCCCCACAAATCTCGAGGAAAAATTTCAATTTTATTCCTTTTCTCTCATCCCTTTCCAAGAATACCCCTTCAACTTTAGAATCAAGATCCAGAATGGTGTTCTGTTCCGATAGAATAAGAACACTGTCTACGTGGCATGTTTTGATAGGAGTTTAAAATGCGTTGGGCTTCCAATAAAACCGTTTTATATAAAGCACGTGGCCCGATGTGTTTAATCTCCAACCAAAACGTGCCACATAGACACTATATGTTGCTATAGGAACATGACACCAGTCCGGATTGCAACTTTTAATTTTATTTCCTTTTCTCTTCTACCCCCTTTCCAATAATACCCCTCAAACTTTATTCTCTTACCTCTTCTACCCCTTTACCAATAATACCCCTATAACTTTATTCTCTTTCCTCTATTACCCCCTTAACCCCAAAGAGGATGATGCAAACTCTAGTATTTGATATTTATCACTGATCAGATAAAACAGTGATTATTGGGAAGATTGCAATCACCAATGGAAGTGATGTGGAAATCTAGGAAATTACAATCAGGATATCAAACTTGTCTCCCCAGGATATAACATACCTGCAACAAATGCTCTTCGTTGAAAGAAACAGAAGATATCTTGTACCAATGAAAGTGAATTACTACTTCTGAGAACACTACTACCACTACCGACCTACCCATCGATCATGCTAAATAGAAATGATTGCAGGGGCTCCACCTATTCTTCTTGTTACTTGGATAAAGCTAATAAATTATTCTGAACCAACAACGGTCTTAAAAAAATAAAAATATCTCCCCTTAGAATAGCCCCAACAAACAGACGAAGATTACAAGGAAATGAGCTACTAGAGTATCTATACACCCTGAATCAGGAATCCTATTTCCAACCTCTAAAGCAAGGGATCGCTCTTCTTGATTTTTCTCTCTTTTGTGGTTAAGTTCAGATCAGCCTTTTCAAACCAACTGAGTTTCCAGCCAAGCTCATATCAATTGAATCACTGAATTGTTTTCAATAGATTGGAAAAAATCAAGTAAAACCCATTACTAATTCAAACTTGATAAACTTATAAATGCTTATCAAATCACCCATAACCTCGAATTTGTCTAAAACACAAAGATCATCAAATCCTACAAGGCATATATCAAATTATCAGATGGATCAACTCTTATTCAATCTATTACCAAATAAAAACATCAAAGACTAAACCCCAAATAAATTAACACCCACTACTAATTCAAACTTATAGGTGATTATCAAACTGACCCATATCCTTGAATTAATTTACAAATTCAAAGATCACCAAATCCTAAAAGGAATATGTCAAATCATCAAATGGTTCAACTCTTATTCAATCTATTACCAAATAAAAATATAAAAAACTAAACCCCAAATAACTAACACCCATTACTAATTCAAACTTATAAATGATTATCGAACCGACCCATATCCTCGAATCAGTCTAAAAACACAAAGATCATCAAATCCAATAAGAAATATATCAAATTATCAAATCGATCAACTCGAATTCAATCAATAACCAAAAAAAAAAAACACTAAACCCCAAATAAATTAGGACCCATTACTTATTCAAACTTATAAATGATTATCGAACCGACCCATATTCTCGAATTAGTCTAAAAACACAAAGATCATCAACTCCAATAAGGAATATATCAAATTATCAAATGGGTTAACTTGAGTTCTATCTATTATCAAATAAAAACATCAAAAACTAAATCCAAATAAATTAACACCCATTACTAGTTCAAACTTATAAATGATTATCGAACCAAACCATATCTTTGAATTAGTCTAAAAACACAAGGATCATCAAATCCAATAAGGAATATATCAAATTATCAAATAGATCAACTTGAATTCAATCTATAACCAAACAAAAACACCAAATACTAAACCCCAAATAAATTAACATCCGTTACTAATTCAAACTTATAAATGATTATCAAACCAATCCATATGCTCGAATTAGTTTACAAACACAAAGATCATCAAATCCAATAAGGAATATATCAAATTATCAAAGGCATAAACTCGAATTCAATCTATAACCAACTAAAAACATCAAAAACTAAAACCTCATACCTGTAGATCCATGAACAACCGAAGAAACTACAAGGATACATAGTTTAAGCACCAGAAGAAATAATTGCATCCCCATCTTTCTCCTGAAGTAAAAAGAGGAGATCCAATCTCCAAATCACCCACCCACTCACTTCAAAGGATGAGAAAAATAATTAAAATGGATCGACCAAACTGAAACAAAGATGGGTAATCTTCAAGGAAGAACAAAAGGGAGGTTAAACTAGAGAGACCCACATATAGTGAGTGAAAAGCAATGAGAAGGTGGTTTAATTAAAACCCAGAAAAGGGTTGTGAGAGAAGAATCTAAAGTTTGGGTTTTTGAGATAAAGCTCTGGAATTTGCTTGAGTTTGAGATTGCCATGAAGAAGATACGAGAAAACGTTTCTCCTGTGTGTTGTCACGAGTTATTGAATACGATTGAAACTGAAGAAATGTTAAAGAGAAAACACTCACACTGCTGTAGAGAGAGAAAGAGAGAATATTCTCTCAGTTTTTGAGAGGAAGAGAGAAGGAGAAGATTCTCCAAGTGTATTATTTACAGTGGGGAGATAGGATTAAATGTTAAAAAAGTTGAATTTTTTTGGATTTGTATAATGGGATTGCTTGACTTATGTTCTTCTTGATCTCTTTAATGTCATTAAAATATTAAGAGGTGTGACAAGGGTCAAATGGCCTTGAAAACAATGTATACTTTTCCTTACAAAATTAAAGGTTATAATTTTTTTAAACATTTAGATTTAGAAAATCTAAGATACTTGGTTGGAGGGCCCATAGGTCCCTGCCCTCCCTCCAATAGCACTATGACATGCATTCAAGGGAGTGGGGCCTAATTTTTGTTGGGTCTACCCTAAAAAAAAGCTTCACTTTCAATTGGTAGTTCTTCCATTATCTAAATATTTTCATGGACCACTTGTCAATAGTGTGATTAATTACTTATTTGATTTGTCAAGTATCCATGTGATCTATCAATTTATTTAATGGAAAAAATTACTTAAAACACCGTGACAGGGTGATTTCTTTCTAATTAATCCTTGATTTTGGATGGGTTACTTGATAGTCCATTTAGTAAAAAAAAAATTTCTTAATGGTCCCTCAACCTCATCTTAAGTTATAATATTTTTGAATAATTAAACTACCCCTTTTTCATCTTCTTCACATACATAGGTTTTCCAAATGTAATTCTAATCATTTTCGACAATTTTTTTATATCATGAATGACAAATGAAAATGATATACTTCTAATTTTGAATATTTAAGTAATTTTTTTATTATCTATTTCAATGATTTAAAAAAATAAAAAATAAAAACTAAAATTATAGTTTCGAGTTCACCACTTTTTTATTTATTATTAAGTCCAATATTTTTACTGTCGAACTCACCAATTTTTATTTATTGTTGAACTCACCAATTTTATTTATTATTGAGCTCACCACGTTTTATTGTTGAGTTTAGCAATTAAAAAAAATGTTGAATCAAAAAATAAAAGTGGTGAGCTCGACACTGGTAAAATCCACCCATTTTGGTTTTTCTAGGTTTTTTTGCCTAAAATATATGTAAACATGGACTAAAAACTTGACATAACGACTTGTGTAGATGATTTCAATCCAAAAGAACCATCCTTGATCGATTTTCATCTAATAACGAATTAAAAAAAATCCTAACTTTTTACATACATCTTCAAAATACTTTAAAAACCCTTGAAAATGATTTATTCTTCCTTCTCAAATCCTTTCCATAGGAATGGAGTCTCCGAAACTTGACTAGGATGACAAAAAATCAATTTTTTTAGATGAAAATTGTGAGTTCAAATGGTAGGAGCAATTTCGACATTTGAATAATAAGAGACGTGTGGAGTGGCCTTCAGGGACTAAGTAGAAATAAAGGTTTTACTAAATGGACTATTAAGAGAAGTCCTAAAACTTAGGAATTAATTAGGAAAAAAAATTCCATCGGGATTTATTAAATAATTTTCCTTATTTAATTTGATTACTTAGAATGGGGATGCAATACACCTTGAAGTATATAGTATGAAATATGAATGATGAGAACCTTTTACTTGTCTTTTCCAATATTTCTAATGAATTTTGACAGGATATTTGCAAATTTCATTTCAATGTCCAAATCAATTTATTGTTTAGTTAAGTATAAATCCAAGTTCAAAGAAAATTCCATTTTTTTTAAACTAAAGTTCCCTTTCATCACATCCCAGAGCCATGCCCCAATCGTCAACTCTCTTAGTCTTATCTACTCATACACTATTCGAGAAATTAACCTGAGTGGAGAACCTTGAAATTATCCACATCGTGGGATTTTATCATTAAACCCAAACAATGGTATGTGATAGAGTGCATTTTGTACCATTTGATGGTAGAAAGACATTATTATTCCTCAACAAACAACTAAGCCTCATAAATACAAACTGAAATGAAATGTCGGCAAGTGATTGGAGGGAAGCACATATTCAAAAATATTTCATAAATGGGTTTGTAAAGGAGGGTAAGGCAAGATTGGAGCCCACTTATTAAACCTAAAAGTGGGTTTATTTTTCAATTAATGTCTGTATGGTCCCCCCAAACTCCAACTGGTTGGTGTTGAACACAACTTTGTTTCATGATGACTATATGGCTTATGGTGGTCTCACTTGCATCAATCTATTAGATTGTGATGTTGAAATTGGATCCTTTTGCCCAAATAGAAGAATAAAGATCAAAATAGACATAGTTTGTCCATATAATTGTATAATATTTTTTTATAGTAAAGATAATAGATGATTTAACGAAGGGGAAATTACTAAAACAGCTTTGTATTCTCCCAATATTACTGGATCGGTATTTTAGTTTAATTATTTGTAAGTAAATTAATCACTGTATTCTAGTACTCTTATATAAATGCAAATTGGTCCCACCATATGAACAAGGGTCCTACTACTATCCAATCAATTTGACAAGATATAGGTTCGATTTATATACTAGTCCTTATTCATATCCTTATTGGTAGGGTTCACATGAATATCATGTTGGATGATCGAACTGTACAGATCCGCACTAAGATGATTAATATTGTCAAAAGAATAATGATTTTTTGAAGCCCTCCCCCTGACATAAATCCCCATCACACAGAACCATAGATCATTTTTCTCGGGATACTCTCAAATGATCTACAGTTCTGTGATGGGAGTGTATGTCAAAGGGGGGCATCAGATTATCACTATTTGTCAAAAATCAATCTCTTCCAATATTGCAAACTGTAGTTTAATAGACTGATATGAATTAATATATTAATCTAGAATTTTTAATTTCATTTTAAAAATTTATCATATTTAAAATGTTGGAATAAAATGATATTTTTAAAGTAAAACCCACAAGTGGGTCTACAAACAGGGAATAATTGCAGACTAACTTTCAGAAATATATGATATAAAGTTTAGGAGGGTCCCATTGCATGTGACCCATGGTTTCTTCACATCTACTCCTCTTGGGTTCACTCACTTTTTGCTTCACTAAATTTCACTTAGCTTTGTGTGTTTCGTTAAACAAAACATGACAATCTTTTGGATTGAAGTCTTTTTTAACAAAAAATAAATCATATAAAAAAGTTGAGAGAGCCTTTGGGACCATTATGGAAGAGCTTTTGTTACTTCTTCTTTGGAACCATGTTCAATCAACTTTAATATAATTTCATTGACACAAAAAGTAAGTAGTTTTGCCCTTTTATTGTCCTGTCTTGCTTTCTTTTATTAAGGCTGAAAAAAAAAAAAAAAAAAAAAAAAAAGCCCCCCTTAATGAATATTCTAGAGTCTTGGTCCACAATCAAACCTACTTCTCAAGGGAGATAAGAGGACAAATTCCATTATGAGACACCCTATCCAGACTAAAACTTAGGGGTGTCAATGGTACCCATTTAACATAATCGAATCGGAATAGAAATCGAAAACCTTGATTCTGGTTCTCTTTTTATTGGAACCGATTAGATAAGAGTCTGAAATGGAATTGGAACCTTAAGAATATCCGATGATACCATGGGTATTTGGAATCGATTTATTTTATAATTTCTTGTTTATACCATAACTGATTTAAGATTTTCCTACATTTTAAAATCAATACATATTATATAAAGTTCTTCAATTTTTTTTTTTATAAAAACTATGCATTGAAGCTTAAAATGGACATAATAATTTTTGGAAAAAAAAATCATAAATTACAATTAAGTTGATATTTTGTACATGATATGTTGATTTTTTTTTTGTTAAAATAATAATTATAGTGAGTTAAAATAATTTTTTCTCATTCGATTCTTGAGAACTGAAACTGATGGGTACCCACTTTCCTTGTTGGTTCCAGTTCCACTTAGTTTAGAGTTGGAACCAAACCGATAAGAACTGGATCCAAATAAACATAATGGTTGTGGTTCTAAATACCTTAGAAATCGATTCGAAACGAACCCATTGATGCCTCTGCTCACACTTCTCAATGTGCCACATGGGAAAGTCTACCATAGCCACCAATCCAAAAAATAGTTAATTGCCTTGCAATATTCGCTAGGTTAGCCTAACTCATTATGAAGTGAGTAAGAGCTCAATGAATGCTACCCCTAATACCACGATTTTATGATGAATGATATGGATGACTAGGAAACTTGCATTTACTTGAATTGGCAATAACATTGTGTGTCTTTTTGTGTAGATGTAGCACAATACAAATATATGCCATGGCTATTTGATGAGTGTTGATGGCGCTTACGATCTCACTTCATAAGGCGACATATAGACTTGCTCGACATCTTCTCATCTTACCTGACAAGGTCAAGTAGGTTCGTCGCCTAATTGACTCCTTAACTGTCTAATTAAGTCTAGGCACCTTTCATGTATCATCACCTCATGGCGTTGGCAAGGGTATGCATAGGAAGACATGGCTTCCTCCCATTTACGATGTCTAGGAGTGTGCAAGGGCAGGTTCATTCATGTTAAAAGGGCCTTGAGATTCTATAAATACTTCACTTGGATGATGAATAAGGGGATATAGAAGCAACGAAACGGTCACCTCCATCTTCTTAATTTCCTCGGAAACATCCCAGCATCATATTTTGTAAACTTAAGTACCATTTTTTTTAATCATTTCTTCCTTGTAAATTAAAAAATAACAATCCAACAACTATTATCATGGTTTAGGCTGATAACAAAATAATCTTATTTTACCAAGATGTGCACCAAAAATTGAAAATTACCAAAATGATACACTATTTCATTTTAATTCCAAAAATGGTAAATTGTCATTTTCAAAATTAAAATATTTTATCAAAACAATAAGTTATAAAATAAACAGTGTTTTAATACCTAAAATGCCACTTTAACATCTTTTTATAAAACAATAGATATCTCCTGTTTAAGTAAACATATATAAAAATAATTGTTTTAGTGCAGTGATGTTTCCTTTCAAGATTTAGTTTATTTTAGAATTCGGTGGCCTTGTAGTTAATTTTTGACGTCGATGGAGATCTAAAAATCTGTAAATCATCATCTCCATTATAGTTAGGGTATCGTATATCTATAACAAAACTTGTGGATCTAAACCCTAAACATGTATATTTGTTTTAATCATGAAATTTGTGGGTTTTCAGATCTCCATCGAAACTCGAAAATTATTGGAAAGGTTACCAAGTATTGAAATAAACTAAATATTGGAAGGAAACATCACTGTACAAAAACAATTATATTTATATTTATTTACTTAAACATGAAATATGTATTTTTTTTTTTAATATAAAAAGGCATTTTTGGTATAAAACATTATTCATTTTAAAACTTATCACTTTGGTAAAATATTTTAATTCTCAAAACGGTAATTTACCATTTTCGAAATTAAAATGAAAAGTGTGTCGTTTTAGTAATTTTTTATTTTGTTATATTGATTTGGTAATTTACTCACTAAAACATCTTTGTACATTTGGCCTTTTACCTGCTCAAGACCTTAACCATTTTCTATTAATCAACGACTGTCCCATTACAATGAGTTTTACTTCATGTGATGTTGATAGCATTTGCCATTTCTTTTATCTTTTTTCCTTTTTGTGTGGTAGCTGATATTGACACACCACCTTTTTTTAACATCCAATTAATGAAATTAAATGTGCCATCTTCAGCAACGATGATCATTTTTTTCATCTTTATCTTGGATTGAATTTCGAGCTAACTCAGTCCAAAACAACGACCATTTATGTATTTATTTATCATTATTATGTTTAATTATCAAAATTATATTTCATGATGACAACTGGGTCATGTCTCCTCGTACAAACCTTATAAAATTCTGAAACCATGAATATTTATGTATAATTATCAAAAATTTCATTATCGAATTCTTATTTCAAAAAAATTACTTTCCAATGGAGCAGTGGGTGTGACCATTGGATTAGTCTCACCCGAAGGATGGGGATATCCATGATGGAAAGGAAAAAAGATTTTTGAGATGTTGAAACCAACCGAGTGTAATTTTTCAAAATTAGAGGTGGCATATTTGGCATGCTTTCTATAATTTTGTCTAATATTCATACTTACTCAAAACTTTGTAGTAAGTTCACATTGATCAAAATATTTTTACTCACTTAGTTGACCAAAACAAATCTAAATCTAAATCTAAAATTTTAGTTGGTAGGTAAGCAATTTTTTTTTTATAGCCAATATTTGTGTTTCTATTGGAAAGAGTCATGCAATTTGGCTTGTCAAATTGTACAGTTCTCAATGTCAAAACTATATTCATTTGAGGTCACACACATACAGGTCCAATCCAATTATGAAATTTGACCCACCTGTCCCCTTTGATAAGGGTAGGCTTGATTAGTTGACTTGGACCTAGGGTTTAGACTGAAGCTGACCCCTCTTAATATTTGAGGGCAGGGTGACCATACCCATATCCTCATAAGTTGGTCTTATCATATGTGTATTTGTTACCAACTCTGGACTTGTTTGGGAATCCCCACTCTGTTGTAGGATGGGACTAGTCCCCAAATGTTATGAGACCATAGAAGTTTCTGTTAAAATTTGGTGGAGGAAAAATAATAAAAACATAATAATGGAAATTGCCTTGAGACACATAGTAATCTATGTTGTCTTATAGACAATAGATGCTCCCACTCCGCTTGAAATTGAAGATGCAATCGGGTTATCAGCGAATTTTTCTTCTGAATACAACAAAGCCCATTTTTGCCAAAACTGTATATTCTCTCAAAGTTTATACTAACTAAGAGAAAATCAATCACACAAAATTTCCGATACATACAAGTACCTCTTTTGTAGAAAATAATAAAAAAGTTTAAAATAGAAGAAAATTAGGAAGAGAGATTAATTTTTTTTGTATATTTTCTTTTTACAGAATTGATCTCTATATATAAAGAACAATCTCCAAGGTCACATCTAATGAAAAGTGCACAAAGGAACTCAATAGATATGAAACCCATTGGAAGGTGTCCATAAGGTGAAACCCGTTGGAAGGCACCCTTTACATCAAAATCCAAATAGGCACATTATGGAATCACTAAGCACCCGTTCGGGTCCGAGAACCCATGGGCCCATTCGACATCCCTTGGGCTAATTTTGGAGACTATCCATATTTGGATGGGCCTCTCTTTTTTCTTTTTCTTTCCTTTTTTTTTTTTTCTTTTTTATATTATATAAACCAAAATATTTAATTTTTCCCATATAGCTAAATATCCATTAGGGACTCTCAAAAGAGAGTTTTTGGAATGAAGAAAATGGGGACAATAAGCTTTTATTTATAAGTTTCAAAATCCCTCCAAAAAGGTTTAGAAAGTAATGTGAGATTTTACAAAATATTTGAAAGAGAGAGCCAAAACCATTTTTTTCATAAAGCAAACTTCAATCCAAGTGAAAAGACAACAACCAATAGGATTTCTCCAATCCACATCACTTACTTTTTCACTTTAACAAAAAACACAACAAATTTAAAGTAATTTCTAAAATATACCATTTAAATTAAATTAAATTAAATAATTTTATTTGAATCAACACTAAATAAATATAAAATATATTTATTTTTTAAAAGTTTCCTAATATACTACCAGGTGAGTTAGGAGGCCACAAAATTCAAATACACGATCAGAGGGACCAAACCCTTATCACTTATTTTATTGTTGAATCAACCTCTAAGGGACATTGGGGAGGATGTACAATGGCGGCACTTGCCCTCATAATTAAAAAAAAAAAAAAAATTACATTGTCCTAATGATAATTTGATATATTTTGAGTTTTCCCTTATCTTGAAGGACAACTTCTAATCTGTTATGATCTTACATTTGTTTCCTTTCAACTAATGAAAATTTGTGTGAATGCCGAGACCAAATTGGTCTCGGACAAGTATCATTTTACATTTGATTACTAGAATTTTATTTTATTTTTAAGGACATTTTCCTCATGTGTATATGTTTTCCTGACAATACTACATTAAATTGGCTGAGTTGGAGAAAAATCGTAAGTTGAATGATCTTTTGGATGCATTGGACTTCAATCAAGTTGTCATCTTTGTCAAAAGTGTAACTTCCCATCAATTTGCATCCATTCTAGAATGTCCCAAGTAGAAAGTTTTGGAATTATGTTATTCACACTACTCATTCTTGTAGGAATCCATTTATAATTTTCTCTTAATTATTTGATGGGGCTTGTTGACAATAAATTTTACATATTTACCTTGAGATTCGTGAAATTAGATCGTAAATGATTTACATTGATTTTGATAAAATAGAAATACAGATCTCAATGTTTTCCTCTGAGTAACAGTCAAGTACAATATAGTGGTGACACGTGTGTAACTCCATTTTCTTCTGGCTTTGTGTGTGATCAGTTGAGAAGGTTGTTTTGACGATAGCTTTGTTTGTGCTTTATCTTCTATAGAAGTTGTAGATTTTTTTCTCTCCGAAATTCGCGTTTTGTCAGTTGAGAATGATTTATTGACTTCTAAAGAAGGGTTTTTGAGCTTAATCTTCTATAAAGGTTTATTTAGATTTTCTTATCTCCGGACTTCGCACTTTGTCGATTGAGAAGGATTTCTTGACTTTTTTAGAAGGACTTTTAAGATTGATATTTTGTAGAGGTTTATGTAGATTTTCTTATCTCCGAGCTTCATGCTTTATCTATTCAAAAGGATTTCTTAGCTTCTGAAAAAAGACTTTTGAGTTTGATATTCTCTTGAATCAGAGTCCAAGTCTCTCTTGAAAAGTTTTGATTCGTCTTTTGATGAGGGCTTAAAAGGTTTCGTCCTATAAGAAAAAGTGATTCGCCGGTCCCTCCAAATGAGGGGGGCTTTGACATTTATATACTTAAAGTTAATTCACTTTCCAAGTATGCATCAATTTAAAGAGTTTTGATTGGTTTATCTAAAATGCTAAATTTGTCCAAATCCGATTTTAAGGATTCTATGGATTGTTAGTAAACTATACTCATTTATTTTGGTGTAGGGCCTAATATTTAATATGGATCACTTAGATTTGTTGGATCACGGGTTTTATCTGTAAAAATCCAAAATCCAATATTTAAAAGGTCTATATTAACCAATGGGCCTAATTTGGATGTGTGAGACCCATTTATGAATTTCAAAAACTTTATTTTGATTTGTAAAATTTACAAAAACCTTAAGATTTCCATACCTATAGGGCTATTGTGAGTTTTATCTTCCAATTTTATTATAAGAGCTTCCCCGCATAAATGAATATTGAGAAGATATATACATGTTTTGTGTTCCAATGTATTTAAGGGTGAAAGGTGCAAAGGGCTCCTAGTGCCTGAAGGGCAAGGTGAGGCACACGTCTGTGTGTAGCAAAACACAATAAAATTATTAAAATTAATAATAATGAATAAAATGCATTATAATTATAGTATGTATAAACATGAGTTTTATAAATAAAGAAAAGTATTTAACACTTCAAGAAGAAAAAATAATCAGCAATAACACAAAAACTAAAGAGGAAGAAGATGGAATTAAAAAAAAAAAAGAAAAAAATCCAACAACAACTAGGGTCAAGATTTAAAATGTCATATTGGAGGAATGTTTTTCTCAAGGAAAAAATCGATACTCCATTGGTTGAAATATTTTCACACATTTTTGAATAATTCAATATTTCAGATTAATCTTTCATATCGGCATATTTGTTCCAATAATTATGAACTATGATTAGGGCTATCAATGGGTGGGTTTAGGCTGAACTTGGTTTAGCCTAACCCAACCCTAAAGAGATAGGCTCTACCTTAGACCAACCTTATACCCCTATTGAGCCTAACTTGACTAAGCTTAGGCCAATAAAAATGAAAAAATGTAAAATTCAACAATGTTAATGGTAAAAAACAATACTTTTCAAATAACTCCTTTTTTGTATGTAAAGATGTGAATCAAATATGAAATTGGTGTCTTATTTAAATAAAATACATTTATTTGAGGTGCCTTCGGTGCGCCCCGCCTTGAGGTGTGACATGCTCCTTGACTACAAAGTTATATTATGCTTGTTAAATTGAAGATGGATGGTAAAACATTTATAAGAAACTATCATTTCTATTATGTAATAAATGTGAGATAGTTGATGGGAATAAAGTCTTGGTGAATTTTATAGAGGTTTAGTTTTTAAATTTAAAATGATGGAATGGTTATCCTACACTTACATTTAAAATTACAATGATTGGTATAAAATGTAACAACATAAAAATCAACTCGTATCTCGAGAAAATTTGAAGTTATGATTTTGTGAATTTTGAGTTTATACTACTATTTAAAAGTATGGCTTTTGATTTACAAACTTCTGAGGGAATCTGACTTCATCAATAGATTTAAAAAGGTTGAAAAATATATTTTAGATTGTAAACACATTTTAATTAAAGGTCGAATGGAAAATTACCAAATCCTCGAATTTCATGTCAAATTTGTATCCAAAAAGGGGGATGATTGTTGGAGTTCAAATTCAGGAAATCCGGTCATATTATTATACTTGTGACAAAAAATTATTAAGAATATAGTCTAAATTTTTGAAAATTCGAGTCCCGAGCATTGAGTTTTGACTAAAGGATTAAACAAATATGGAAATTATGGTTGTGTCCCAGAGACATTATAAATACTAATACTTCGAGAAATTTCTAGATTTTCCCTTGTTTCTCTTATCTTCTCAAACAAATCATATCTTCTCCCACCTTCCATCAAAGTTATCATATAAATAGAAATTTCGTTGGACTTCGATGTAAAAGAAAAAGTTGATCATCTCATTGTAAGTTTTGAGGTGAACCGAAGAATTAGATTATTCAATAAAATTTGAGGATAAACCTACGAGATCAAAACCATATCTAGAGTCGTAGAGGAAGATCCAAGGGTTGACAAAGGAGAAAATAAGTCTAAACTTATCGAGAGCTTCGCATTGATCCAATAAGATTTTATTTTGACCAAAGGAAAAGTTGAGATTGGATGACGATGAACATCTCGAGCTGAATCGAAGTCGATCTTTCGTAGAAGATGTGATCAAGCATGATTTGATTAATCTTTTGTAGAAATTAATCTTTGATATATGATTTTGATTATGTTTTTAATTTAGAGTAATTTCTTTAAAGAAAATCATGCATGATTTGATGATTTTAGTAAGTTATTGATTTCTATCGGTAGATTATATGTTATGTAATATGAATTGAACATTACATATATCAATGATGGATTTGAAAGCTATTGGAAGTAATTTTCTGGTAAAATTAGATAAGTTGTTGAAGAAAAATCAATGTTAGTTCGCATTTGTCGGTGGCACCGACTTTGCCACCATCTGAAATTTCTTTTTCCACCTCTAGAATGTTTTTTGTCAGTGGCACCAAAAAAATCCATTTCAGCATTGTTTTCCCCTCTAGCATGTCCAATTTCAACATTTATTTTCATTAATAACATTTAAGTAAATGTCATATTTTATTTGAGATTTTCATTTATTTTTACACTATTTAATGAAAATATGGGAATACCTCCATTTGGAAATAATAAAAATGGTTTCAAAATCAAAATTTTAAAGAATCAAAATCTAGTTTTTGGGTCCAAGAACAAATTACAATTTTTTGTGCCTGAAAAATATTTTCTCCCCCCAAATTTTGAGTAATTCTTCAAAATAAAATCCCATATTTTAGGCAATGTTTTATAATTGTTTGAACTTCAATTTTTGGGTAGTTTGCTTTCCATTTTGAACAAATTTTAAAAATCACATTTTGAACAAATATTTTACTATTTTTATTTAATCATTATTTGAATGCTATGTCATGATAAAACAATTATTATTTAAGTATTTATCATGATTATATGTTGCATGTTGCGAGACTAATTATTAGAACGATATATATCCTATCGAGTAACTCCTCGTTACTCACTCTACCATTCACTCTTTCAGATATTTCAACTATTGATGAGCTTGTTTGTAAAGAGTCTTCCGAGAATGTTCCTGTGGAAAAATATTTTAATGAGTTGCAACCTCCATCAGTTTGAGGATGGTTTTAGAGTTTAGTAGTTGTACGTACTTTCTATCAACAGAGACTTGTATTTATTTTGAGACATTGTATTTTTTTTTTATGAGATTTGAGGATTATGAATCATGTTTAGATTTGATGTTAGCTTCCGCATACTCTGAATATTGGTTATAAGTTATATTTCTGTTGCGTTGTAACTGTTAAATAGTCTATGTTGTCTAATGTTATATATT
Source organism: Akebia trifoliata (assembly GCF_017979445.1). NCBI lineage: Eukaryota > Viridiplantae > Streptophyta > Magnoliopsida > Ranunculales > Lardizabalaceae > Akebia > Akebia trifoliata. The sequence continues at coordinate 2,415,284 of NC_141386.1, read as the reverse complement.
AAAATGGGTTGGATAGTTAATCACATCTCGAGATTCTAAATAGAAGAATCCTTGAGATTCGTGTTAGGATTTTGGGGCATGACACAAAATTTCATTTTGAATTCATACAACAAAAGTGTAATCTTTGTAGTTGGTTTGATCAAATCTTATGCTACTAGTTGATGGAAATCTTTGAGTGCATCGTTGATTAAGACAAATAAAGCAAGGATATTTTATCCTAAATTGGAATGCGATTTGCATAGGTTGACACATTACAAGGGATTCAAAGAGGGGCATAAAAAGATTGTTATGGTGACAAATTTGGTGGGTAGGGGAACTAGCATTGAACGCGTCAATATTGTCATCAATTATGACATGCCCGATTCTGCAGATACTTACTTACACAAGGTCGATTCACCACTCCTTTTTTTATTCATTTAATTCCTTCAATCATCCTTTGTGAAACTGTCCAATTACTTACCAATTTCTCTTGCAGGTTGATAAGGCTGGTCGGTTTGTACAAAAAGACTTGCTATTACTTTTGTTTCATCTATTTTGGATTTGGATGTTTTTAATTAGGTTCGTTATTCTCTTATTTGAATCTTGATCTTCTCTAAGTTGAATTGCAATGTTCTTTTCTAATCGAATCCAAAAATCTTAAAATAATCAAAACTACCTTATTTGTTCGTATGTTAATGGTGTCCATTCTAGATGTAATTTCATATTACTACTTGTGTCATTTTTTTAGATTCAATAGTAGTTTGAGGTGGACATAAAAGAGCTTCTAGAGCAAATCGAGGCCTCTACATATAGTACGTTTCCTTACTTTGCCATGCACCTTGTAATTAATATTTGAATCTCTGGACCATGTGTTTGATTTGATCAAATGCTTCCAAATGACAATTAAAATCGATAGCAGATTTGCTTCCATTTATGGGTTGTATGGTATACTAAGGGGGTGTTTGTTTACCGCTGATTTCAGCACTTAATGCTGAATGCAATTCAGCTTCAGCAATCAGCACGTTTGTTTACTCCACATTTTCAGCACTTATTGCTGAAAAATAAGTGAAAAGCATTAAGTGAAGTTGGATCACTTAATTTTTTTGCTGAAGCAATAAGCACCGGTCTTTTTCAACACGGACAAGTATACCCTTATACTTGAAATGATATTACCTCTTATGTCTTATGGATAATGCTATAAGCACCCCACAAATTAATAAGGCAACCCACACCAATATTATCTCTCTTATTTTCTCTCTCATCTATGTATTTAAATAATATTAATTCAAATTAAATAATAATATTAATTCAAATAAAAATAATAATATTAATTTAAATTAAATAATAATATTAATTCAAATTAAATAATAATATTAATTCAAATAAAAAAATAATATTAATTCAAATTAAATAATAATATTAATTCAAATAAAAATAATAATATTAATTCAAATTAAATAATAATATTAATTCAAATAAAAATAATAATATTAATTCAAATTAAATAATATTAATTTAAATTAAATAATAATATTAATTCAAATAAAATAATAATATTAATTCAAATAAAAATAATAATATTAATTCAAATAAAAATAATAATATTAATTCAAATTAAATAATATTAATTTAAATTAAAAAATAATATTAATTCAAATTAAATAATATTAATTTAAATTAAAAATAATAATATTAATTCAAATTAAAGAGAGAAAATTTTGACCCTTAAAGGGTCGAAATTTTCTCTCTCCTCCACACATTTAAATAATATAAAATATAAAATATAAATATTAAATATTTTGAAAAATTAAAAGAGGAGAGAGAAATTTCCTCTTTCCTTTTTATTTTTTTGGAATATTTAATATTTAACGAAATATTTATATTTAATATTCTCTCTCTTTAATTTGAATTAATATTATTTTTTAATTTGAATTAAAAAAAATTTAAATTTACTTTTTAAATGATGTGGAGGAGAGAGAATTTGTTCGGCTAGATTCCCAAAACGAATTTCATTAAATTTAGTATTTTTTTAATAAATAATTTTTATTTTTGAATTTTATTAATAATTTCTCCTTAAACATACAATTGTTGAAAATGGTAATATAGTCAATTTACTAATTTTCAGCATTAAGTAACAAACAAATTTATGTGATTACAGCGCTTAATTTAAATCAGTTCAGCACAATTTAGATCGATAAACAAACAACAATTTCAGCACTTAAATTCAGCGCTTATACAGTTTCAGCAATTATAAGCATTCAGCACTTATTTGTTCAGTTTAACAAACAGCACCTAAATTTCTTATGATACTAGTTTTTAGTTTTCTTGGATCTTTTGTAAAATTAGAATTGTACCCCAGGCCCAACTTTAGGCAACAATGAGAACTCCACACCAAAGGAGTCCCTACCATGCATTATGGACTTTCCGAGACTCATACACATTTGTCCTATTGAGCTCACAGTGTCTTTAATGTGTGTTATAGCAACTCTTAGGGTAAACTGACATTATTCATGAATGCATGTGGCCTCTTCCATGTTGATTAGTTGGTTACCACTTATTTTCGGGTGATTGGGGATGGAGTGACAGACTGACATTTATGCTATATTTACCCTTTATAGTTTATAAATAAATATTTTAATTGTTTACTAGTTTTGACAGTGTCCTCATGAAGCTAAAACATTGATGCTTAATGATGGCGATTTACGTGGATTTCTAAGAGGTGATGCATCTTTTAATGCTTAGTTGTATTTATTTTGAAAGGAATTGTTGTATGTGATACTGTTGTATACCCTAACTTCTGAATTGAGGGCTCTCATCTATGTTTTTGTTCATTGGGTATTTATGTTTTAGTTTAGATGGAGAAGGCATAGAACAAATGCCACATATTAAGACTAAAAGTTTCATATTTGAACAATTCTATATATTATGTATTAATGATGAGTAGGTCCTATACCTATGAATTAACCACTTTTAAATATAATATTTTGTTAATTTTAGAGTCTTTTAGTTGTTTTTAATTAAGCTTAATTTATTTTATACTTTTTAGGTGATTTTATGTTTTTATTTGATTTTTCTTATTTTGCAGATTAGGAACAATATGGAACATTGGGATGTTTGCATACGTTTAAGAGAAATTTTGGACTCAAATTTGTTCACTCTCGGAAGAAAGAAGCTAAGCATACAAGTTAAAAACTCTTCAAGCCGCAGCTTGATAGAAAACGAGACCGTGACGGGAATCCAAGAATTGCACAACAGAAATATGAAAATACAAGGCGCGGCATGATATATTGGGAGACCATGACTTGCTTACGTTTCCAGCTTTATACTCCAGCTTTACATGTTAATTTTTGGGGCCGAATTAGAGACGGATTTTAGGACTTTTAAACCCTAATGACTCCATACCTATAAATAGGAAAGTTTAACCCTTATTCTGGGAGGGAAGTTTTTGGTTTTTCTTGGAGGCAGAAGATTGAGGAGGAGGACATGAATTGAAGATCGGCTCTTGAGTTTTATCTTTTTTAACTTTAACTCTTCTCTAAATTTTGTAATCTAAGAATGGCTAAATACTTTTGTGATTTTATTTTCTTTTCAATGGAGAACTAATTTCTATTCTAGGGTTATAATGGAACCCATTTATGATATTTGATTAATTTTGTTTCTTTCTTCTATGATTCCACATGTGATTGTTTATTTTATCCTATGTTTAATGCGATTTAATTAACTGGCCATTGATTGAATTGAATCGATAAACCTTAATAATATCGATAGAGTTATTTTGTGTTCATGACCTAGATAGAGTAACAAACACTAATTTGAGATAGACATATACTCACGTTGCGTGTGTATCCCTTATGAGAGCTTATTCTTGATGAATTCTTCTTGATTTAATTCTCATAGACATATAGGGAGTTAGTTTAGAAGGATATTTTTATATGACCATCGACAGAGGCTTGTAGAGAATTTAACGCTCTTGGGTGACAATTATAGTGGATTAATTTATCATAGAAGAAAGGATAATCTAATTAAATTGATTGTTTGGAGGAAATTATAAACCTAGATTTCATTACTCATTGATTTTAATCTACAAATTTATTTTCTCCGTTATTTTTCTTATTTAGTTTTAAATCTTATTTTTTACTTTTGTTTGGATAAAATTAGATTGAGATAAATTGGTAATTAACAATAGGTTGGTATTTAGTCTTCATGGGAACGATACTTTCTTATCACTTTATTACTTGTTTCGATACGTATACTTGTGTGCGTAAATTAGACAACAATTAATCTCAAAATCATGAGTGCTTAAGTTAATATTATCTACTTACAACCCTTGTATTATGGCATTCTTTGAGTTCATACAAAACCAATGATTATTGTATGGTTGGAATGTATGTGCAATAGTCTTGTCAAAGTTGTGAAACTAGTGTTTTAAAAATTGGATTGACCTTTACAATCTGATTGGTTCCGATCAGGATTTAAAAAAATATCGATTCGGTACTCTAAGAACCGTTAGTTTGTTTTAATTGGTGGTTCAATTGTCCTCTACTAAGGACTGATTTTAGAAATTTTAAAATATTTCAAGTTTTCAACGGGATTCAATGATTCATTATTAGATTCTCTTATAAAAAATAAGAAAATTTTGAGAAAATTTGAAAATCAATTATTTTAGATTTGTATTAAATTTTATTACTATCAAACAAATATAAAAATCTATTGAAAATAATTATACTAATAAATAAAATCTATAATTTTTCTAATTTTTTTAATAGAAATTGTTAAATAAATTAAAAAACCTTCTTAAATCTTAATTAAATAAAAAATTCACAATGATATTTACAATGATTAATGTAAATAATATTGAAACTTAGGATGTTATGTTACTTAAAAAGATTTACGTTTTTAAATCTTATATTTTTTTATTTATTTAGTATATACTAATTTTTAGGGTTCTCTTTTGATGTACAATTATCATTACATATAATTAATTAAATCATGGGATTAGAACCATTACTCAGTTCGTTTGACAGATTGCAAAGCAATTTTGACGTCGTGTATTCAAATCCAACTTACCTATCGAAGAAAAAAAAAAATATTTGAAAGTGCCAACTTAGCCAAGTTGGTAAAGGGGTGTGGAGAGTTAATCCTTCGACCTAGGTTCAAATCCCCTTGAACCCACTTCCACATTGACAACTAACCACCTTGATTGCTGCAAAATTTCGATTCGATAATCAATCCAGATTTTAAAACATTGTGTGGATCTATGTTACTTGAGACATATGTGAATCTTGATTTTCTATAAGTTGAAAAAACAAGATCCTCGTAAGACATACCATGAGAATTTGGAGAATTTTCATAGTGCATTTGATGTTACCGTCCTACTCGAATAATAATAATAAAAATCCAAGAAATGGAGAAAAAACCCAATTTAATCAAACTAATGAAAAGTGCCATTTATGTTTATTATGTTAATGGTGTAACACTTGGATGTATGGTGACGATTCATGTGGTCTTAGAGAGGATGTAATTCGTATTGCTATTCGCATCATTTCCATATTTAAGAGAGGTTTAAGGTAAGCATAAAAGAGGTTTTTGAGCCAATCTACATATAATATATTTTTCTATATGTTATGCGCTTGACATATATTACCTACATCTTTGGACCATGTATTAGGTCAGATCCAGTGCTTCCAAACAACAATTAAAATTGAATTTATGATTTGCCACTTTGAAATGAACATGATTTGTAGTTTGGTCTTGTAGAAACAATTAATAGTTATAAATTAAAGAAAATGCTTATTAGTTATATGTTAGCCTATATTATGCTTTTAAATTAAAGAAAATACATTTCCTAATTTATAAATTATGTCAGTATTTTTCATATATATATAAAATAGTTTTGTGTGACACAAACGTTCAATCAATTATAGGCCCACACTTTTATCCCTTCGTATAAGTAGGTACTGAGATTTAAGCTGATTACGAATCTCGATGATGTGAAAATTAAAAATAAAATTCAATCTCTGCTGCTCACATCCTCGTATCTCCCTTTTTCTCTATCTCATTTGGCTCAACTCTCTCTATTTCGAAAAAAAATATAGTTAAAACTCTTCGTCTTCAACATCAAACAGAAAATCTCTTTGTCTTTGATCTCTAGCTGGAAATCTGATCTCTCCGCGAGGGTTTGAAGGCATAAAAGTTCATGCAAGGGTCTGAAACCCTCTCTCATTCTCTCTAACTTAAGGTGAAAAACACACTTTTTTCTCTCTCGTTTTGTTTTATTTTTTTATTTTAGTTTTTTGATCTTAAGAGATTTGTTGTTTGGGAGCAAGAAAAAGATAATTATTCTCCTAAATATTGGATAGCCCCAACATGGTCATCTCAAGTACATGTATTGTGTTGTACCGTGGTGTGATATGGCCGTTGGAACATCAGTGTCAAAGCAAACAACGACTATGGTTCTGTGTTTCTTTTATGTGCACATGTAAGCACAAGTTGTGTCAATTTATATCATTTCACGTGTTTCTCCTCTCTTAGATATATGAATGATGTAAAATGCATCTTATACTTCTTTTATTATACAATGGATGTTAAGTTTTAAGTCAATCATACCATCGTTTGACATCTGTTTGACGAAATGCCACAGAGACTTTTTATTTGTCATTATGAACCTTCATTTTCTGTAAGCTTCTGTTTTGGTATTTAATGTGTTTATGTATTTAATGGTATGGATTAATGTTAAAGAATTGAAGCTATAATTTTAAAATGAAATTAAAGTTTAGTCATCATCCTCAAAGCCTCATCATCATCGTCTATCTTAAAAAATCAATTTAAATGTTGTAAATATATTATCCATGGGAATCACTTTTAACTATTTGGAAATATACTAATTTTTATTTGAGAATGGTTTTTAGCATAATCATTTGGTTACCAAATGGGTTTCATAAAGCCACATCATTTCATTTGCTAATTAAGAGTGAGAGGACTACATTCTAAAGAAGAGCCTATAGTTGACTTCACCACCTTCAAGTTCAATATTCCATTGAAGGGCAAGCTCCAAACTCCATTTTTCATGGGAAACCCAGTTTAATTTTATTTTTCTCTATCTTTTACCACAGTTACACTTCTCATGTATTGGTACTCTTCTTTTTTCTTTTGAATTCCTTTTAATTTTTTTTCTTTAATTAGAATTTAGTTCTAATGCTTTTCAGGTTTTGATGGCCTCTTTGGAGCACTTTTCTGTCATACATGCGTGATAATCAAAGGATCGGAGAGCAATCATGGATGGTATTATTCCAATAGCATTTGAAATTTGTATAGAGCCTAAGACTGGTTTAGTATGTAATTTTTCCCCAATGGTATTTGGCCTAATGGTCAACTTAATGTTATTTTAAAAGCTTTTGATGTGCCCATCGTTGGATTGACTCAACTTGGTGTATTAGAGTGGATCCACTCATAAAAGTTGTTCAGGTCATCCATTTGGGTATGCACTCTTCTCATTTTAGACTTTGATTGAGGTGGGACAACTTCGTTTAAACTCTTATTTTTGATAATTTATCATTGGTGGGTCTATTTATCATGGGGCTATTTATGTGCTTAAAAGCCATATTTTTTTGGAACGGGTTCATGTTTCAAAGCACAAATTTTTTTGGACTGTTGATGTTATAAAGAATCTGTACTTTTAGTTAAATTGGGTTTGTTTGGGATGGGGTTTGTAAGTTGGGTGTCTTGGAGAAACGCAACCATCTCTTCTAAATCAAATTGTAACATGATAAAAGGGAAAAACTAAGCCATCCAAAATGGTTAACTTTGTGTGTCCTTATTTCTCTATTCTTAACTGTTAATTTTTGGTTCAGGAAAAATAACTTTCTTTGCTGCTTACTAGATGCAGAAACCATTACAAATTGCTAGAGACAAATCAATTTGGAAAAAAGATATACCCAGGTGAGGTGTTTTGCTACCATTTCTTTTCAACGGTGCATTTCTGATAAATTATAATTTTTTTTGTGATTAAATTAATTTTATAATTACTGATGTTAATGTTGTTTTTATTGAGTTTTTTCTTTCTTTTTTTCTTCTTTGGATCTTATTTGAGATGGCCTTGGAGTGTAAAGAGGTCTTAGGAAAGGGTAATTTAAAACAAGACTTTTTGCTTATTCTTTCAAGTCTTATTATCTAAAAATCATCACCCCAAGTATGTAACTCATGGTTCTTTTTACCCCCTTCTATCACACAATCAGTAGTGTTGCTTTAATTTTTTTAACAGATTGATTTAGTATAAGATTTTTATATTTTGGGGACTTGATGCACGGTATAAACTAGGTTTTGGGACTAATTACTATGTTGAAGAGTTTTGCACTTTCTATTTCATCATAACCTTGTATTTGACAATGTTAGTCTGAATACTAACTAATTCATGGTGTAAAATCTAAACCCATTAGAAATTTTCTACATATTTTTTGCAATGGTAATCTAGTTACAAACTAATTCATTTTAATGGTTAAACATTATTTAAATCAGCAGTTATATTTCATTTTGTGTTGTTTTGAACAATATTAAAGAACCATTGATAGGGTTGAAGGAAAGAGAAAGGGAATGGGTTTGCCAAGAGGTTGAAGATGATAGGTTGACTAGAAAGTGGTGGACATTTATTTGGGGTGTGAGAATGGTCTTTCACTCTTCATTGAATACTTTCCAAGGTGTAAGGAGCACATACGCATGTGATAAAAGGCAATTCAAATCTGTTTTTTATTTTTAACCTACAAATGGTTTTGCAAGTTGCTATATACATTTTCAAATGTTTTTTTCACCTGCAAATGGTTTTGATATATGTGGTTAAATGTTTTTTTCCCCTGCAAATGATTTTTTTTAATTATATCATCGTTTATGTTTTTAATAGTATCTTAGAGTTGTTTATCTTTTGATGTCAGATTCCTCTATTCTGATCTTCCTCTTTTTATATTTTGTAGATGAAATACTCCAACCCACGATACCACCACAAAAGATGTTCGAAATGTTGAAGATATTTTGCCATTCCGCTAAATGACAACACATTCAACCTGGTAATGGCTCTTACATTCATAGCTTTCCATTGAAATATTATAATAGAGATACTATTTGCAAAACAAGAAAGTCATTTTCTTTAAAAACTATGAGTACATAGCCCAAGTTCCGTTGAATTCTTCTTAGTTTGACTGAAATAAAGCTAATAAAGAGAAAAGAAACACCTATACCACTTTGGTTTGGAAATCAGTTTTTATTTCTTCATAATAGATATTAATGTGTTGTACGTGCTGGCAGATTTGCTAGAAGAGAATATTTCCTTGGTAGCAATGCAATCTGGTTTTTTACATAATGAAGATTCAAGTAAAATGTCTTATTTTTTTAATTGTTTTTCTGATCATTTGTTTACTCTCTAGAGGAACATGGTATGATATTTTTTTAGAAGGAAATCCCTGCTTTAAAAATGCACAAGGATTTCTAGATCTTAATTCATGTATATATGTTGATCTATGACGCATAATGTGGGTATTATCATGGTTGGTTTGTGATAGTTCATTACTATGGTTTAACACCTTTAAGGTTGTGGAATTATATGGTCTTAGGTTTTTAATGTTTTATTTTATTTTATTATTATTAATAGTATTCAATATTTTTGTTAATCTCATAGAATATGTGCTTAGGTTTTATTGCTCCTCTATCTCACGCTCTCTTTCAGCAACATTCTCATTCTCTCACACTTCTCTCTCACCCTATGTGAATCTTTTTATTGATAATCAAACTAACTGGTGGTGAAATCCAATGGCTAGAAACATCAACGACATGTTTGATTAAAATGACTCCAAAGTCATAAATGATATTCTTTTTGAGTGTATCAGTCTAGAAAGCTGTAGTCCAAACTCTCTTAAGTTTCGTGAGACAAGAAAGTGTGCTGTAAGGCATGTTGGGGATATCTTTATAAACATTTAGATTAAGATGTCAATGTAACGGTTCTTTCCCCTATATCAGATTTTTGGTATAAATTTATAGATCTCTGAATGAGTCTTAAATAATCGTAACATAGATTGTATGATTAGAAAACATTCATTCTCTCTCTTATTATTAGACTATTATAAGAAAGCGTTGAGTTTTGGATTTGTTATATTAAAAACTTGGGCGAGAATTTGGATTCAGTGACGCACCTAATGATCGGGTGGGAATTCAGATTCAGATACTGCCATTAATGTTGCTACCTTCCTCAATTAGACCACATTATTTCAAATGCGGTATCTTTTCCTCTCATTCTTTGCTGATTTTTTAATGTCTGTGTATTGGAGACATCTCAAGATGTAATTTCTTCGTCATCAAAATGGATGGACACATTTTCAAACCACATAAATCTTGCCATCTTTTGTATCTGTGATTTTATACTTCACTACCTTTTTGGTTTTATCGTCAGGTCAAGACATTGGAAAAGAATTATATGGAAGAAACTATAATGTGTTTTCCTGGCTTCTTAATATGTACATTACTTGATTTGAGACTCAGACTTAATCTATAAACTATTGAGCAAGATCCCATTTTAAGCAAATTCATATATTCAAAGATATTACAAAAGTTCACCCCTTGATTTGAACTTGACTCATTACCAGATTTGAATCTGACCACAAACTCCATTTTAACGGTTGTGCAGAATTTTGGGTAATGGGATTGGTGTTAATTTAAAATATGAACCCATTAGATCTTTGTTCTTTTCTATTTTTGATTTGTTCTTGATTGTTGTTCCCATCAATCTTTCAAAATAATAGTTGAAAGTGCATCATGTAAATGTAAGTGAGAAGTGTTGAGGCATTCAAAATATTGAGGGGGTGTGAGAATGTTATGTATTAAAACCGATTGAGTTGCTTACATTGCAAGAGTAAGGGAAGAATTAAGGGGTATATTTCTTGATAATTTTACTTTTAATTGGAAAAATATTATAATTGGGTCACTTATTTGTGCTTTCTCGCCAGCCTTGTTTGAATGTTTCTTTTGACATTGTAGACTTGTACTTCTTGCTTCTTTATTCACATAAATTCTATATTTTTCTAGAGAAAAAAAGAAAGAAGGAATGTCGCAAATATTGAACAACAAAGGTTAATGATCTGCTCCCAAAATTGAATGTTGTAGAAAAATTGTTGCGAGAAATAATGATAATTTTAGTAACTTAGAGAGAGAGAGAGTTTATGTGGTTTGGCAAATTTTGCTTACATTCACGGACAATGATAAGATTTTTTTCACTATTTTCCATGAAAAAAAATATATTACAATCTCTAATACAAGATTACAAAGCTGCCCATAGGGAAAAATTTATGAAAATATTAGGAGAAATAACAAGCTAAATCTATTGAATATCTCTTAATTGACTTATAGTCCATTACCACTAATAAAATACAAGACACAAACATAACAAATGAAATCACACTAGATTTTTCAAATTAATAATACGTAATATATATCAAATATCATAGATAAGTCTTGAACAAAATAGCCATGAAACTCGCAACAACTGCAACTTCTTTAGGAACATCTTCGATAAAATTCAGATCCCTTTAGTTGGTTCTTTATCCTGGGCAAAACAAATATTTTGTATGAATTTTAGTAACATATTATAAAACTATACAAAAACATTTTAAAGGTTTAAACTATTAAAATCATATAGTATTTTGACTAAAAACACATCAACAATAGGTAGAAAAACAACAAAGAAATGTGCCAATCAACCCATTTATGCATCTTCTTGGATTTTCAAGTTGTATCCATTCTTTTACACATTTCATCAAACACATTTGATGCCTATTAAATCAACACAAATTAAAGTAAAACACTTATCCATAAAACCTTCTTCGTTGGAAATTACCCATAGATTCAAGTAAGGAATTACTTAAATTGTTAGTGACTGGAAATAAAAAAAATTGTACAAAAAAAATCTTTTTAGCTCTAGGTAACACTAATCCCCAAATCGCAATAGTGCAACACACACATGGAGAGAGAGAGAGAGAGAGAGAGAGAGAGAGAGTGTTTCTGAAACCCACCATGGTCTGAGAAGCCACTCCCCCTTGATAATGAAGAAGGTGGGGTGCTCCAGCTTTTTTTGGAGTTACTTCTCACATCCCATAATGCTTATTAAAGATTTTAAATTGGCGTGACAATAATAAATCCTTTTTTTCCCCAATAAAGCTTGAAATATTTACTTTCTCGAGAAAGATGAAGTGAAAAACAAATAAATTCCATATGTTTATGTACGTGTTGTATTGGGAATTTAGCTATTTGAGAATACTATTCTCCCATCATCTGAACCGTTGGCATGTGATATGATGTGATGATGAGAGCAAACCTCAAATCAACCAATTAGGAGTGGAGTTGTTTCTTATCTTAATTCAAAATTAAAATGTAAAATCTTAATTAAAAACGAACTTTACCTTTCTCAGATCTCGGTGGAGTCATGATGCATGTGTGTCTCTAATATTAAAAGTCCCTCACGCTCATGTAGTCGATGATGATGTTGGGGATGTGTGATATGATGTTCCAGTCCTCTCCTACCTCCATTTCGCAACGTGCTCCCAAAACAGAGCAGGAATTAATTTCCAATCTTTGAAGCGAGGTAAGCTGTTTCAGCACCTCAGACATGCACATCAAGGAATCAGAGGAAGTGATTGACAACCATTGGAGTGATGTAAGATGAGCCAAACCTTCAGGGAGTGATGAATGTGGTGATGAATTGATAAACAGAAACTTGAGATTGTTGTTGCTGTTGTTAACTTGGTTGGTGGGCAATGACCTTGAAAGAACACCTACATCCCCTTGTAACTTCAACACTTCAAGGAGTGGAGGAAGGCATGGTGTCCAAGTCAATTTTGAGCAATCATTAATATACAGTTTCCTTAATGAAGCAGGGAATATGTAGTGAGGCAGCTCCGTTAACTTGGGGCAATAAGCAAGTGATAATGTGTGGAGAAGTGGCATGATGATAATTATATCTCTTCTTCCTCCACTTCCAGCAGCATGTTCTTCTTCTTCTTCTTTTTCCCTTGTCAACATCTCCCACTCCTCCCACTCATACATACTCCAGAAATAAAGTTCCTTTAACTGTGGGAATGCTATCACAACTCTTGATTCTCCACCACCTCTTTTTGTACCATCATCATCAACATCCACATTAATTCCTAAAAACTCAACACCTATACGTTTAACCGAATCTATTTCTGATATGTCGAGGCTTTCAAGGACTGGTAAATTTCCAAGAGTTGGCAAAACCTGAAACTTTGGAAATCTACGAAGGTTTAATTTTCTGAGACATGTCATAATCACTCCATCTTCTACCCTCAAATCCCACTCCTCCAAGTTATCCATACCACTAATATCAAGTTCTTTCAATCTTGGCGGAACAATTGGAAGACCATCACTACCTGCAATTTGGCCAAACACCTGGCCCATGAATTTAACTTCATCAATGTTTCTTATTTTGAGTTTTTGAAGAAGTTGAAACTTCCCAAAAGCAGGAAATTGCACACATTTCGCACAATCAACTATTTCAACAGCGATGAGATTGGACAATATTGAATCCACCATCCACCTAGGAAACTTAGAACCAAAGTAACCTTCTATTCGCAATTCCACCAAGTTTCGATGTGGTTGGAGGCCTTCCAGCACACCCTCAATCCTCTCTATCTCGCCTTCTCCCACGTTTCCCAAATCCCAAATCTTGAAGCTCAAACCTAGACCATGGAGATGTTGCTTATTCTTCAATTGTGCTTCATTAGCCTCATTTACATCCGCCACTCTATCCAACTCAAATATTTCTAAATCCCCTTGGAGGTGATTGAGATATTTTAATTCTCCAATTTTGCATCCACCTCCCTTTGCATCGCCAACAATGAACTTAGACAATGTTCGAAGGGAGCTTAATCTACCAATTCCTTGGGGCAAGTAGCTTAGTTCATCAGTATATTTAATTTCGAGATGCCTCAGCTTAATCATTTCCCCAATTCCTTGAGGTAGTTTACATAGCCTTTCACAATAGTTGAGCTTCAATGTCTGCAAATTATACAATCTGCACATTGTTTCAGGCAATTCCTTCAAGTTTGTATCAGACAAGTCAAAATATCTTAGATGTATCAACTTCTCAACCTCATTTGGCAGTTCTTCTAAATCCCAATTGTACAAAGATAGTTCTCTTAGACATGTCAATTGACAAAACAAATTAGAAAGAACTAGAGAAGATTGTGATGCCAATACATAACTATGGATGATGAGAGTCCGTAGATTCTTTGCCCTGTATATGGAAGGAAGGATGGAACTTAAATCTGTATTCCATGTAACGTTTAAATGGCGAACCTTCTTGCTATTGTTGTTGAATTTCGTGTTATTACCATCCATGATAAAGCATTCAGTCTTGGTGAGAAATTGGGCAAAATCATGAATAAGATCATGCATCTTGCAGTAAATTATGTTTCCATCGTCATCTCGTTCCATGTTTTGGAAAAATGAGCGCATCAGTAGTTCATTGAAATATTCATCACCCACTACTTCCAATTCTGTACTTCTCGTGGAGTTAAGAAGACCCTCTGCCATCCACAACTTGATTAACTCATCCTTTCTTATCTCATGATCTTTTGGAAAGATAGCGCAATATGTGAAGCAACGTTTTAGATTTGAGGGCAAATCATAATAACTCAACAATAGAACAGGCAAAACTTCTTTTGCAACATTTTGTAATTCCCATGCATCACTTTTCAAGACTTCTTCCCACTTTGATCTGGTTTTTTTGAAGAAAATGAGACCTCCCAAAGCCTTGACGAAAAGAGGCACACCCTTGCACTTTTTTACGATGTCCACGCTGATATCTTTCACTTTCTCACACTCTTCTTCGCTCCATCCGTGAAAAGCAATATGTTCAAACAATTCCAAACATTCGTCCTCGGATAATTTGCCCAGATCATGAGTGTAGACCGAATCCATCATCAATGCAACTTTTTTAATGCGCGTAGTAACGACAATTCTGCTTCCTTGTGCACCACTGTTGAGAGCAAGCTTCAATGGACTCCAGTCGGCGTGCTTCTCAGTCCACACGTCATCCAGCACAAGTAGAAACCGCTTTCCCGTGACAGATCTGCATAATTCTTGATGTAAATCTTGCCATTCAATGTTGTTAGAGACGTTCTGACCACTAGCAGCTTTAATAATCGCTTTGGCAAGCCTTGTTAAATCGAAAGGATCAGATACACACACCCACATTGTCTTCTCGAAATGGTTATTCACCTTATCATCATTGAAGACCATTTGGGCAAGAGTAGTCTTCCCAATTCCTCCAATTCCACATATAGAGATGACAACAGGAAGAACATTAGGTGTTTCTTGTTGACTACTCTCGCTCAACAACTTGCTTAGTATAATATCTTTGTCGTCGGCACGACCATGAACTTGTAATACATCAATCAGAGAGCTAGTCATTCGAAATGTTGGTGGTTCTGTAGTAGTAGTCCTCATCCCACTATCAATAAACTGGAACTGGTCTTTGTCCTTTGCAATATCATCTAGTTTGCCCCTTATTTCTTTTATCTTATGGCCGATGCCACGACGTAAAGAAACTTGACTGAAGGAGTTGCAAAGACAGAACAATTTGGAGATCAATACCTTCTTCTTGCGGATGTGTGTGTTGTCAACGTCCTCCTCGATTTGTGTACGATGAATTTCGGTGTTCCACTCGTCTAACACATCCTCCATTTCGTAAGCCACCTTTCTGAGTTCTTCTAACCAAACCTTGACACGTTCGTTGTTGACTTGTTTCTCCTCTGCATCTTTGAGCACGGCTTGGATGTGTTCAAGTGTAGTCTGTAGCTTTTCAACATCTTCATCAACACCCACCACCAGTCTCACTTCTTGTTCCACCTCTTTTCGACCAATGGATATCAATTGCTCTATAAGTGCAGAAACAAGTGCATCTGCCATCCTTTTTTTCACTTTGGAGTTAATGATGAGAGATCTAAGGTTGAAGCAAGCAAGCAAGCAATGAGGATGAAGACTTAGGATGAACAGAAGAGGAATGAAATATTAGAATCAATTATTGGTGGTAAAGGTAGAGGTTGACTAAAGCAATCAATCAATCCACGAGTAATACTAGCTTTACAAACTTACCAAGATTTCCAATCTTACTTAAGGTCTTCGAGATTACCTTGTGGTATCTACAAACATTATCCGACGCTACCAAAAAAAAAAAATAATAAATGTTAGTTTTCAATGTTGAATTTAAGTTTAATTTTAAAATCTATATATATTAAAGAGTAGGGATCTTGAATGGTGTCGCTTATTATTCTTCAAAAACAAGATGGTTGACTAAGTTAAAAGTTGAAACATGGGTAAATTACACTTTGACACCTTGCGGCTTGGCATAATTCCACTTTGACCCCTAATATTTTGACAATTGCACCTATCTCCCCTTTCACAAAAGGTGTTAAAGTTTAGGTGTTATTTTACTATTTTACCTTCTCACTTTTTCCCTTTTTTTTTTTTTTTTTCACAAGTAAACTTATTTTTTCACAAGAATATTTTTGTTTATAAAAAAAAATATTGTAGAAAGAGCAAAATGGTCTTTATAAAATGTAAATTTATTTCTTTAACTGTTTGACCAACAACAAATAGACAGAAGAGGGGTAAGTGTACCCATTTGATCACCATAGGAGAGGTAAGTGCGATTGTTGACAAATTAGTGGATCCATATGGAATTATGCCAAATCTTAGAGGGTGAAAGTGTAATTGACCCTAAAACATTTCCATATTTTATTTCAACATGGAATCACTATAAAAAAAAATTAATTACATTACAAAAGTCAACAAAGCACAAAAAATGATTTTGCAAGAGATTCCTAGGGGTCACCAAGCAACAATAAATGTATAGTGCAAAACATTTGCAAATGCAGAAAATGGATTTTGTGGGCTTTCCTTCCCTCGGCTATTGCTTGGGGGGTTTGGAATGAACGAAATAGCAAAGTGTTCAATAACAAGATTAGTAGTTTTTATGCAAGTTTGTTGGAGATCTTGGATTTGTTATACCTGTGGTCTAAACAAAGTATAGAGTTCGGAAGGACTACTTTTGATGACTTTGTTTTTAGATGGCACTCTTTATGTAATCATTAATGTTGTAGTTTTCTTTTCTTTAGTGCTCTTCGAAAGGCTTTTTCAGCCTCCTTGTATTTTGCTTGCCTTTTTTCAATATATTATACTTAAAAAAAAACAAAGATATTTGTTTTATACCAGCAAGACCTTAAGCTATGTTTGGAGTGAGAGAATGGGAGAGAAGAGAAATTCAATTTCTCTCAACCATGTTTTGATTGATAAGAGAAAACTTGGGACAACTTTGAAATTTTAAAATATCTTAAAAGTGATCTAAGGGTAGAATTGGAATTATAAAGTATTTAAAAAGGATTTCCCTCTATTTCTCTTCACTTTTGGAGAAAAAGAAAACTCACATTTTTTTTTCTCTCAAATTCTTTTCTCTTCTCTCCTTATTTAACAATCCAAACAAGAGAAATGGAAAGAAACTCATTTATTTTCTCTTCCCTTCTCTCCATTTCTCTCAATCCAAATAGAGCGTAAGAGAAATAAAATATAAGATCATTTTTATAAGTAAGTTAATATATTTATAAACAATTTGCGATTTTTGATTGGATGCAAACATTTCGTATCAGTTTTGGGCATTGACTTCCAAAAGCATGCAAGGGAACAAATACAACAATTAAATTGTTTGTTTTTTCCAAAAATTCAAACTATGAAGGGTTCAATGATTAATATATAGTTGAATAAAACTCAAAGTAAATTAACATTAATCTTTAGTTAATTAAACCAATTTTTTTTTCCTTGTTTCCTAATGCAATATCGAAAGGGCAGGTCGCGGCGATCAATCTAAAGGGACACCACCTATAATTATAAGACGACTCCCCACATGATATGATACGAAGATGTTCAAAAACTAATATGGTTTGTGTCTCATTTTCTTGCGATCCACCCCTCGATGTCGTACTACCACAACAAAATTTCTCTATAATTAGATGGATAAGTACTAACCCTTGGAGGCTGAGCCTTTCTTTAAAAGATTATCTATCCATTGACTTGGAAATACATATATAGCTCTAGTTCATAAGAAACAAATTATGTAAGAGAACATATTAATGAGAGATTATAATAACAAAGATTCTCTTATTTTGACTTCAAAATGTGATAATTTAAGTTAGAATTAATTAAATCAACCTATGGTACAAGTCATGTTTTAAATTGGGTTGTCCTTATCAAATTCTGATTATTCCTCAGTATTTATGTAGTGATTCTCCTTAATTTATTTCATTGTTTGTTTGTCTAAGATACAAGTGGGAAGAGGTCCATCGATATTATATTTTGCATGTGGCAGCCTCTTAGATTATAAATCTTAGTGGTTTGTGAGAACATATCAACTTGGTGATTAACCTAATATATTATGTACACCGATGAGAGAATTTTCACTATTTGAGAATTATATATTACAACGCTTAATTTATAATTGTAGGTTTCTCAATCCAAAACCCAAAAATTTATTTTCTTTCATATATAAATTTGAGTCCAACTAGCCTACTAACATATATAGTGAGGAAAAAGGCCTTATTAAGTCTCATCCACCGTCGTCAAAAGAGACCTTGAGATTTGTACAAAAATTCATTGATATTTGTAACAAATCTCAAGCTCTTGTTTTATGCATCTCGATGTCTTTATTACGGTAGATGAGGCTTAGTAAGGAAAAACTTTCTCTATAAATTATCCCAAATAGAGTTTCAATGGGTCATGGGACCTTCATTCAAGACATTTAAGCCAACAATTACAGTACTCATAGAGATTATAGTTTTGGATTATGTGTATCTCGTGTTGATAGAGTTTAATGCTCAATTAAAGTAGAGAGCTGCTATTAGGACCTCAAATATTACTTATTACACCTCAATTTCTTGAATTATTTATCACACCCCAACTAAAGCTTGACTCATTCAAACAATTTTAGTAATTGTTTACGATTATGGTTTGGCTCATATAAAATCTTAAACCCAAAAATCGTTCAAAAAATGAGAGAGCTCTATTGGCACCTCAACTTTTACTTATTCTCAATCTTTTATTTATTTTCTTTATTTTTAAGTATAAATTAGCCCATTTTCTTTTTAAGTATAAATTCATTAGAAAAGAAGAAAAACAATACTAGAAAGTGCGAGATCAAAATGATATAGCTAAAATTAAACGTCTTTCATATATCTACAAGAACTTGCACCAGAAGGACGATAAGTATAATAAAACCAATGCTTTACATTAAGGAAAATTGAATCTCATCTGACTTTATGGTTTGTGTGTCTTCTATTTTAATACATTTATGGACCTACCATTGATGTCGCTTTGGCTCATATTGATCGATAAGCAATTAGACAGCACATACACACATGACACATAATTTTTTTTATTAATATATTTTTATTTTTATTTTGATCCGTCACATGATAGAGAATATTCACTTACATGTAATGCCATCAAGAACTGAAAAAAACCAAATTAATGAAATTATGATGCTATGTACAAAAGTTCAATGTGCAAAATGAATTTCTAAATACCCTCAGAAACACATGCATTCCCTGTCTCTAACCACTCCACTCTCTTTTTTCCCCTTTTCTTATTCGTCTTTATTGCTTCTCCAAAGAAAAATACTAAGATAATATTTAATATATGTTAATGCATATTTGGTGTTTTATAAATATAATTCCATCAACTAGGGTGTATCGACAAAAGGTTGACGTTGCAACAAAATTTCTCTAATTAAATTAAGAGCTGTGATTTTACCACACCATTTTATGTTATGAATATTTTGTTATAAAATCTCACCATATATTAAAATCACTTACAAACATAATTGTAAGGTAATATGATTGTCCTAAATTAACCATCTGTTTGCAAAGACGTTTGTGTCAATGTTCACACACAAAAGAATTATAGGTGAGCTAGTTTAGGATCCAGTAAGAACCCAAAAATAAGAAAATTGATGTGAACCATCTCAAACAAGTATGACCACAGAGTTTCTCTATAATTAATGTTACCTCCATTTGTTCTTTGTTAGATGAGATCACAAAACTATCTGCTCCAAGTAGATTCAGGGCTTCATCTTTCTTAAACTCACTTGTGTTGAAAACTATTACATGAAATCCAAAAGCATTTCCAAACTTCCCAGCCATATGACCGAGACCACCTAGCCAAATTACACTGAGAGATTTACTTGGTTGGTTAATTTTATGGTGAATCATGGGACTGTATATTGTAATTCTAGCACACAGCAAGGGTGCTACCAATTCTAATGGATAGTTATCTGGTATTTTGTAGCAATATCTGTGTGCCCAAATACCAAAAACACATCAAAATTATGTTTAGACTCTTTAACAGTAGGGAATCAGTTCAAAATCTTCGCATTGGCAGAGAAATATTTATGCAAAGGAAAGTGAAAAAAAAAAGTGTTAAAAGAGAAAACATATAATCAGTTTATTATAATATTGTTAAGCTGTAAATAAGATAATTTCTTATGAGACTGGATATTCAAACAAGATTTCCTTGCAAGCTTCACCCCAGCAACAGAGTAAAAATTGAATGAAAAATTAACATATCTCTTTGATAATAGAAAGGTTCAAAATCTTGTTTCAAGGTAATGTTTGGGTCAAGAGAAAGACGTTTATTACAGAAACATTTGAAAATATTTCAATACAATCCAAAACATGCTGAGATGGAATGAAATTTTGACCAAAGATAAAAAATAAAAATAAAAATAAAAAATCATAACTAGGGATCGAATCATAGAAAACAAATTCAAATAATGTTAGTAGCAAAATTGACTTGCCTTTCATGAACTATAGTGTGACTAGAATATCCCCCTTTTGTTATTGTACCATCCTCATCAACAGCATCATAGGTTAGGGTATAACCCTTTGAACAATGGATTTCCATCCCATCATTACAATACTCACAATCTCTACACGAGAGCGAGAGCGAGAGAGAGAGAGAATGAGAGAGTGAGAGATCGGATTTTAGTGAGAGAGAGGGTTCGACAGAACTCTCTGTCTTTAAGTTTTAATCGGGTTTCAGTGAGAGAAAGGGTTCGACAGAACTCTCTGTCTCTAAGTTTCGAGAGCGAGAGAGAATGAAAGAGAGAGCGAGGGTTTCAGCAAGAGGGTTTAAACGATAGAGAAAAGGGAGAGAGAGTTCGAAGAGAACTCTTTGTTCTATTCGATCGGGTTTTAATTGAAGCAAGGAGGTGGCACTAATTAAATATATTTTGAGCGATGGCGCTGTAAATAAGCGCATTGTTTATAACTTAAATCGATCAGGTGAACTTTGAATCTCGTCTGTCCAATTGCCCTATATCCAACGATCGAAAAATGTTTGTTAATGCATTGGGTAAACAGTGAGGCACCGAATGCCTCCCATATATATATAGGGAAATGTTCAACACTCTACTATTTACCCTACGCTTTGCCCAACGTGTTTTGTCCTACATGGGTTAGAAGTTTTGGAATGGGCTGATTTTTTATGAGGATGATCTCTACAGTTAGAAGATCATCCTCACCAAAAATCAGCCCATTCCGAATTTTCTAGTCTCATGTTTACAAGTTGAAAAATCGTGGACCGTCCATTTTTTGTAAACCATTTTTGATGGGGTTAGAAGTTTTGGAATGGGCTAATTTTTTGTGAGAATTATCTCCTCACCATAGAAATCATCCTCATCAAAAATCAACCTATTCCAAAACTTCTAACCCATGTAGGACAAAACATGTTAGGCAAAGCGTAAGGTAAATAGTATGGTGCCAAACGTGACCCATATATATATATATATATATGGTCCCGTTCGACACCCAATAATTTGCCCAACATGTTTTGTCCTACATGGGTTCGAAGTTTTGGAATATATTGATTTTGGTGAGGAGATCATTCTCACCAAAAATCAGCCCATTCCAAAACTTCTAACCCCATCACAAATGGTTTACAAAAAATGGACGGTCCACAATTTTTCAACTTGTAAAAATGGGGTTAGAAGTTTTGGAATGGGCTGATTTTTGGTGAGAAGATCATCTTCACCATAGAGATCATCCTCACAAAAAATTAGCCCATTCCAAAACTTCTAATTGATGTAGGACAAAACATGTTAGGCAAATTGTTAGGTGCTGAACATTTTGGCAAAACATTTTTCAAAACATGTTGGCCCAAATGGTTGGTGTTGAACGGGATATATATATATATATATATATATATATATAGATATATATATATATATATATATATATATATAAAATAAAACACAACTAAATTGGAACAGTTTTGTGTGACATAAACATCCAATCAATTATAGGGTCCACATTTTTATTTCTCCACATAAGTAGGTGTTGAGATTTAAGCCGATTAGGAATCTCGGTGATGTGAAAATTAAAAACAATGGACGGTCCACGATTCCAAAACTTCTAACCCCATCAAAAATAGTTTATAAAAAATGGACGGTCCACGATTTTTCAATTTGTAAACATGGGTTAGAAGTTTTGGAATGGGCTGATTTTTGGTGAGGATGATCTCCTCACAGTAGAGATCGTCCTCACCAAAAATCAGCCCATTCCAAAACCTCTAATCCATGTTTTGAAAAATGTTTTGCCAAAAAGTTTGCTAAAAAGTTGGCCCTTGAACGCCACCCATACTTATATTATATATATCAAAATTGAATAATGATTAAGAATACCCGTCCAATTCCGATTTCTAAATATCAATTGTTTTATTTATTTATTTATTTGGGATCTTAGTTTTTCCATGAAATCTAGACGG
This sequence comes from Akebia trifoliata, assembly GCF_017979445.1. Lineage (NCBI taxonomy): Eukaryota > Viridiplantae > Streptophyta > Magnoliopsida > Ranunculales > Lardizabalaceae > Akebia > Akebia trifoliata. The sequence goes on along the minus strand of NC_141386.1, from coordinate 2,392,442 downwards.
CTGTGGGGTTGGATTGCAAATATTGTAATCCATTTGAGCAAAACAACCCCTGGTAAGATTTTTAAATCTTACTAAGTTGGTAAAAAAGTGTTTTTCAAATTTTTTTTTTAAAGAGCTACTATTGCCTCACCAATTAATTAAATTATATGTGCCACACCAAAAAAAGGAAATGTGCACACCATTTATTGAAAAAATAAATTCACACCATTTTATTTTACTACACACCAATAATTCTTTAGGGCAAAACGAAGCACTCCCTCTTGATAATGTAGAAGGTGGGGTGTTCCAGTTTTTTTTGGAGTTACTTCTCACACCCCGATAATGTTTATAAAAAAATTTAAATTGGCTTGGCAATAGTAAATCCTTTTTTTTTTTTTTTTCCAATAAAGATTGAAAAGGAACTTTACCTCTCTAATATTAAAGTCACTGACTGGATATTCTTATCTGGAAAAATAAATAAATTCGAAATATTTGTGTGTTGTATTGAGAATCTATTTGTAATCTCCCATCATCTGAACCGTTGGCATGTGATGTGATGATGAGAGCCAACCTCAAATCACAAGCAATTAGGAGTGGAGTTGTTTCTTTTCTTAATTAAAAATGAACTTTACCTCTCTCAGATCTCGGTGGAGTCATGATGCATGCGTGTCTCTAATATTAAAGTCCCTCACTACTCTCCTCTTCATAGTTCCTAGATCTCGATGTAGATGTTGGGGATGTGTGATATGATGCTCCAGTCCTCTCCTACCTCCTTTTGGCAACGTGATCCCAAAACAGAGCACCCAGTAATTTCCAAGTACTGAAGCGAGGTGAGCTGTTTCAGCTCCTCAGACATGCACATCAAGGAATTAGAGATATTGATTGACAACCTTTGGAGCAATGTAAGATGAGCCAAACCTTCAGGGAGTGACGAATGTGGTGATCTCCAAATAAACAGAGACTTGAGGTGGTTGTTGCTGTTGTTAACTTGGTTGGTGGGCAATGACCTTGAAAGAACACCTATATCCCCTCCTAAACTCAACTCTTCAAGGAGTGGAGGAAGGCATGGTGTCCAAGTCAATTTTGGGCAATTACCAATCCAAAGTTTCCTTAGTGAAACAGGGAATATGTAGTGAGGCAGCTCCTTTAACTTGGGGCAATAAGAAAGATATAATGTGTGGAGAAGTGGCATGATGGTGATTATATCTGTTCCTCCTCCATTTCCAGCAGCATGTTCTTCTTCTTCCCTTGTCAACATCTCCCACTCCTCCAACTCATCCATATACCACAAATGAAGTTCTTTCAACTGTGGGAATGTTACCACAACTCTTGATTCTCCACCACCTCTTTTTGTACCATCATCATCAACATCCACATTAATTCCTAAAAACTCAACACCTATACATTTCACTGAATACATGTTTACTATTCTGAGTTTTTGAAGAAATTGAAACTTCCCAAAAGCAGGAAATTGCACACATTTCTTGCAATTAACTATTTCAAGATTGAAGAGTTTGGGCAACATTGAATCATCCATCCAATTAGGGAACTTAGAACCAAGGTAACTTTTTATTCGCAATTCCTCCAAGTTTCGATGCGGTTGGAGGCCTTCCAGTACACCCTCAATCCTCTTTATCTCATCTTCTCCCATGTTTCCCAACTCATTGCACTCAAATATCAATTTCAAACCATGGAGATGTCGTTTATTCTTCAATTGTGCTTCATTAGCCTCATTTACATCCGCCACTCTTTCCAACCCAAATATTTCTAGATCCCCTTTGAGGTGGTCGAGATTTTTTAATTCTCCAATTTTGCATCCACCTCCCCTCACATCACCAACAATGAACTTAGACAATGTTCGAAGGGAGTTTAATCTACCAATTCCTTGAGGCAAGTAGCTTAGATCATCAGTTTTTTGAATTTCAAGATGCCTCAGGTTAATCATTCTCCTAATCCCTTGAGGTAGTTTACATAGCCTCCTACAACGGTTAAGTTTCAATGTCTGCAAATTATACAATCTGCACATTGTTTTAGGCAATTCCTTCAACCTTGTCCCAGACAAGTCAAGGTATCTAAGATGTATCAACTTCTCAACCTCAATTGGCAGTTCTTCTACATGGTGATTGCGCATAGATAGTTCTCTTAGACATGTCAATTGACAAAACAAGTTAGAAGGAGCTGGAACAGAGTGTGATGCCATGATGAGAGTCCGTAGATTCTTTGCCTCGTAAATGGAAGGAAGGATGGAACTTGAATCCGTAAACCATGTAACATTTAAATGGCAAACCTTCTTACTATTGTTGTTGAATTTTGTATTATTATCATCCATGATAAAGCATTCAGTCTTCGTGAGAAACTGGGCAAAATCATGAATAAGATCATGCATCTTGAAGTAAATTATGTTTTCATCGTCAGCTCGTTCCATGTTTTGGAAAAATGAGCGTATCAGTAGTTCATCGAAATATTCATCACCCACTACTTCCAATTCTGTACTTCTCGTGGAGTTAAGAAGACCCTCTGCCATCCACAGCTTGATTAACTCATCCTTTCCTATCTCATGATCTTTTGGAAAGATAGCGCAATATGTGAAGCAACGTTTCAGATTTGAGGGCAAATCATAATAACTCAACAATAGAACAGGCAAAATTTCCTTTGCAACATTTTGTAATTCCCATGCATCACTTTTCAAGACTTCTTCCCACTTTGATCTAGTTTTTTTGAAGAACATGAGACCTCCCAAAACCTTGACGAAAAGAGGCACACCTTTGCACTTTTTTACGATGTCCACGCCGATATCTTTCACTTTCCCACACTCTTCTTCGCTCCATCCGTGAAAAGCAATATGTTCAAACAATTCCAAACATTCCTCTTCGGATAATTTGCCCAGATCATGAGTGTAGGCCGAATCCATCATCAATGCAACTTTCTTAATGCGCGTAGTAACGACAATTCTGCTTCCTTGTGCACCACTGTTGAGAGCAAGCTTCAATGGACTCCAGTCGGCGTGCTTCTCAGTCCACACGTCATCCAGCACAAGTAGAAACCGCTTTCCCGTAACAGATCTACGTAATTCTTTATGTAAATCTTGCCATTCAATGTAGTTAGAGACGTTCTGACCACCGGCAGCTTTAATAATCGCTTTAGCAAGCCTTGTTAAATCGAAAAGATCAGATACACACACCCACATTGTCTTCTCGAAATGGTTATTCACCTTATCATCATTGAAGACCATTTGGGCAAGTGTAGTCTTCCCAATTCCTCCAATTCCACATATAGAGATGACAACAGGAAGAACATTAGGTGTTTCTTGTTGACTACTCTCGCTCAACAACTTGCTTAGTATAATATCTTTGTCGTCGGCACGACCACGAACTTGTAATACATCAATCAGAGAGCTAGTCATTCTAAATGTTGGTGGTTCCGCAATAGTAGTAATAGTCCTCATCCCACTATCAATAAACTGGAACTGGTCCTTGTCCTTTGCAATATCATCTAGTTTGCCCCTTATTTCTTTTATCTTATGGCCGATGCCATGACGTAAAGAAACTTGACTGACACTACGTGAAAATCTCCTATTTTAACTAAAAAATTTGTTGGGCCTGGCCCGTCAAATTTTGATACCCAAATTCCGCGGCCTACGGACCACGTTTCCAAATCTCAAGCTCGATCTCACTCTCAATCAACCGATCTCATCTCTCTCTCATTCTCTGTGTCTCTTTCTCACTGTCTCTTTCTCTCTACGTCTCTCTCACAATCATCGATCTCTCTCTCTCTATCTCGATCGACATCGCTCTTTATCTCTCTCTCTCTCCCGATCGACCTCCCCATCTCTTTCTCACAGTCGCTCTCTTGATCGATCGACCTCTCCATCTCTCTCTCTCGATTGATCTTTCTTTCGATCTGTCTCCCTCAATCGATCTCATCTCCCACTTTATTTGATCGATCAATCTCGATCGAGAACTTCTTTCGAACACTAGTTATCAGATTTGTTTCTAGAACTTCTTTCCAACCCTAGAAATCAGTAGATCTAGTTCTGAAAATCGAAATATTTTTTATCAATCAAGGCGTGAATGAGGGGCATCTGAAGATCGACTACAAAAGACAAACGATATGCTGAGTCGGGGATCGAATAACCGATTAAATAGTTTGGTTATCCGATCCCAAGTTTCTCATGCTCTCTATGTTCGCTACAATGGCTGTGATTTATGTCGCCAGCCGGTGAGTTTCCAATCTTATTCGCATTTCTGTTCGATCGATTTCACTTTTTTTTGTTATGGTTTTTATATATCGGTGTTCAAATGAAATCTGTTTAATTTAGGCATATCTGAATCTTAAGTTAAATTATTTTTTGAAAATTTGAATTGGCTATTATGTAATTTTAGGCCTTGTTTGATTTCCACTTTTCGATGCCAAATTGATGATCCAAACTTGTTTGAAATCTCTTATCTGTTCTTCTAAACAAAGTCAGATCATGTCAGTCCTAAGCTATTTGCTGCTAGTACCCAGCACTTGTACACTATCCATCTCAAGCTACAAAAACTCTCTAATCAAATATGTTGGTTCCTAGACTGCTATTTAGCCTTCAGTTATGGCCAAGATAGTTTTCCTAACACTTCAAAGTTGTGTTCTACACCCACGATGTACCTGCATATATTTGCCATACATAGGCAACATAATTATCAAGTCTCAGTCCATCAGAATGCAGTCTCATTTTATATTCATGACATAGTAACTAATGTTGAAATAGTTGGTGATGAGTATATAGCGTTATTAAGGACATATATGATATAATTTGTAAGTGATGTTGGAATAGTTGGTGACAAGACAGGGGTCTTTTTGGTTACAGTAGGTTTGCATTAGAGTTCAGTCCCAATTTCATACCATTTTGCACTAGTTATGAGTCAATTAACTACTTATATTTATGGGGAGGTCCCTTATGTTTTCTTTGTAGATGATGCATTGTTGGTCAATGAAATTGGAGGGGGTTAAATTTAAAACAAGAATCGTGGAGGGATAGCATATAAACTAACGGTTCTAAGATAACAAGGTCTAAGACAATATATACGCAACACAACTTTGGTAAGAACTCTCTTGGGGATTAGGCATTAGTTAAAATTGATGACAAAAAATACCCTAAAGGGACCACTTTTCTATTTCGGTTATTGTACTTGGAAATAGAGATACTGATGAGAATTAGTGCTACGTAAATCAAGGTGAGAAGCACTTCTAGAGTCTTATGTGATCTCAGTGTACTGACCAAACTACATGAATAATAATACGAGACACCTGTATGACTAGCTGTGCAGCATGGAGTTGAGTATTGGGAAGTTAAGAAATGTGTTCATAGAATAGATGAGGATAAAGAATTTTAGATTGGTGAGTGGTAAGTATAGGAAAAGACTAAATTAAAAAAAAAAAAAAAAAAAAAAAAAAAAAAACTAAATAAAGTTAGTATATTTGAAGGAATTCATGAATAGCCCCAAATATAATAACAGCCCAATGAAAGTAGCCCTATGGTGAAGGTTAATAAAAATATTGTGCTTGGCCCTCCTGGTGCGCCTTTGAATCAGAAATCTGTGATTGTACACATTCGTCACTATTATCTTTTTAGTTTATGATACATTAATTATTTCAGTGATTCACGATTTTCGTAAATGCATAAAAATGACCTGAGACTAAGTTCAATTGTCCCAATCCCACGACCTTGCTTGGGTCAAACATCACTCTAAAAAATCATGAATAAGCAAACCAAGAAACAATGTATAAAAGTAGTTTGAGCTTACTTTTGAGGCCTATAAGCCGGGGAGTGGTGTTGGAATGTTTCCACCCTTTCCTTTAGCAGCATCTTTCCATTTCTATAGTGGGCATGGTTTCAAGAGATCGTTGTTGATTAGCTTTCAAACTCAATTTGGGTTAAGAAGTAATACTCACAAGCAAGAGAGTAAAAACCTTTTGCCTGCCTTTAATTTTATTTATTATTTAATTCTTTGTAACGTACGGGTTCTTCTCTCATAGCTAAAGAGGGTAAGATAAAGTCTTACTTGAAGTATAAATTAAGAGGATGTTTTGGGGAGAGGTGGCATGGTTTAATGTTAATGATGCAACTGTAATTTTATTATTACAATGTTAATGATGCAACTGTATAGTTATATTTTATTCTATTTTGAAGTACCAACTTGGCTAAAGGCTAAGATGTGTAGAGTGTTGTTCCCACGTACTAGGTTCAAACCCTCTTGAACCCAATTTCATTTGCTAACCTCTAACTTTACACAACTATATTAAAAAAAAAAAAAAATCTTATTCTATCTAAATGTTAATTCACTTGCATCCAATATCTATCTTTTGTGAACAGATAATATTCCCTTAGGTTGAGTAATATCTTTTCTTGGATATTCTTTTTGTAGGTATGAACGCTTTCTTAAAATCATGATTCTAAGCGTTCTTAAAAACACACATCGGCCAGTAAAGTTTTGGTTCATAAAAAACTATCTTTCTCCTCAGTTTAAGGTTTTGTTCTTCTTTAGTCGATCTATGGTTTTGTTAAAATTTTCATTAAGGCATGCAATCAGAGTATTGTCTTATTTATGATATTCATACTAAAAAAATGGCTAAGTTGTCTAATGAGTAGTCATTCTCTGGTTTCATTCAGAATGTCATACCGTATATGGCATGAGAAGATCGATTTGAATATGAGCTCATCACCTACAAGTGGCCTACATGGCTGCATAAGCAGAAAGAAAAGCAGTGGATTATCTGGGCATATAAAATCCTGTTTCTTGATGTTACAGAAGAACTTTGCTTGGACATCAGGGATAGCAAATTAACAAGATTATTGAGGGATTCTTTGGGAGGGTAAACAAAGACGTGCATAATTGCCACTATATCCCCTTCTATTTACTGTTTGGAAGAGACACTCAGCACCTTAGATTATGCATACCGCGCTAAAAATATCAAGAACAAGCCTGAGGTCAGTTTATTTGATTGGCATTGGTTGGTTGTGGTACCATTCTTTCTTTTTTGCTCTTGAACTGTCTTTCCTTGGATCCACCTCTACTGTTCTGACCTATTCGCACTATTTCCAAGTTAATCAGAAGATGATGAAATCTACGATGATCAAGGATTTGTGCACTGAGATTGATTGCCTTAAGCAAGGTGAGTGCTTCCTTGTTCGGGTGATTGATTGTAGTTTCATTTGATCTTTTCTCTTGTTTATCTCTCAAATTATAAAGAGTATTATGTAAGTGCTTTAATTAACAATTATTCTTAAGCAATTGAATGCTTAGGTAAGGTTTTATCAAAACTAGGATCTCATTTATACAATTATGCTTTACGTTTTCTAATCAGAGGTGTATGCTGCAAGAGAGAAGAATTGCATCTATATACCACGAGATCGTTATCTACAAGAAGAAGCTGAAAAGAAGGTTTGATTCTTACCATGTAATTCATCTTTAATGTATTCTCTCTCGAAGTTCCTAATGAGAGGGACATTTCAACTTTGTTCTCCAGGCTATGTCTGAGAAAATAGAACGCATGGAACTTGATTCAGAGTCCAAGGACAAGGTACAATCCACAATCTCTGTATTTGGTTTTTTTATTTGTCTTTTTGGTTACTATATGTATAGATTTAACCAGCTAATTGTATATCGTGAGCAGCAAGTAATGGGACTTCAAGAACTTTACAACTCTTAGCAACTGTTGACCGCAGAATTAAGTGAAAAACTTCAAAAGACTCAGGTGACTTGTTGTATAGTCATTCTCCTGACCTTCTTTTAAGCTTTGCCTCAATGCAAGAAATTAAAGTCTTTGCTGTTGCCTGTATGTGTCCATAGAAAAAACTCGAGAACACTGAACATGCATTGTTCGATCTAGAGGATAGATATAGACAGGCCAACTCAACGATTAAAGAAAAGGAATTCTTAATCTTTAATCTCCTCAGATCAGGTGAGTAAAGTTCCATCACTTTCCTTCAGCACCCTTTCCTGATTGTTTTATGAAATGGTGTTTCTTTTTTGTTTCCTTCGAGAACTTCCATGTTAGGCTTGAATTTTGGAAAAAAATATTTTGAGATGTTTTGGCATTGATATTTTTATCTGTCACTCATTATTTGGATTGGATGAAGGGTGCGTGAAAAGGTTGTAATCGATTGGAACATTTAGTTAACAACTTAGTTTAGCTTTAAGTACATGTTGACCATTCCATTGGTTTTTCACACTCATCACATCTGTATCTACTTTACATAGTTTGAACCAGTACCCTTAATTCAAATAGCTTCCATCTTGCTAGGGGTGTTGGACAGTTGCCATCTTGCATTGGTCCTCACTCTGTCTTTACTCCCTCAGTGACATTTATTGTTTATTTTTCAGAGAAAGCACTCATGGAGCGGGCATTTGAGCTTCGATCAGAGCTAGAGAATGCAACATCTGATGTGTCTGGATTGTTTGCCAAAATTGGTTTGTGTCCATGTTTTGAAGTACACAATGTTGGGTATATCTTACTAAAAAACAAGGCATGAAGATTGCCTATAAACTTTTGCAATGTGATTGGTGTGTAGAACGCAAGGATAAAATAGAAGATGGAAACAGAACTCTTGTTCAGAAATTCCAGTCTCAATTGACTCAACAACTTGAGGTCTTGCATAAGACTGTTGTAGCTCCATAATGCAGCATGAACAACAATTAAAAGAAATGGAAGAAGATATGCAGTCGTTCGTTTCCACAAAAGCAGATGTAAGATGTAAATTATGAAGCGGAGTATGTAGATGGTGTGATGAGGCTGTATGCTACGGTGGTGTTGTCGAAGAACATGGCGGGGGCAACGATGAATCAAGTGTGGCAGGTGTTCGAAAGGAACACTTGATTTAATGAGTGGGCAGAGCAATAGTACCCAAAGTAGAGGAGGAAATTCAAATCTCAAAAAGAGGAATGTAAGTTGTTTTTTTATGCTTAATTTTGTTTATTTGTGGTTTTTGTTACTTATTGGTTCCCTTGTTATATGATCTTAAAAAAAAAAAAAAAAACTAATTTGTATTGTTTTTTTTTTTGGCAGATTCATGGAATTCTGAATGTAGTGAGTAGGGGAATTTTGTTTCCAATTGGAGCCATATTTGCTAGGTATCTCTGGACATTCAAGTCAGCAGATCCAGCTTGGTTTTATCTTCATATCTTTTGTTAGAGTTCTTCCTATGTTATTGGAGTTGCCGGATGGGCTACTGGTCTTCAGCTCGGGGCCAATTCGAAGGGTTTGGTATACAAATCTCATCGGAATATTGGGATCACTCTCTTTTGTTTCGCAACATTGAAGGTAATTATAATTGTTCCTAATTTGTTCATTGTTTCTTATTTTAAGCACATTTTCTTAATCAATCATAACGAGTTTATCATTCTTTGTGTTGTGCAGATTTTCGCATTGTTCCTAAGGTCAAAGAAGGAGCACAAGTACAGGATTTACTGGAATTTTTATCACCATATTGTTGGATACTCCATCCTTGTTCTTGGTATCGTCAACGTGTTTAAAGGTCTAGACATGTTGGATCCAGCTAAAATGTAGAAAACAGCTTATATTGTGGTATTGTGTGTATTGGGTGGGATTGCATTAGTGTTGGAAGTTACGACATGGATCGTTGTTTCGAAGAGGAAATCCGATGCATCCACCGAACCTTATGATGGGAATGGCAAGCAACAACCACTCACAGTTTGATCAACAACAAGATTGCAGGGTCACATATAGTATTGAGGAGAGTTGGTTCTCTTACAGTTTGTCTATAAAGTTACTTCTTAGGCTTTCTCTTAGGTATCTCTTAGAATCTATTATTGCTTCTTCAATTGTTTGTGTTTTGTGTTCTAAATTAAATCAGGAGTGTGACATAAATAGTTGTATATATATCATATATTGCTTTATTGTCAGTTATTTGTAGCTTCGACAGAATTTTCGATCTTAATAAAGAGGTTTACATGTATATTAATTTTGGGTTATTTAGTTTAGTTTGGAGCTTGTTTTATGATTTTTCTTTTGTTTTTTCTTTTTCTGATTTTTTTTTTATATATTATTTCGTTCATTGTGATTGGTGAATTAGAGGACCGTGTTCTTGTTTGTTAAACCTCTAAATTTGACGGTTATACTCTATAGATTTTTTTTGTTTTTTTTAATTCCATTCTCCAATAATTTGATAGTCCAGGGCCGTCAAAAAAAAAATTCTACAAGAGAATATTTGACGGGCATATTTGACAGGAGGGTCCGTCAAATTTCTCAAAATTTGACGGGCTAAGACCGTCAAATATGAGCTTTTTTCACATAGTGTGAAGGAATTGCAAAGACAGAACAATTTGGAGATCAATACCTTCTTCTTGCGGATGTGTGTGTTGTCAACGTCCTCCTCGATTTGTGTACGATGAATTTCGATGTTCCACTCGTCTAACACATCCTCCATTTCATAAGCCGCCTTTCTAAGTTCTTCTAACCAAACTTTCACACGTTCGTTGTTGACTTGTTTCTCCTCTGCATCTTTGAGCACGGCTTGGATGTGTTCGAGTGTAGTCTGTAGCTTTTCAACATCTTCATCAACACCCATCACCAGTCTCACTTCTTGTTCCACCTCTTTTCGACCAATGGATATCAATTGCTCTATAAGTGCAGAAACAAGTGCATCTGCCATCCTTTTTTTCACTTTGGAATTAATGATGAGAGATCTAAGGTTGAAGCAAGCAAGCAAGCGATGAGGATGAAGACCAAGGGTGCACAGAAGAAGAGGAATGAAAGATTAGAATCTATTATTGGTGGTAGAGGCAGAGGTTGACCAAAGCAATCAATCAATCCACGAGTAATAGTAACCTTACTAAGATTTCAAATCCTATGGTGGTATATGTGGTGTGTATTGCACCGACATCTATCTCTCTCTCTCTCGTACGTGCTTATTTTACAACCACACATAGGTAAAGCAAATAACGTTTTTAAAAGGGTAATTTAGTAAAATCCTTATAAATTGACTATATTTGTTTTAAAGAATTTCTATTGGCACCCTAGCTTTTATTTATTACCCTCCAACTTAAAATAAAGAAAGAGTGCTGATTTTCTAACTCACTTTGATCGACTAACTCAAAAACTCATCCACGCTACATGTGCAAGAACCTTGGATTTTTTTTCCCCTTGGGATACACAATTGTACATGTATTATGGCGATTGCAGTTGTGTATCCCGAAGGAAAAATATACGACTTTGGCACATGCCACAATCAGTGAGTTTGTCACAGTTGAATTAGAAAATCATTTTACTTTCCTTTTCGAGTTGTGTTGGGGGTGACAAAAACGGAGACACGAAGGTGACAAAATGATGTGGTGTTGTGCACATTATCGTAGATGCTTTTCTGTAAGATACGAGTAAAAAGCATCTACGGTACTGTGCACGCCACCACATCATTTTTGTCACCTTTAAGTCTCCATTTGTGTCATTTCAACATTTTCCTTTCCAAAATCTCTATTCCCACTAAAAATGATCTAAACAATTTATTTATTTTTTAAATAAAGGAAAATAAAAAGAAGAAGAAAGAAAGAAAAGAAAAATTAGGAAACCCTAAGGAGAAGTGGGTCTTGATCAAAATCCATATTTTTATCTTCAACACTAACATCTGTGTGTGTGTGTGTGAGATCTAAGGTTTAATGGGCACATTACAAATGAGAACAATCATAACATGCATCATACAACAACCATCACCTAAGATGACAAACAAAATTGAAAAAAAAAAAAAAAAAAACAACAACAACAAAAAAGAAAAGAAAAGTGTGTCCTAATCAAAACCCATATCTTTTTTTGAAAGATAAATGTTCGATTAGTAAAGGTAATATTGTTAATGGTTAGTAGTTAGCATAAGAAATATGGATAAAAGGGATTTGAACCTAGGAATAACCCTCTACAAGTCTTACCACTTAGCTAAGTGGCACCTCTCAATCAAAACCCATATCTTATTCTTCAACAGTATTACAATTAACAAGAACCACAACATCATGCAAACAATCACCACCTAAGAGCATCCATCACTCATGAACTCCAAAAAGTTTAACAATTGTAACATCTATAGTTAAGATTAAGGGTTAGTTAGAAGGTTGAGCTTTTAGGTTATGCTGTGCATTAATTAAACAGGATATTTCTATATCTTTATGGGCTTTTTAATGTAGCTTGAGAGCCTACCAATTAAGAGTTATAATAAATTGATGCTCAAAAACACACGCGGTCTGTACATGGTTGACATGGCAAATGCACCAAATCGTAGATTTTTTTTCTTGTGTATCTCGAAGAAAAAGTTATATGGTTTTGTGCACTTGTCATGTCAACCGCGTACAGACGGCCTACGTTTTAGTGTGTCAATTTATCATTAGTCACCAATAAATGCAAGAAACATTCTCTAAGGGCATGTGAACCCTAATCAACGGGACTCTATTTTGATTCAAGCCAAATCATGCCCTTGAAATAAACTCCAGACTTGGTGCTTTGCATGTGTTACGTTTCTTTCGTTTCTTTTTGGCAATTGGGCTTATTATTGGTGTAAGCTTTTGAAATTTTAAACATTTAAAAGCTCCATCATCCTACATCAAAAAAATGACACGTGGAAAATATTTTCTCATCCACTGACCACACATTAGAGTCCACCCACATGGTAGACCTTACCCAACAAAAATCAGCTTGATTGATGATATCTAGCTGTTTGATACAATTTTATCATTAACTTGAATTACAGGTCTTGCCCATGGGTAAAAGGGTTGGGCAAGCCCATGAAGATAATGCTCAAATCCAAGGATCACCAATCAGTGTTCCACCAAAGGAGGGACCAAATATTAGAAAGGATAAAGAGAGTGGGCTCATTCAACACTCAATGACTTCAGATCATAACAGCATTGTCCTTGTGATATTCTTTCTGATTCACTAATAAAATAAATAAGATATTGATTTTGATGTAATGAAAAGGGTTGGCCATGAATTTGAATTATTTTTGGTTCTTTTCTTAGTTATTAGTACAACTTTAAAGACGGAAAAGTAGGTTTAAATTATTTGTTTTTCTTTCAAGTTGACACGTTCTAGTATCTCAAGTTACAAACATGGCTTGTTGAGATCTTGGGATGCTTTTTCTTTTTCATTTTTTGTGTGTGTGTGTTGACAAAATGGGGGTGCGAGAATAATTCCGAAAAAATGGCCAAAGTCCAAAAAAATTTGATAAATAAAATAATAAAAAATTTAAATTATTAGTTATGGACAATATAAAAATATATATAATTATATATTAAACGAACTTTCATGATTAACATAACTTAAACATGTGTGTTAAATTTTATTGGTCACTGGGTTTTGTTTAAATTTCCTTTCAAAGAAACATTTCTTTGAAGAACTTGACAATGAGGCTCCATTTGATCATATGGTAGACAAGACGTAAAGGTTTAGTACTCTTATGAGTCGGCTAAGCTTGCAACCCAACTCCCAGTCTCCTTGTGAGTCATGTAGCACATGTTGGGTTTTTTTTACTCGCAAGAAGAGCAACCACTACAAGAAAAAAGTGAACTAGGAAAAACGGTGTTAAGTCGTTTCGCTATTACAAATCATTTCTCCAAGCTGATTTTAGATCAGGAAGATCGAGAGAAAACCATTTTAATCTCACATTCCAACATGTACGAACAAAACAGAATGAGCCCTAAACCTTGAGAGAAATTTTCACCTTCAACCTTGAGAGAAATTTTCACCTTCAATTCTCTCATCTTCGATTTCTCCAAGTTTTTTATTTTATATCAATTTCTCCCATCTCCAATCGCTCACCATCTTCGATTTCAAACCCTAACGAAGCTCATTTTTGATCCTCACAAAACCCTAACAATCTCTCATCTTCGATTTCAAAATCCTATTTGAAATCAGGTATTTCAATTTCATTTCTCCCATCTTGATCTCGTTACATAGCAAGGAGCTACTCAGAAGGAGCCAGTAAGGATCCTCTACCGAAGAGCCCTAAAAAATACTCTAATCTTATATATTTGGTGCAATTAGTTAGAGTTTTATGTCAATAACAAGGTTCATCTTTTAAAATCTAATAATGTTTCAATAATCACATAAGGATGCCATTTATTTATTTATTTTTCTCTGCAAATTTTGTGTTTTTTTTTCCAATTTTATGAAGAAAAAAAAATCTGTGAATCAGAATTTTAGATCAGTAATGGTTCATACTTTACAATCTAATATTGTTCCACAAATCACAGGAGAATTCCATTTACATATATATATATATATATATTTTGGTGGAAGTTAGACTTTGAGATAAGTAATTTTACAATCTAATAATGTTCCAACATTCACTTAAGAATTCAAAGAGAATTAAAAATTTCCACATTGATTCAGGTGGAGTGACTTCCATGGATGACTTCTTGAAGGAATTCTTTCCAAAAGTTTATAGGAGGAAGCAACAACATCTCCACGGAACGGATTACTGTAAATATGATAACCAGATTCTTACGCTGTGTTTGCATGTCAACTATTGGTGAAGGAAGTGACAACATACAACTATTGTATGTCAGCACCCCTGATGTGGTGAAAGAAATCAGCCTCTACACTGTCTTTGGATTTAGGAAAACCTTCAACTCTACAGAAGGAGCGTGGTCCTTTGTTTGGACAGGGCATTCTGACTTCTAGTGGAGCAATATGAGCCCATCAAAGGAAAATCATAGCTCCAGAGTTTTACATGGAGAAAGTTAAGGTAATTTCTTACTTCAGAGGGGTGTCTCATTCCTATAACAACATATGGTGTCTACGTGGCACATTTTGGTTGGAGATTAAACACATCGGGATCTGTTCCATGTACAAACTACCTTGGTTAGGAGCCCAATATGTTTTAAACTCCTACCAAAATGTGTCATGCAGATACCTTACTGGATCCTGACTTTTCAAAATATATACATCGTAAGCTCTAGATTGTAATAGCTCTTGGACCATGCTCTTTGTTGTGAAACTCCTAATCTATGTTACTCATATGTATGTGATTCTGTTTCTCTTTTGTTTCGCATCATTTTGATGACCATCAATATATGCACCAATAATTTGAGTTTGTCTTACCCATCCAAGTTCACCACACAATTATCGGTAGCCATGATGTGAACCATTAAAATATTCTTCATTATATATATATTGTGTTGTATGTAGGGCATGGTGAACCTAATGGTGGATTCTGCAACCTCAATATTGAAATTGTGGGAGGATAAAATTGAAAGTGAAGGGGGCATTGGAGACATAAGATGGTGATTTGAGAAGCTTTTTTGCAGAGATATTTTGAAAGTCAAGGGCTTTTCTGTAGACATACGGAGGATGGGAGAGATTTGATGGCTCTAAGCCGTCGAATTGGGGATCATAAAAAATTTCAACTCCCATAGGCCGTCAAAATTTGCTTTTTGTCAAAATTTTCAGTTTTCACATAGTGGAGCTATTGCCCTGATTGGTGGGACCCTTGGGCAATCCTTCTTCAAATGTCCCCTTTTACTGCATTGATAACAAGTCTTGGAGCTGCTAGCCATTGCCCTGATTGGTGGGACCTCCCACAACCACCACAAACCAGACGATTTCCCTCTAACACGTTAGGCATGTATTTAAATTTCCTCTTCCTAGTTTCTTCATTCTAATCTCTCATTGCCACCAACTCTCCCTTCTATAATTTTCCCTTTGTTTCGGGGTACTTTTGAAATTCTTCGTGAACTTGTTTTACTTTTAAGGCTCAACCAAGGAAGTTGGTGAATGAAGTGAATTGTTGTACTGAGAACTTCCCTTTGATGTCTGGTTTTAATCCTTCCTCAAACTTATCTGTAGACACCCCATTTTTGCATTCGCCTGATTAATCAACTCGTTAACCCGATCGCAAGGATTCCCACACAAGGGGCATTTGGGTTTTTGAGCCTGAAAATCCCTTTCTTTTTTATACCCAGTCCTAAGTCTACCCATGAAAGTCCTCCTAAGTATCGTGTGAAAAAGTCAAGGAAGATAGCAAAGCATGATCAGACAGTAACTCCAGAAGTTCAGAGACAAAAAAAAAATATAAAGATAAAAAATGATGAAGCCTGCTAAGTTGAAATCCCGAAAAGGGCGACTTAGGCAAAAATTAAGGCAAGCTCGCAAGGTTGAAAATCTGAAAGGACAACTTTGGCAACAATCAGAGCAAAAAAAAAAATAGCTCGCTAGGTCGAAAACTTGAAAAGGCGATCTAGGCAAAAATTAGAGCAAGCTCGCTAGATTGAAAACCTGAAAAGGCGATCTAGGCAAAAGTTAGAGCAACAAAGAAAAATAGAAGAAAATCCTAAGCTGAGAGCAGTTCAAGCTGAAACATCAGAAGTTCGAATAATCAAGTTCAATACTTAGCTTAAACCCGGCATAGACTCAGAAGCCACAAATATCTTGTCTACGATCGATCTGAAAATGTTTACTTCCCTAAGTGAACCACTGGAGAGAAGGGTGAATTCTATGATGAAACTCGAAAGAAAATAATTTTGTACTCTTGAGCCTGACTCAAAACCTTCAATAAAATTAAAATTAAAAAGTTGAGTCTTTATTGCGCTTGTGGTAATCATTTTCTTTCTTTTTTTAATGTAACTTTTCCCCCTTATACTAGGGGCATTTTTTTATGATGTGTTCAATTATTTTCAAGGCCATGGTCATTGTCAAACTAGAGGCATTTTATTTTTGAGCAGTATTAATCCTAAGAGATAATGACAACCCCAAATTTAAGGTAACCCTCTTGATAACAGTTTTTCAAAAAACTTTTGAGGTTCAAAAGAAATAAAAACTCAGATTTTAAATTCATAAAACTTTTTGATAAATCCTTGAGGTTCAAACAAAAGCATTTTGGATCTCACATAGGAGATATAACATTCTTTCGTTCTCCAGATTCTTTTCCAGATTCAATCATTCTTGGAATCAATCATTTCTCTTCTAGATTTATTATCTTCCAGATTTATTCGTTCTCCGGTTCGTTCTAATCAATTTTCTCCAAAATTCATTCATTCCTCTGCCAGTTTTGCTCAGTTTTCGTCAAGGGTTATCTTGGATTTTGCTCAGTTGCCGCCAAGGGTTATCTTGGATTTTGCTCAGTTGCCGCCAAGGATTAACTTGGATTTTGCTCAGTTTCCGCCAAGGGTTATCTTGGATTTTGCTCAGTTGCCGCCAAGGGTTATCTTGGATATTACTCAGTTTCCGCCAAGGGTTATCTTGGATTTTGCTCAGTTTCCGCCAAGGGTTATCTTGGATTTTGCTCAGATGCCGCCAATGATTAACTTGGATTTTGCTCAATCTCCGCCAAGGGTTATCTTGGATTTTGCTCAGTTGCCGCCAAGGGTTAACTTGGATTTTGCTCAGTTTCTGCCAAGGGTTATCTTGGATTTTGCAGTTTCCGCCAAGGGTTATCTTGGATTTTGCTCAGTTTCCGCCAAGGGTTATCTTGGATTTTGCTCAGTTTCCTCCAAGGGTTATCTTGGATTTTGCTCAGATGCCGCCAAGGGTTAACTTGGATTTTGCTCAGTCTCCGCCAAGGGTTATCTTGGATTTTGCTCAGTCTCCGCCAAGGGTTATCTTGGATTTTGCTTAGTTTCCGCCAAGGGTTATCTTGGATTATGCTCAGATACCGCCGAGGATTTTCTCGGAACTATGCTCAGATACCGCCGAGGGTTTTTTCGGAACTATGCTCAGATACCGCCGAGGGTTTTCTCGGAATTATGCTCAGATACCGCCGAGGGTTTTCTCGGAACTATGCTCAGATACCGCCGAGGGTTTTCTCGGAACTATGCTCAGTTACCGCCGAGGGTTTTCTCGGAACTATGCTCAGGCACCGCCGAGGGTTTTCTCGGAACTATGCTCAGGTACCGCCGAGGGTTTTCTCGGAACTATGCTAAGGTACCGCCGAGGGTTTTCTCGGAACTATGCTCAGATACCGCCGAGGGTTTTCTCGGAACTATGCTCAGTTACCGCCGAGGGTTTTCTCGGAACTATGCTCAGATATCGCCGAGGGTTTTCTCGGAACTATCCTCAGATACCGCCGAGGGTTTTCTCGGAATTATGCTCAGATGCCGCCGAGGGTTTTCTCGGAACTATGCTCAGTTACCGCCGAGGGTTTTCTCGGAATTATGCTCAGTTTATGTGCAGATTATATTCAAATTATGCTCAGTTTATATTCAAATTATGCTCAGTTTATACTCAGATTATGCTAAATTTATGCTCAGTTTATACTCAGATTATGCTAAATTTATGCTCAGGTTTTACTCAGTTTCACACAGTGCACACACTTGCACATTTGCACTTTTTAGTCAGGGAGAATTCTCTAAAATTCAAGGATCTGACACCGTCAGTGAGAGTTTGCGCTCAAGGACCTGACAACCTTTTGATTCGGGGAGAGCTTTATTCTCAAGGATCCGAACACCCTGACGAATTGCTGAATCAGGCTGCAAAATGAACTGTCACTAGCTTTGGCATTCGGATATCGCACTATCTACCAAAATAGATTTGCTATCTAGTTTGCTTCAACCCTCTGCCAAATAGGGGCATCTGTAGACACCCCATTTTTGCATCCGCCTGATTAATCAACTCATTAACCCGATCGCAAGGATTCCCAATGATGGATGTGTATTCCATTGCTTTACTTTGTTACCAGATTTGTTTCAGAAATCCAGATGAGGTATCTCGAATTGACAAAACCTTAGAAACCACGCTACGCTAGGAAAGTACGACCCCAGAAACATAGAAATCATCATCTTGCAGACCAAAAAGAAGCTTCACGATAAAAATCACTAAAAATTACCAAATTACCAAAATACCCCTAACCTCAAAACAACCTTAGAGCCTACGTTACGCTTAGGAAAACCCATTCGAACACATAAAATGACAAATCGGAACCAAATAAATCATTTCACCAATTTTAACAGAATTTGACAAAATTACGAAAATGCCCCTCATAAAGTTCACAACCATTTCACACAAAAAATTTCATAAATAACAAAAACTAATATTTCCATTGAATTCCTTACGAAAAACCGATTCTAAAACATCCTAGAACATTAAAAACCGACTTAAAACGTGAAAAGTCCTCTCCGGGGGCAAAACGGTAATTTCACAATTTTCATGATAAAATTTTTTTCGAAATTAATAAATAAAACATTAAATTATTAAATTTAAACATTAATGAAATTAATTTAAAATTTTGAACCTAAAAAATCGATTAATCGGACTCTCAAGCAAAATTGTTGAGGGTTCGTGGGATATTTCTTTAAGGACCCCTCCATTTGGGGGTCCAAAGAATTAAAAATATTTTAGAGGAGGGGTTCTCCAAAAATCAAAGTAAATCAAGCAAGACTAAGGTCAAGGTATTAAAGTCAATCAAGTGAGACTGAAGTCAAAATTAAAGTCAATTAAGCAAGACTGAAGTCAAGATATTAAAAGTCAATCAATTAAGACTGAAGTCAAAACAATAAAAGTCAATCAAATAAGACCAAAAGTCATAATAGAATTCTAATTAAATAATAACTCTATCTAATAGAGTTCTAACTTAAAAACAATTCTACCTAAAACAATTTGAATTAAAACACAATTCTACCTAAAACAATTCTAATTAAAACACAATTCTACCTAAAACAAGTCAAACTAAAACACAACTCTAATTAAAAGATTTCTAATTAAACACTAACTCTATCCAAATCAACCCCTAAAAACATCTATAAATAGAGGTGCTCACACCCTATTTTCGTATTAAATCATAAACCTTAAGAGAAGTAGGTCTAGAAGCTCCCCTAGCCCCCCATAAACCCTAGTTTTGGAGTCCCAACTCCTTAACTAACATCCTTCCTTCAATTTTAGTCTATAAAACACCCAAAAGCCTTCTAAAAACACCCCCAAATCCGTAACGAACTTGAAGAGTTCAGATTCAAAAACAAGGAGATACCTTGCCTAGGAGATCCGAAGTCAAATCCGGAGACAGAACGAAGCAAGGGGAGCACGGTACAATGAGCTCTTTTTATCAGATCTGAGGGAACAAAGTCCTTGCTATCGGAAAGGTAAATTTTTATTTTTATTTATTTTTATCTAGGTTTTAGCAATGTAATTTACTTAGGAATTTAGTAGAGACCGGCTTTGGCCGGGCGGGGTTGGTGCCTAACACCTTCCAATCCCGTAACATGATCCCCGAATTCAGTTTTTTTGGTTTTAGATTAGTTTTTATCCGTTTAGAGTCATTGATCGGTTCCTAGACCGTAATAACTAGGTGGCGACTCCCAAACCTCAAGGGTCAAAAGCGGATCCGCGCACCCCGCGGATCGAGGGCGCTTTCATTATCAACCCTCCATTGTTTATCTTCTACCAATTTGGAGGCAAATCAAGAAAGTTCATTGAATCTTTGTTCATACTGGGTGACAATCATATTACCTTGAGTAATTAAGTTGGAGGAATTCAATATCCTTCCTCTTCCCCATTGATGTCGAGAAGTACTTGTTATAAAACAATTCCACAAATCTTGCCCAAGAAATAGGCCTTTGGTCATCGGGCTTTCTGGAGCTCAAACATTTTTTTTTGAGAGGCTAGTTCGGTAGTGGTTAAAATTTACTGAGTTAGCTAAATTTTCCTGTACTAAGCACTTGTAGTCCCCATGTTTAGTTGGATTTTGGTTTTGGTCCTCATTTCAGTCTGCTTGGAAATGGAAATGGTTTTGTAGGAAAACTTCGACTAATGTAGTAAAGTGGAAACATTTATCTCAAAATGATATAAATATTGTGGAAATGATGGAAATCTCCATCAAATTTCATTTTTTGATCAGGCACTGGATTTTATCTCAATGCCACACAAGAAAAGTGGAAGAATTGGCGTATGTATGACTATGTTGTCAAGGAATTGCCGAAACTTCTGAGTAAAATTTTTGAGCAACTTGACACATCACGAGCATCCATTTTTGGGCATTCAATGGGTGGTCATGGTGCTTTGACAATCTACTTGAAAAATCTAGACAAGTATAAGGTATGAATTGAAAGGTAGAGAAGAATTAATTTTAATTATTAGCCCTAATTAGGCTTTAAAGCATTACAAAGATTGAAATAAGGAAAAGACTAAAAAGGACCTACATACTAAGAATCCTAATAACAATGTGCTAATCTAACACTCCCCCTCAAGTTGGTGCGTGGATATCAATCACACCCAACTTGGACAAGACACCTTCAAAGGCTATTTTTCCAACACCTTTAGTCAGAATATCAGCAAGTTGTTGAGATGTAGGTACAAATGGAGTACAAATCTGTCCAGAAACAATCTTTTCTCTAATAAAATGACGATCAACTTCGATATGTTTCGTTCTGTCATGCTGAACCGGATTTGCCACTATGCTAATAGCTGATTTATTATCGCAATAAAGTAAGAATGGGACTGGCACAGGTAGACACAAGTCTGTTAGTAAAATCTTCAGCCACAATAACTTACACACTCCAAGTGCCATAGCTCGGTATTCTGACTCAGCACTGGACCGAGAAACCACATCCTGTTTCTTACTGCGCCAAGTTACCACCAACCTTAGTTAAATACCCAGAAGTAGACCGTCTATCAGTCACTGAACCAGCATAATCTGCATCAGTCCATGCCTCAATGCGAAGATGACCATGGTTACTAAACAAGATACCTCAACCAGGACATCCCTTAAGATATCTAAGAATACGATAGACAGCAGTAAGGTGAGATGTTCGAGGCGAGTGCATAAACTGACTTACAACACTAACAGCATAGGCAATGTCAGGGCGAGTCATAGACAAGTAGATCAATTTTCCCACCAGACGCTGATACTGACCAATATCCTCCAAACACTCCCCCTCAGAATCAGCCAACCTGTGATTCTGCTCAATAGGAGTATCAGCGGGACGAGAACCAAGCTGACCAGAGTCACTGAGTAAATCCAGAACATACTTGCGCTGAGAAATAAATATACCGGAGTGAGACCGTGTAACCTCAATACCCAAAAAATAACGAAGATGTCCAAGGTCTGTTATCTCAAATTGACGCCCTAAGTAAGTTTTAACCTCAGCAATGCCAACATCATCATCACCCGTAAGAACAATATCATCCACATAAACAATCAGAGCTACAAGTTTTCCGTGGGAGTGACGCAAGAAAAGAGTGTGATCAGCAGAACTCTGATGAAAACCACACTGATGCATGACTTTAGTAAAGCGCTCAGACCATGCACGAGGCGATTGTTTCAAACCATAAAGAGAACGACGAAGGCGGCAGACAAGTGTCGGAGAAGCAGATGGAAGAAACCCAGGAGGTTGGACCATATAGACTTCTTCCTGAAGATCACCATTGAGAAACGCATTTTTGACATCCAACTGAAAGAGAGACCAACCTTTGATAACAGCAACAGATAGAAGAACGTGAATGGTGGTCATCTTGGCAACCGGAGCAAACGTCTCCTGATAATGAATACCATAGGTCTGAGCATAACCCTTGGCCACTAGACGGGCCTTATAACGAGCAACAGAGCCATCCGGATTATGCTTAAGATTGAAAACCCAGCGACATCCCACAGCCTTCCTACCAGGTGGAAGAGGTACAATTTCCCAAGTCTGAGTCTTTTCAAGGGCATTCAACTCATCAATCATAGCTGCGCGCCACTCAGGGTGGTTAATAGCATCTGCAACAGTAGTTGGAAGAGAAACAGTGGAAACCGAAGCAAGAAAACTCCGATAGGAGGGTGAGAGGGCCGAATCAGATATATAATTAAAAATTGGATAAGTACAAGTACGCTTACCCTTACGAATAGCAACAAGACGATCATCACAGGAAACAAGAGGCGGAGCCGGAGGCGAGGAGGCGATCTGGTCTGGCAGAGGAGTGATGGTAGTATCGCGAGAACGTCGAGAGTAAACCTGCAAAAGGGGAGGTAACGAACTAACATGGGGTGGAGAAGGAGGAACAGGTAAAGGAAGAGGAAATAAAGGAGGGAAAGGGTCATTAGATGACTCTAAGGGAAACAACTCAGACTGAATGACAACAGACCCATTGTAGTACGGAGTATGCTCAAAAAAGGAAACATCCCTTGAAATGAAACGTCGTCGAGAAGGAGGATGGTAACACCTGTATCCTTTCTGATTAGAAGAATAACCCAAAAAAATACATTTCACAGCCTTAGGGTCAAGCTTAGTACAAGTTTGATCAAGAATTTGAACAAAACAGACGCACCCAAAAACACGCGGAGGAAGTGGAAAAAGGGGACGATCCGGACAGAGCTTAGAAAGGGGCGTGACAAACTGAAGAACCCGGGAAGGGGTCCGATTAATAAGATAGACGGCAGTAAGTACTGCATCAGCCCAATAGGATTGGGGCACGTTCATGCCAATAGAGATGGCACGAGCTAACTCTAGAATATGACGATTTTTACGTTCGAATCGACCATTCTGCTAAGGGGTCCTAACATTGGACATTTGATGCTCAATGCCAGATTCTAAACAAAGTTTCAAGACCTCACTATAGGTATACTCAGTACCATGATCAGAACGGAAGGTCTTAATGGTACGACCAAACTGGGTATGAACCATAGTAAGAAATTGCTTGAAGATCCCATAAACTTCACTCTTGTGTTTCATAAGATAAACCCAAGTGGTACGACTATGGTCATCAATGAACAGAACAAAATAGCGAAAACCAAGGGTTGATGTGACAGGGGAGGGACCCCACACATCAAAATGAATTAGGTCAAACATAGCAGATGCAGTAGTATTCAAACTAATAGGATAAGAGGAACGCACATGTTTAGCTAATTGGCAAGTTTCACAAGAAAGATCAATCAAATTGTTATTATTAAATAAAGTAGGGAACATGTGTTTCAAATATCCAAAAGAAATATGGCCTAGGCGTAAATGCCAGCGCATTACAAGAGCCTTATTAAAACAACTACTACTACTAGACTGGGAGACAGAATGGATGCTAGGGGAACCGGGTACATCCAAGAGATACAGTCCATTCACTTCACGTCCAGTGCCAATCGTCCTCTTCGACTCCAGATCCTGAAAGACACAATGAGAAGGATAAAAAATTACACTGCAATTCAAATTTTTGGTAATGCTACTAACAGATATAAGATTAGTAGTGAGTTGAGGAACATGCAGTATGTTAGTTAAGGGTAAAGAAGACGTAAGAAGTAAATAACCTTGACCAGCTATAGAAGACAACGAACCATCAGCTAGGCGAACCTTACGATGACCAGAACAAGTACTATATGTTTTAAAAAGGGAAGACGTACCGGTCATGTTATCTGAGGCACCAGAATCAATGATCCATGGTGAGGAAGTAGTGGAAACACTGTGTGCAGATGCAAAGGTACCTGAGTGAGCGAATGTAGAGACCGGCTGAGATGAAGTCTCCATCTGATTAAAGAATTTCCTGAACTTGTCAAGCTCGGCCTGGGATAGAGATACCAAATTCGAGGAGGCGGTAGTAGCTACCAAAGGTGGTAAATCAATAGTCGACTGAGAAACTACATGAGCTGAAGATCGCTGAGACTGTTGACGTTGCTGATTTGGACGACCATGAAGTGCATAGCAACGAGCCTTGACGTGACCCAACTTTCCACAATGATCACACTTATGTCGCTGACTGGTAGGCATAGATCCATTAGGGGGCTGTGGAGAGGGTAGGTGAGCAAGCATAACTGAATGTTCTCCTGAAGACTGAGGTAGAATAGTTGCGCGACGACTCTCATCAGCCAAAACATAAGAATATGCAGTCTGTAGGGACGGAAAAGGATCCATACCCAATAAATGAACTCTCGCATACTCAAATTCATCCCGGAGCCCAGCTAGGAACTGAAAAACTCGATTCTTATCCAGTATCGACGCATACAAGGCCTCATCACCAGGGTCCTTCCAAGCATAGGAGGAGGAGTAGAAGGTCAACTCTTCCCATCTAGCCCGTAACTGTGAGATATAGGAAGTGACAGAAGAGTCTCCTTGAGAAAGACGGGAAATCTCACGCTCCAAGTTAAAAATCCGAACATTGTTTTGACGTTGCAAGTAGATATTTTTTGTGGAATCCCATATCTACTTTGCAGTCTTGGAGAACATGAAACCAGCGGCAATGTGTGGTTGCATAGATGTAACGAGCCAAGAACGAACCATAGAGTCATTAGCAAACCATTGGGGATAAGTAGTGTCCGTCGATGCCGGCTGTTTGTCCGCCCCTGTGAGGTAACCAATCTTCCCTTTTCCACCAATAAACATTTCAACCGAACGAGCCCAGAGAAGGTAATTAGGACCATCTAATTTTACGGTGGTAATTTGTATGCCGGGAAAATCAGTTGAATGAGAGGGAAGACCTCCTGATCCAGCATTATTACCAGTGATCGAGGAACAAGACATCTCGGAGGCCATAACACCCTGCAAATACCAAAAACTACTAGGATCACAACCTCCAAACAAGGATATTCTCTGATCACAGCCACACTGCACCTCTGCAGTGGTCGAAAAAACTCCAAAAAACAAGATCTGAAGTGGTTGTAGACCTTCGAATGCACCTCTGCAGTGACCGTAAGTCTCCAACCAAACTCAAAAAAGGATCGCAGGCTTCAAGACTGCATTTCTGCAGTGACCACGGGCATCGCAGACCTCAAAACAGCAATCTGCTGTGGTCGTGAGCCTTCTATGATGATCG
This sequence comes from Akebia trifoliata, assembly GCF_017979445.1. Lineage (NCBI taxonomy): Eukaryota > Viridiplantae > Streptophyta > Magnoliopsida > Ranunculales > Lardizabalaceae > Akebia > Akebia trifoliata. The sequence continues at coordinate 2,366,792 of NC_141386.1, read as the reverse complement.
TAGAGTGTTGCAGATCTCAAAATAGCAATCTGTTGTGGTCGTAGGGCCCTGTGGAGGTGTTTGAAGGTGTCGCATAGGTCATAACATAGATCTGCTGTGATCGTGGGCTTCAAAACAGCCTACTGCTGGGATCGCAGGGCTCAGAACTCACTCACGATAGTCACACAAGACTGAGCAGCCACTTGCGATGATTAAAAATACTCAAACAGGTTACCTGCTGTGATCGTAGGTCTCATACAGTGACCTATGATGATCGCACAAGACTAAAACTGCTATCTTGGATGTCGCAGGCACCAAACAGCATCAAAGCTGTGATAACAGCCTGATCGCAGGCTTTGGATAGTGATTAAATCCCTATCGCATGATGCGATTAGGGTCTGTAGTGACAGAGGACCCCCGTAGGGGTGATATGGATTGATTCAAGGAAATTGGGTGATGATTCAAGGAAGAATCAGTCGACGGAGGTTGTAGCAGTGGATTTCGATGGAGGTAGAGAGTTTGGCTCTGATACCAAATTGAAAGGTAGAGAAGAATTAATTTTAATTATTAGCCCTAATTAGGCTTTAAAGCATTACAAAGATTGAAATAAGGAAAAGACTAAAAAGGACCTACATACTAAGAATCCTAATAACAATGTGCTAATCTAACAGTATGTTATCTCATTTTTTTTAATTGTTGATAGAAATGTTGCTATGTCCCGATCTATGGTTGAAGTCGGCATTGTCATGGATATGCTTTGATTTACGTAATTTTTTCCTGCAGTCGGTGTCTGCCTATTCACCAATTACCAATCCTATAAACTGTCTGTGGGGTCAGAAGGCTTTCTCAAATTATTTGGGCAGCAATAAATCAGATTGGGAGGTAAGCTTTTTCCACAATCATGTTGACACATTTCTTATAGCCAACTTCTTAGACGTTTCAGACTAACTTTAAAAAATGACAATCTGCAAATTTGTAGGAATATGATGCCACTTACCTAATTTCCAAGTACAACAATGTTTCAGCTACCATCTTGATTGATCAAGTAAGAACATGGGTTTTCTGTTTTGTTTTTTTTCTTGTTATAGGTGATAATTAGTTTAACATTAATATTGCGTTTGAGTCTTATTATTTTCCAATTGGTGGAAACATGACCCTGGAGTCGGCTATGTTCCCTCTGGAGCCCCTCTTAAGCAACTCATCATTTGGGGACAAATTAGATGCTGCCTGGACTTACTTTCATCTCAACATTCCTTACGGTGCAGCTGGAGGAAACATACACATCTATCTAAAATCAGATGCAAAATTGAATTATGAAATATATTCCAGATATGGTGGATTACCATCTCTTGATACATGGGACTACTATTATGCCATCGCAACTAGAAATAGCAACAACTCCATGTTTTTCAAATTGTATGATTCAAGCAACGAAGGGGTCAGTTCAGTTTTTACATTTTATATGCTAAAGAAGGAACTTGGAGCTTTGGATTGAGGCATCCACTTCCTTTCGTTACGCCTCTCAAAGGTCTGACGACTATGTCTATTTCTATTGAGAGATGCCCCAAATGATGCTCTACTCATGGGTCATGTCAGCAGGCCTTTGATTCAAATGTATCGACTATATTCGGGTGAAATATTCTTCCCTTCTCTTATTTTTTAAACCTCTTGAGTTAATACTTCGTCTATATTCTACAATCTTCCCTTCTCTTTATTTTTGTTTTCTTGAGTTCATTCATGTATGATGCTTGTTAACGTAATGATAGACAAAACGTTCCATTGGCAAGTAGAAACAATGATATTCGGTCGAGGTATTAAATATTTAATTATTAATAAATAGCTGGCTCTTTTCATCATTTGATTTTTTTTTTTTTTTGGACAAGTGGTTTTATTTGCTGATTGGGATCAGTCGAACCATCTTTTAGACTACTGAGTCCAAGATTTTTGACTTGGATGGGCATAAAATTTGGTCAAAATTTGCGAAGCTTCCCTGAGTGGTTGCATGATCAGCAGCTAACAGAGGTCCACAATGTCTCATAGCACTTAATATCATTTAACTGAATACAAGGTCCGACATAAATTAGCTTTTGCATTCACCATAACTCATTGAGACAACTTCCATGACTCTAGTTTTATTATTTTAATAGCGGAGAAAAAATAGACATCTGAGTTTCACCACCTTGGTTTTGAGATGATTCCCTTTTACTTCCAGGTCAAGAAGCATCAACCCCAGATGACCCAAATTTTGCTGAAGTTTGAGGATCCCTAAAATGTTTCAACGATATCAGAGTCATCATTATCCTTTAGATTAATTAACTGATTGGTAGCTGACTGTAAGATTTCTCAGTAGTTTTACATGTGTTCGAGCACTGGGATGTATTCCATTTCGGAATTGGTTCTAGATACTTTTCTGTTTTGAAGTAATTGTACGTTTAAGACTTGATGATGATTTCTACAGGGATAGCGTATTTTTGAACTCCGAACAATTTCTTATTTGTAGTAATGTACTTGTCACTCGCGTTAAGCATGAGCATCCATGAAGGAATGTTTTATTGGTACACAGACCCAAATGATTCAGAATTTGTATTAGGTTCTAAATTTATCCATATTTGCACAGGTTTCTGAGAAGAAAGTGAAAGAATGGTGTGCATCCAACGGAAACATACCTTACTTTGAGACCTCAGCAAAAGAGAATTCCAATATTGATGTTGCATTCTAATGTGTTGCAAAGACTGCTCTTACCAATGATTAAGGGCATGATATGTAAGTACAACTTGAGAGATACTTTTGGCTTCATTTCAAATTGTTTGTCTTAAATATTTTAGATTCTGCTGTGTTGAAATTATAAACCTTCCTCATGGAAACCTCTTTGATTATTGAGACACGTTTATGAATTTTCTTGTTGTTGTTGAATTTTAGTTTGCTACAAATTGCAGATTCTTCCATGCCATCCCAGAGGTAGTTGTAGAAACTGAGCAAAGAAGAGGAGGTTGTGCATGTTGAAATCATTTGCCGACTCAAAGAGTTGGTAGGCTTATCTCCATCTTTTTTTTTTTTTTTTTTTCCGATTAATCATTTTTTTATACCTACCACATGTATACTAAGCCGGTGTTTGTTTCCGCTTTTTTAAGCGCGATTTTCCGCTTTTGCTTTAAAAAACTGCGACTCACTCCGAAATTACCGTTCGGTAATAAAAACCGCGTTAACAAATTGCGTTTTGAAACGCAAATAACATAAGCCGCTGAAAGGGGCTTTTTACCATCGCGTTTGCGGGTGAATCTGAAGTCGAAAAACTGCTCAGCTCGAAAGACCGAAATACCCTTCTTCTTCCCTGCTCTTCTTCTTTGCTCTGCGACTGAACCACACCGCAACTCGACGGATCACATCCGTTCTCCGTCTCTATCTCTTCTTCTCGACAGCACGCGGCTGTTCTTCTGTCACACCTCTCTTCTTCTCTCATTTTCTTCTCCGTTGAAGAACCACACACAGCAGTCCGATTTTTACTCAACAGATCACAAATCTGTTATTCTCTTCATCTCTTCGTCTCGAAAATACATCGAACAACAGATCAAAACTCTCTCTCTCTCTCTCTCTCTCTGAAAAGTGAAGTCGAATCCATCCATCAACCTTCGATATACATACGTCTCTCGTGAATCTCCAGGTACTTCGACTATTTTTTCTAGGGTATTAATTTCCACTAACAGTTCTTCTCTATATTTATTTTTTTTTTAATTATTATTTTTAAATTTCAGATTTTTAGGTTTGCATTTTAACAAATAACGACATTTCGTGTTAATTTAGTGAATTTTGAAATTTTTTTTTATATTTGTTTATGAATCAATTTGAAGTTTTTATTGAAAATTTTTAATCCTGAATCTCAGATGAGTAAAGTTTATGGTCATGTGCTTGTGATTTAATCTATATTAATATTTTTTCCATGGAATCTGGAGAATTTTTCTGTTTATTAATTTATTTCTAGTTCATCTGTTGCTTTACATGTATGTGTTGTTTGCACGTTGTTTTGATCTATCTGAGGTGGTTAAATATTATGTTTCGTTTGAAATTGGAGATATACACTTGTTTTTAGGGATAAATGATTGGGCAGATGCTTTTCTATTTTCAGGTATATTTTGTTCTGATTTTTTAGAGATCCCATCATAAATAAGGGTCCCGTTCAGCAACAAACATTTTGGCAAAACATTTTTCAAAACATGGGTTAGAGATTTTGGAATGGGCTAATTTTTGGTGAGGATGATCTCTACGGTGAGGAGATCATCCTCACCAAAAATCAGCCCATTCCAAAACTTCTAGCCCCAATTTACAAGTTGAAAAATCGTGGACCGTTCATTTTTTGTAAACCATTTTTGATGGGGTTAGAAGTTTTGGAATGGGCTGATTTTTGGTGATGATGATCTACTCACCGTAGAGATCATCCTCACCAAAAATCAGCCCATTCCAAAACCTCTAACCCATGTTTTGAAAAATGTTTTGCCAAAATGTTTGTTGCTGAACATTTCCTCATAAATAAATATGGGTATTTGTGGGAACTTGCAGATTCTAAAACATATAGGAGTTTTTATAGGTTGAAGTAAGGGAGTTTTATTTGGGTTTTTTTCGGAATTTTTTTTTTTTTTTGGGATATTTTTTTCTCATGCTTTTTGAAAAATTGAAGTATTTGGTTATGTTCTTGGTATTGTAGAAGTTCTATTTCCTTCAAAAAGTTATAAGATACAGATATTTCTAAAATAAATAGTAGTTTTTGTTTTCTATTTGTTTTGTGAGATTTAATAGTCTTCTAAAATTGATTTTATAATAAAGTTTATCGGTCAAGCTCTATCTCATATTAGTAAGAGGTTTTTAATAATTTTTATAAATTTTTAATGAATTATAAACATTTTAAAATTAAAATAATTATTTTTATAATTTTTTTATCAATTATATATATATATATATTAATGTAATTATATATTTATAGGGGTATTCTGTTAATTTTTTATGCATTCTAAGTGCATTATCAACATTGCGTATTATGCAGGTATTTTGTTTATCAAGAAAATTTCATATGTCCATTTTTAAAAGGGGATGCTGCCGAAATTTCTATAGAATTATAAATTTTTTTTATAAATTTTTAAAGAATTATAATTATTTTAAAATTAAAATAATTATTTTTTTAAATTTTTTATATAATTTTATTATATTTATAAGGGTATTTTGGTAATTTTTAATGTATTTTATGTGTACTATCAACCTTAAGGGTATTTTGGTAATTTTTAATGTATTTTATGTGTACTATCAACCTTAAGGGTATTTTGGTCATTTTACCTTATTACAGCAGATTCTAGAAGCTGTATCAAACAGTAATTATCAGATTCTGGTCAACAGCACAGCACTTTTACAAAGCTCTATCAAACAAGCTTTTCAGTGTTTCAGCTTCTGACAGCAGATTCTGACAACAGATTCTGACAGCAGAAGCTGACAGCAAATTCAAGCAGCTGAATCAAACGGGGCCTAAGTCGGAGTCATTCAGAGTGTAAGGGGCAACTCTTATATTTTTAGGAAGATATCTAGTTTGATGAAGGTGAACTTGAATCCAACATAGGAAAAGACACCCAACTTAGATTGTTTCAGCAGCTAGTTTGATTGTAAATGAATGCTTCCACATATGTTTCATCATGAAACGTGGGTTATTGGCATGTTCTCTCCAACTGGTTCTAAAGCTGTTTTTGGAAATAAAAAGCCTAATGGGCAAACTCAACAGAAATCTGAAGAAGGTACAAGAGATCTTCACATGTTTGTTTGGAGTTCAAGTGGTTCTCTTGTCTCAGATGTTTTTGGTGGTCAAGAATATGGAGGAGCTGTTGATCAATCTGTTAAAGAAGTTAGAATGGCTGTTTCTCCTACAAGTGTGATATCAAGGCTTATTTTGATAATGGTGTGGAGGAAACTTATTAGAAACCCAAACACTTATTCCAACTTAATTGGCCCAACTTGGTCTCCAGTATCATTCAGGTATCTATCTCTATTAAAAATCTTAAATCAGTAATGGTTTTATTTTTGACATGTAGTTTGGCAAGGCAATTGTATGCTTTGATGTTGCGGTCAAGGTTGCTAGGTATGGGTTCACAGCAATCGGTAGATTAGAAGGGTTATTGGTTCTGGCAGTCGTCTATCTGGGAGATCAAATCACTGAGATTACAAGCCCACCCAAGGTAAGTTTATATTTCTGAAAAGTTCATGAGTAATCTAGAGCTCATTTGGGAAATAACATAGACATGTATACTTCTTTTGGAATCACTTCTATAAGATTTACAAGTGCAATGTTGAGGTTTGGTGAGATTGTTGAAGTTGTTCTTTTTGGGGTCTAGAAGTGCTACCATAATCTATGTACACTTTCAGTTGTTTTATTAATCCAACATCACTCGACTACAAAGTTGGTGTTAAAGGAGACATTTCTTTTGTTAATTAAACTTGTTTCTTGTTTGTTATAGGGCACGAAGTTGTTAGAAGAGAAGAAGATTGCTGTGAAAGTCTTGGGAAAGAAGAAACTAGATGAGTCGGAGCACTTCATCTTGAAGGAAGGCATTATAGTGTCGTGTGGCCCCTTGGTCCCCTCAGGGCACAATGATAGTCCTCTAGAATATAACGAGTACACCGTGCACAACCCAAAATAGGTATATCGATTAGTACAGGAGTAGGGTATTTTTAATTTTGGATTTATAAAGTATGACTCATTGTAACTCTTTTTGTACATAAATTAATGTTATAGAGACCCTCGATGTTCTCTATTTGGGTCTATTTTGAACACGAGTAATAGGCGCGTAGAAAAAAAAAAATTAAAATTAAAATTTTTTTTTTCAAAAAGTTTAGATATGGGTTTATGACCACTTTAGATATTGGTGTATAACTATTGTCTAAAGTCTTAAGACTTAGGACATCAGTCTTATAGACATCGGATTTTAAATCGATGTCTGAAATATATATATTTTGTGTAATTATATAAAATGCAGATTTGGAACAATTTTTATTTGCTCCAATTTATGAGTTCTGGAACAGTTTTTAACCGTTCCAAATCCTAAGATATAGAACGGCTTCCAATCGTTTAAAGTCATTAACGACACCTCGATAAGAGACGGTTTTTCAACCATTTCAATCAGTCTTAGGAACGGTTTGAAACTGTTCCTAATTTCCATTTTTGGTGCAGTGAACACTGGCATTTTCTACTAAATCGCTGGTAATATTACTCAAATAACGGTGTTTTAATCAAAACGCCGTTAATTGGCTTGAATATTTTTTAAATGTATAAAAATATATATGACGACGGTTATAAAGTGACGCTAATACATGTGAAACATTGGCATTTTCTACTAAACCGCCGGTAATAGTACTCAAATAACAGCGTTTTAATCAAGACGCCGTTAATTAGTTTGAATATTTTTTAAATGTATAAAAATAGATATAACGACGGTTAGAAAGTGTCGCTAATACAAGTGAAACACCGGCATTTTCTACTAAATCGTCGGTAATATTACTCAAATAACGGTGTTTTAATCAAAATGCCGTTAATTAGCTTAAATATTTTTTAAATGTATAAAAATAGATATAACAGCGGTTAGAAAGTGACGCTAATACATATTAAACACCGGATGATATTTTTTAAATAGATATATGATATTTTTTAGGAGATGTATATTAAAAATACTGATATGTTAAATATATTTATTTATTTCATCTGAGTAGACTTGCAAGTTTTTTATCCTTTTAGATTAGTTGGAGATCAATTTGATTCAAGCTCTCGAGTTTTAAAACTTTGTAAAACTTCATGTTGATTAAATCGGTTGAAATAAATATAAAAAAACTTGTATCTAAATTGGTTTAAATGTTCATAGAGTTAGGGGTGTGAATGATAGAAGAAAATTCGAATTCAAAAAATCGGATATTATCCGAAAATTTCTAATATCGAATTTGAATTCAAATAGTTTTATATATTTGAATCCTTATCGGATATGGATTTAGATATTAGCATTTCGAATATGATAATATCCGAATCGAAATAATATATAATATATAATATATATTATTTTATTTGATTAATTTTTTATATAAATAATATAATATATAATAATTATTTTTAATAATAAAATTATCGTATATTATCCGATTCGAATTCGGATATTAGATAAAAATTTTGGATTTGAATTGAGATATTTCTACATCCGAACCGATAAGCATCCGTTGACAGCGTTACATAGAGTTGAATCTCAACGTATGGATCTAATGTATTCTGGCTTCAAAAACTTAAGTGGTGTTAATGTTAATATTGTATTCAATGGTCCAAATGATGGTCATTAGACTTAGTTATATGGTCATGGAGTTCTTTCCCCATCATTTTAATTTCTTTGTTTTTGCAGGGACTGAACAACTATGGGAGTGACATAGTTGTTTCATGCCCAATTAATACCTCTACTTTTTTCTTTGACAGGTAATTACTTGAGAAATAAAGGTAACTCAATTGAAATTCCTTTCTAAACTAAAATATGTTTAGTTTGAAGTGCTCTGAAGATGCAAGTTTGTTTTTAATGATACGAGTTTCTTTTGAAATTGCAGATAAGAAGAATGTAAAGGTAATTATCATAATTACAGTTGTTATTGGAATAGTAGTTATCGTCGGTGTTGGAGTCTGCACATACTTATATTGTAAGAGGGGGACTAAACAGAGAAGCAATAAATCGAGTTCAGAATTTGCAGATCATGCTAGGAGACAACCCAAATTTGCAAATTTTCAATTTTGAGATGATATCAATTGCAACAAGCAACTTTGATGATGGGAATAAGCTTGGGCAAGGTGGTTTCGGGCCAGTTTTCAAGGTATTAGTTGTTTTACTTGATTTCGTTATCTTCTTAATTTTACTACCTTAAAAGTAGGCAAATTAGAATTTCCTACTTATAAATGAAAATTAGCCTTAATAACACCCAACTTGAACTGACAAAACTAATTTAGTGAAGGGGTTTATTGTAAAAACTGGTTTTTTAAAATAGATTGATGTTTGTTTCTAGGGAATATTACCAAATGGACAAGAAATAGCTGTAAAAAGACTTTCTAAGAGATCTGGACAAGGTGTGGAGGAGTTCAAGAATGAGGTTGTGGTGATTTCAAAACTTCAACATAGGAATCTTGTTAGACTTTTGGGCTGCTGCATTGAAGGGGATGAAAAGATGTTGATATAAAAGTTTGTATTATATAGGCTATTTTGATTTGAGCCGTGTTAGGGTGACACAAACGAAGACACAAAGGTGACAAAATGATGTGGTGTCATGCACATTACCGTAGATGCTTTTCCACGAGTTACGAGTAAAAAGCATCTACGGAAAAGCATCTACGATTATGTGTGTGCCACCACATCATTTTTGTCACCTTTGTGTCTCCGTTTGTGTTATTCCAACATTTTCCTTTTGATTTATCTAACTCATTAATTATGTGAATTTTGAAATGCCTCTCCATATCATGAGAATGTTCTAGAGTAGTTCTAGGATGATTTCAGATGTGCATTAAGAAGATTACTAATTTAGGAAATTAGTCAAAAGTTATTGATTTATTTATTCTGAATGGAATGTTTTGGGTGATACCATTTTGATTTTTGTCTTGACTGAAACATTGCCCTGGAATGAGATTTTATACCTTGACCATATGCACCCTGTGGTTATGAACTTCAGGTTCTTGCAACATTGGCTGCAAATGCATCAGCCAACCACACACTGATCAATGAAAGCACTTAACCGTTTCTAAAGCAGACTGATTAATAATAGGAGAACCAAAAGCATGGTGCCACATGGATATTCGTAAGGGTGATATTGTTGCTTGGCCCATTAATCTTGGCTGGATGATGGGCCCTTGGCTAGTTTATGCTTCTCTATTGAATGTGGCTTCCATGGCTTTGTATAATGGATCTCCACTTGGTTCTGGATTTGCGAAGTTTATACAGGTATTAACTTCTTTTTATATTTTTGACAAACTCATTTCTGGTCTTTTATTTGTCCATATCTCGTAGCCATTTCCTATACCAATAGCTTTTGAAAAAAGTTGAAGAAAACACATCAGCTCTTGGGGCTTTGTCCCTTGCCAACTCCTTCATTGCCATAAGGGTCTCTCTACCCCCTTAATAGGTCTTTCCATATTTTTTTTTCATATTTTCTTGAGAATTTCAGAAAAATGTTAGTACATTTCTTCAATACTTGGCAAAAATGTTTTACTAATATATTGTTATAGCCTTGTAGGAAACTCTAAAACATGGAAATTCAAAACCATGAGTCACAAACAAAATCAGACACAAAGAAAGTTATTGTTGAATTATATCATCATCATCATCACCATACTTAAGTATTATTAATATTTTTTTTCTTGATGAGGTGAACTGCTATTTGAAGATAAATCAATCTTAACAGTTTTTGGAGATCTTATTGACAGACAAGTCTCTTGGACCATGTTAATCATATTGAAATAGGTGATTTGGGGATATAAATGAACATACCTTTATCTTTATTTGTTAAAATGGATGGTAACATAAAAAAGTTTTTGGTTTATGCAATTGCTACTTATACATAATACCCACTCATTTGAGTACATTTGCTAATATTGACTAAAAGCTCAAGCAACAAAAATTGGGAGCACACATCTGTACTAGGTTTACTCTTTTCCTCCATTATCAGATATCCACCCCTTTCTTTCAACAAGTATGAATGAGTTCTTAATTAATTTATGTGATAGCATTAACTACTCAGGCATTTGCATTAGTTGGTTAAATAACTAACTATTTTTTATCCAAAAATATTATAGAGAAGGAGAAGGGATCTTTATTAAATTATACAAAGGACAATTGAGATGCTTTTGAGGTAAGGTAAGAGGGAATTAGCTACTATAGTTAGTGTAGTTACCCCCCGCCACACACACACACACACACACACAATCACTTGGTGGATTGATTTAGAATTAGAGGCCTAACTAATTCGGGCTTATTCTATTGGTTACAAGTTCTCGTATTGGTCATAATCGAAACTGATTGTAACTATTTTTGGATCCCCATATCCATTTCTTAACAGGGCATTTCTTGTTTATTGATTGTTTGGATGTTTGTTCTGATCCACCCGAAGATGATTTGAGAACACTACAAGAAAACAGTGAATCAGGAACCAAATTATAAAACGGATTTTATCCGTTTCTAATTAAAAACGGGTTTAAACCGTTTTATCTATTAAAACCGTTTTAATCGGGTTTTAAATGTCCCAATTTCCCGTCTCATTGCATGGGAACGAATCTCTCTCTCTCACTCACAATTGCTCCCTCAATTGACTTCTCGATCTCATCTCTCTCTCTCTCTCTCTCTCTCTCTCAGTCGCTTCTTCAATTGACCTCTCAATCTATCTCTCAATCGCTCTCTCAGTCTCTTCCTTGATCGACCTTTCGATCTCATCTCTCTCTCTCTCTCAGTTGCTCCCTCGATCTCATCTCTCTCTCAGTTGGATTGGAATGATTTTGTTTCTAGGTTTTGAGCGGCAGTCGCCATTAATGAGAGCTTATGAGCTCTTTAAATCTCTCTGCACAATTGGTAAAGGTAATTGCATTTTTTATTAGGGTTTATCATATTTGAGTGTTCCTGTGAGAAATCTGAGGTTTTAATAGTCAGATTCGATGAAATTTGTTGTTTTTGTGTATTTTTTTTTAGTTTAGATCTTAAATGCTTGAGATGCTTGAGCTGTTGATGAATGCAGTGATTTATGTGTTTTTTGTGTGACTTGAATCCACATCTATTAGTTTTTGTAAGGCTTTTGGTTATGTATTCTTCAATTACTAGAGAATCTGAAATTAGGATTTATCTATTGATGCTGTAGTTCTCTGGATTTGTAGTAGTTCTTTGAGTGATAATTTGATTGGAACTATTTCGTAAACCTATAATTCCATCTCTGAAAATGGATTATTTTCTTATTAACTATTAGGTTTTCTCTTGACATCGATATCCCAAATTATATATAAGAAGTTTATCTTTTAGATATTACAAGGGATTAAGATATATCAAATCTATATTTTCAGAGCTATAGATTTTTGTAAGTGGCCATACGACTGTTAATAAGTGTTTGAAGCACCGGATGTACTATTTGGAAACATATAGTTCTAGTTTTTGTGTTATTAGTTAGGGATACAAGTGTGTTTGGGCTGCAAAGGGTAGGATCTCGTGTGTGTTCTGGATGGTGGATATGAAGGGGAATTTGTCAAAGTTCTTTAGTTTTGCAAGTTTGTTTGTTCCATTAGTTACTATTTTTTCACTTGGTGTATTTTGATTTTTAGTTGCGATTCATGTTTCTTTATTACAAATATCCTACTACCAAAATGAAAACAAATGAGGTTTACTTATCCATGTTGACTTATTAGAACCCCTCTTTTACCAAACTAGCTAACACACTACAAGAAAATGGGTAATTAGGAACAACATTTTAAAATGGTATTTAGCCGTTTCTTATTAAAATGGTATTTTAAAATGGTGTTTTGGTAAATGTTTGATAAATGTTAAAATTACACATGTTAATTTCTTTGTACCCTATATTTTGAGATCTCCAAGAAAATAGACTCACTAATAAAGGAGAGATTTAAACCTAAGTATTACTCTTTCCCTAGTATATTTTAGTTTTGAAAATCCTGATAAATGCTCTTTTGTGAAGTGTACTTTCATAGTGTATCTTCATCTCTTCTTATATTTAGTATTAGATAATATCAACATATGCAGTATAATTTCATGGTGTAACCATTTCTGGTATTTTCCTTGCGGCATTATATTTTAGGCGAATACACATGTAAATGTTCATCAAGATCTCAAGGATATTAAGCTCTGGCAAGTTCTCAGCTGAACAATTTCTACTATGAAGTTCATATTTTCTTATGGATCTTATATTTCAACTTAAATATGCGTCCTTAGATGTTTCCTTTTTATTGTATCAGGTCCATACTCTCTTGAAAGGATTAGAAAAAATTGATGTTAGTGCAGACATTCCAATGTTAGTTTGTGGGGATTTTAATTCTATTCCTGGAAGGTATGGCTTTGTTTTGATATCCAGTTCACATGGAATACAAAATTCATCTAATAATTTTTTTTACTTGTTACACCCCAATTAAAAAAATAAAAAATAAATAAATAGTTGAGGACAAGTAAAAGTTGGGGTGCCATTAGAAGCTCTCTCATTTGTTTTGTTAGATTTCTATATTTGAGGATTGGATTTTATATGGGTTTAATCCTAATTGTAAACAACTACTGAAATTGTTTGAATGTGTTATAATGTTGAGATAATAACTTGAGCCAAACCTTTGCAATGTTTGAATACTGTGTTTTAATCTTTAATTGGGGGGTGATAATAATTTAAGGAATTGGGGGAGTAATTAGTAAAAGTTGGGCTGCCACTAGCAGCTCCTTTTTTTTTTCCCCCTTCTTCTATGATTAAGGAGAATTTTTTCCTTGATTGTAGTGCTCCTCATGCACTTCTTGCAAGGGGTAAGGTTGATCCAATGCATCCAGATTTAGTAATGGACCCCTGGAATTTTGTGGTCCACTAGCAAGTTAACACATCAGCTTCCGTTGGTAAACATATTTTCCAAAATTTGCTTAGCGTGAAAATTTGAGAACTTTTACTGATTTTGAGACTTCATTTGTTTTGTAGGTCAGTGCTTATTCATTTAGAATGGGTGCTGGTCTTGGTTTAGAGCAACAACGAAGGAGAATGGATTTGACAACAAATGAACCTTTATTTACAAATTGCACTACAGATTTTATTGGTACCGTTGATTACATATTTTACATAGGTAGGCTTGGCTTGTAGCTATTCTTCATATTAGTCATATTGAGTTAGAAAATCAGTACTCATTTGTTAACATCTGATATTTCAAATTGCATTGGATCCAAAACTTAATGTGGCAACAGGTCCAATAGGGTCCAGATCTAATTAAATTCTTATTAGATTGATACCAAGTTAAATTAGTTGTGTTGGATGTTTGAAATTGTTCTGCTCTTGGTTTGGCACATTCCAAAGCAACTTTAAGGTCGTGGATTCAAGTCCAGTTTACCCATCAAAATATATACATACATATATTGTTCTGCTCTTACACAGATTTCAAATTCATGCATAGTTTATGAAACTTAAATCTTAGCCACCTTCTTCCACATGTAGGCAGATTAATTCACTTAATTTTGCTATTTGCTTAAAGAGGTATTCTTATTTCATTAAAGTATATATTTTTTAGATTATCAAAGCATCAAATGTAGTTTAGTGTAATCTGTATTGTTAAAAGAGTGTTATGAACCTTGATCCGTATTTCAGAAACTTTCTTTAGACACTATTGGATGGTAAGAGGTTGGGAGTTCATGAATGTGGTTTCATATTTTCAAGATAAAGGATAAGTGGGTGTATTGGTTAGGCTCAGGCTCATATATGACTCCTAAAGAGAAAGTTCATAATACATTGACTCTTATTCTTTTCTTAAGTTTATATTAATCTGTTCCTTTTATAATTTAGATAACAACAAAGTTATTTATAGAAAGAGGAACACTATAGAAAAGGATAGGCGGCTAACTCTGAGGAAAAAACACGTTCTCTCTTTGCGAGGTTCGAAAGTGAAGAACGTATAGCATTCTTTGGGCACATAGGATCAAATGTAAAACAGTGCTTTCTTGGCAGAGTTTTAGGCGCATCATTAAACACTTCCGGTGTCATTACAAGGAAGCCGAGTTGAGATTTTTTAAACTTTACTTGTAGCTGGTGTTACATGTTTGTATAGATAACCATTATAGATTTCAAACTTGGTTGGTTAGTCTGAGTTATAATACAATAACTCTGTATTGAAGCAAATAAACCAAGTTCCATGATTAGAATTTAGATTTCTTGGTTGATTTATTACCAATTTGAATACACATTTTGTTTGAGTTTATTTATTGTGTTCCCTTGTGGGCTGACTTTTCATAAATTAGTTCAATCACAACTCTTAACAGATTTCTCATTTTCTGCTTTTTGGAGAGTACAAGCTTATGGGACTGGTGAGCCATATTGGTAAATCTGCCCAATGTGAACAATATTTGGCTCATGTGTATAAAGACGGGAGATGGGTGATTTTCGATGATGAAAAGGTCAGGATCTCCACAAATCCCCCCAAGGACATGGGCTACTTATATATATCTTCGAGATATACATTGGTTAAAAAAGTGCAGTAGGTGATTGCAGTTGGTCCTTTGTAGAATGGCTGTCTGTATCCATTGCTCATCCTCATTGTTGCGCTTCCTTAATAAATGAAAGTCTTTCTTGATGGTAACGGTTGATATATTGGATATTTGTGATTGAAGTTTGAGAATTACCTTGGAGGCCTTTAGTTAAAGAAGAAACTGAAGTGTACTATGGATGCTGTTTGTTGCTGTGTACATGATGAGGACTTTGAAGAGTATGTAAATCCCAACAGTTTTGTTTACAGAAACAGGTAAATTGGCTTTTACCTTACGATGCAGATCCAAGATGTTTCCTTTTTCCACGGGAAGGACTTGTCTCAAGACGTGAGAAGGGCTCAAGCTAGTCACATGAAGAATTTGAACCACTTCGAAGAGGTGACATTGATGTGCCTCTAGAATCTAACTGCAGTACCCACATGGAATGGGTCTGATGGAATAGTATCGAAAGAACCCCCTTCGGAGTCCTCAGTGAAGCACTCCTCAACAAAAGTGGCAAGTGGAGTTGGGTATCTTTACTTATACCAGAAGATGATGATGTCTGTCCCACATGCCTCAAAGGTATGATTTATGGAATTTGTTTTTGTTTGCGTCCATTTATGTTCTATATCTATGTGGGATCAGACATGAGTTCTGCACCCTATTTGGCGATGAAGATACCATTTCATTCAGTTTCTCATAAAATCTGGGGTGATACTGCTGGAATGGGTTTTGCATCGTATCTTTTACACTTATGTCTGAGAGTACTTTAGTTTCTCAAAGTCCAAACTGCAAATAACATTAATTCCTTATATTTTTTATACTCTACAAAACCCCAAAATTATGACCGGATGTTCTCACCATTTCCACCTTGGTTGTATATATGAGTGGATGGAGAGAAGTGAAATATGTCCAGTCTGTGTTAAGGTAACTTCTTACTCGTCGGTTTTGCATAATGATCCTTTAAGAATTGCATTTTCATAGTAGTGCTAAGTGTTAGGTCTGAAGTTCAAACTATTTGGCATGCCAATTCTCCAACTTGGCCAAGTTCTATTGGGTTTTTAAGCATACCTTTATGAACCATTAAGGTGCAAGTCAAGTGCGTAAAGGCTAACTTAGTACAAGTCAAATTATGTTAACTTGATTCAAATCGAGTATGGTGATTTAAAGGATCAAAACTTAGCGATGACTTCGCTGAGGTGTATGGCATTGGTTCGAAGCCTTGACCAAATAGGAACTATAGTAGAACAGTTGGTATGATTAATTGGACTGAACCTTAATTCTTGCGTGCTTCAAAAAATGCCCAGAAATCTAAGAGACATGTATTCCTGCAGAGTAGTTGTGCTGCGCATGTACAGGTAAAGTGATAGTTGACAAAGATAAGAAGTTTTTCTCACAGCCAATCTCAGGAAATAGGAATCCTAGGTTTGGTGTATATTTTGATTAATTATTTTTACAAAGTAAATAGTTTATATGAGAATAGGATTAAATGTGTATAAAATTGGATGGCAGCTTTTATTTATTTATGATATCACATTCAATGAGTGTATTATATCTTCCAAAATAAAAGGGCTGCTTATGTATTAAGCCATTTAGAACTCAAACTTGAGATAAATATGAGTTTAGGTATGAAAGATTCACTATTAAAAGGGGGAGGAAATATTTTTTTTCATACAGAGTAATACACTTTGAAATGATTAAATGGGGTTGGATTCTGTTTATCCTTTTTCTTTTTGTCAATGATTCCAAATCCGCTAGGTTCTCACTCAATCCCCTCTTCCACAAATAGATCCGAGCAGAAATGTTTCACTTACATAAGTTTCCATATTTTTTTTTTTTTTTTGGGGAAGATACAAGGATAAGAAAAAAACAATGAGTTGTCGATTGTAAAACTGGGTGTCTCCTTTATCATGTAGAAAATATGGTAATCATCGTCAAAGCCTTATCCCAAAGATCTGTGGTTTAGCTAAATGAATCCTATGCCTCCATGAACTTTCATTTTCATCATGAGTGAAGAGATCCAAGGGTAGACAAAGAGAAAAATCTCAATGGCACATTCTGATTGAAATATTTATTTATGTTTTCTGATTGAACTTTATTATGTCCTTAATATCATTCTTTATTCTGAAGTTGTTCTCATTTGGTTGGTTTTTCAAGTTGATGGTATTCGATGAAACAACTTGATCTTAGAGGTTAAACTCTTCTCCATTGTAGCTGAAAGATTTACTATTTAGGTGTAAATCTTATGATTCATATATCAATCATATTGTGAATAGGATCTTCTAGTTCATAGTTCTATTGTACAACTAAGCACCACAAAGTTTGTGAGGCAACATATTATTAATCAGGTTGGATTTCACTTGTCGTTTGATGTTTCATAAATACCTTACCTTTGTAAGGACTTTGAAAGTCATGGTTTAACTATTCTATTGTAATCAGCTCAAGTCTCACTTAGAGACTTATGAGGGATATGTTCCTATGGGTTATGGTGACCATTTGAAGAAGATGTCCAAGTATTTTTATACTCATTTATCTTCTTCTTTTTTCCTTTTATCATTTTAATCTCTAATGGTTTTGGCCAATATCATGTTATGTTTTATCTTACCTTAAATGTGAATGAAAACAGGGTGGGTGAATGGGGCGACCATGTCACACTACAAGCTACTGCAGATTCGGTATGAAGTAGCAATTACCTTGTCCTTTTATTCATGAAATTTGAGTAGTTTTTTAGTTTCTTGAGGTTTTGTTTCATATTTTAGTGTGATTTTGGTAATAATAGAGATTTTTAACATGCAAGCTAATTTTATGGTGGAAAACATCTGTCATTGAATGGTCTTGTTAGTAACAAGCAATTCCATTGCTAACCAATGGTGAAGTACTTGGAAATGAAAGCCCTAGTGGCAGTGGATCTTCAAATGAAGGAAAAATGCGGTTTGTTTGTAGTATTATGCGACATTTTGTAATTTTGATGGTAAAGTACTTGACAATTTTGTAAATTATCATTAATTGTAATTTCTTTTGTGTATAAATGAATGTGATAGAGAATCTCAATGTTCTCTATTTGTGTCTATTTTGACTGCGGGTAATAGGTGTGTAGTAAAAAAAAAAAAAATTTTTTTTTAAAAAAAAAAATTTAGATATTGGTTTTTGACCACTTTAGATATCGGTTTGTACCGACGTCGAAAGTTTAAGACTTAGTACATCAGTCTTATAGACATCGGATTTTAAATCGATGTCTAAGGTGGTAGTTTTTTGGTTAGTGTTTTAAGATTTGGAACGGTTTTAAGTCATTCCAAATTCTGAGTTCTGGAACGGTTTTTAGCAGTTCCAAATCCTGAAATTTAGAATGGCTTCCGACAGTTTAAACTCATTAATGACGCCTCGATTAAAGACGGGCTTTAAACTGTTCCAAATTGCCATATTTATTGTAGTGGAAGGAAATATAATGGGTGAATGGAGCAAGATATTGTAGCAGGTATGTAGTTTACACAATGAAATTGAATAATTTTAGATGATAACTTGTTTCTTCTTTTTTTTTTTTTCAAACATGATCATACTTCATAGAGAATTATATATGTATTAGTAAGGCATGCATATACACCGTGAGAAGGGGTTAGAGATTCCTATGGCCAAATAGTGAAATGTGTCTCCATTGAAGCTTTTCTTTCTCAAATAGGAAAATAATTGACATGTATCTTACAATGTATATTTAGTTCTTTTTGGTATGTAGTATTGAATGTTTGGGGAATAAACACACCCCTTTAATGGATCCTAGATTGATTTGTTAATTGGCTACCTATTTTTCACGATTTCAGTACTTAATTGAAATCATAATAGAAAGTTGCCTATTTAAATTTACTCCTTTTATTTGGAATTTTCATATTCTAAAGCATTTTCTAACTTCTTGTTGTCGCCATTGCACTTGTTTTCTTAACTGTTTATGAGTACATACGAATCGTAATTTTTTTTATTTTTTTTGTATTGTAATTTTATTACTGGTGGTTTCTAAAGCGCCACTAATTCATGATTTACCAACGATTTTCAGAAATGTCGTTAATATTATGTATTACCAGCGGTTCATAAAGCGCCTCTAATTCATGATTTACCGGTGATTTACAAGAAATGCCGTTAATACTATATATTACCGGCAGTTTCTTAAGCGCCTCTAATACATTATTTAACAGCAGTTACAAAAAATTGCCGTTAATATAATACATTACTGGTAGTTTTTAAAGCGCCTCTAATACATAATTTCAGTGGCGGTTCCTAAGAAGCGATGTTTATATTATGTATTGCCGGTTGTTCATAACCGCCAGTGATAGAGAAAATACACATGTATAAAGAGTTGTATCGGTATTTTATAACCGCCGGTAATTGGTTATAAAACTGTTGGAAAAATTATATTATTGCTGGCAGTTCTATAGCTGCCATTGATATATAATACCGACGCTCCCTTAGCATATGGTGGCGATTTAGAAACGCCGGTGAAGACCGTTTATTTTGTAGTGAGAGGTCTTAGGTAATTTAAAACAAGACTTTTTTGCTTATTCTTTCAAGTCTTATTTTCTAAAAATCATCACCCCAAGTTTGTAACTCATGGTTCTTTTTACCCCCTTTTATCACACAATCATTAGTGTTGCTTTAATTTTTTTAACACATTGATTTAGTATAAGATTTTTATATATTTTGGGGACTTAATGCATGGTATAAACTAGGTTTTGGGACTAATTACTATGTCGAAGAGTTTTGCACTTTATATTTCATCATAACCATGTATTTGACAATGGTAATCTGAATACTAACTAATTCATGGTGTAAAATCTAAACCCATTAGACATTTTCTACATATTTTTTGAAATGGTAATCTAGTTACAAACCGATTCATTTTAATGGTTAGGCATTATTTAAATCAGCAGTTACATTTCATTTTGTGTTGTTTTGAGCAATATAAAAGAACCATTGATAGGGTTGAAGGAAAGAGAAAGGGAATGGGTTTGCCAAGAGGTTGAAAATGATAGGTTGACTAGAAAGTGTTGGACATTTATTAGGGGGGTGAGGATGGTCTTTCACCCTTCGTTGAAAACTTTCCGAGGTGTAAGGAGCACATACACAAGTGATAAAAGGCAATTCAAATCTGTTTTTTATTTTTAACCTACAAATGGTTTTGCAAGTTGCTATATACTTTTTCAAATGTTTTTATTATATCATCTTTTATGTTTTTAGTAGTATCTTAGAGTTGTTTATCTTTTGATGGCAGACTCCTCAATTCCGATCTTCCTGTTTTTACATTTTGTAGATGGAATACTCCATACACACTATACCACCACAAAAGATGTTCAAAATGTTGAAGATATTTTGCCATTCCACTAAATGACAACACACTCAACTTGGTAATGGCTCTTACATTCATAGCTTTCCATTGAAATATTATAATAGAGATACTATTTGCAAAACAAGAAAGTCCTTTTCTTTAAAAACTATGGGTACATAGCCCAGGTTCCATTGAAATCTTCTTAGTTTGACTGAAATAAAGCTAATAAAGAGAAAAGAAACACCTATACCACTTTGGGTTGGAAATCAGCTTTTATTTCTTCATAATAGATATTAATGTATTGTAGGAGCTGGCAGATTTGCTAGAAGAGAATATTTCCTTGGTAGCTATGCAATCTGGTTATTAGGATGGAGATGAAACAACTACTACAAGGTTTTTTATTTTTTTTATTTTATAACATAATGAAGATTCAAGTAAAATGTCTTATTTTTTTAATTGTTTTTCTGATTGTTTGTTTACTCTCTAGAGGAACATAGTAAGATATTTTTTCAGAAGGAAATCCATGCTTTAAAAATGTACAAGGATTTCTAGATCTTAATTCATGTATATATGTTGATCTATGATGCATAATGTGGGTATTATCATGGTTGGTTTGCGATAGTTTATTACTATTAACACCTTTAAGGTTGTGGAATTATAAGGTCTTAGCATTTATTACTGTTTCTTATTTTTTCAATTATTAATAGTATTCAATATTTTTGTTAATCTCATAGATTATGTGCTTAGGTTTTATTGCTCCTCTATCTTACCCTCTCTTTCAGCAACTTTCTCATTCTCTCTCACACTTCTCTCTCACCCTATGTGAATCTTTTTATTGATAATCAAACAAACTGGTGGTGAAATCCAATGACTAGAAACATCGACAGCATGCTTGATTCAAATGGCTCTAAAGTCATAAATGATATTCTTTTTTGAGTGTATCAGTCCAGAAAGCTGTAGTCCAAACACTTTTTTAGTTTGTGAGACAGGAAAGTGTGTTGTAAGGCATGTTGGGGATGCCTTTATAAACATTTAGATTAAGATGTCAATGTAATAGTTCTTTTTCCTATAGAATGAGATATAGCCGAAGTTGCAATTGCTTAGTTCCTGTTCTTTTAAGTTTTAGGAGCCAATTTTTTTTTTTAAGTCAAAAAAGTCAGATAAATGATGTTCGTTTAGGTTTTTTTGACTCCCGTAGATTTCAGTTGAAGCTTAAAAGTAGTTCCTAAAAAAAATCGTCCAAGAGGGACTTCTTCAAATGGTTTTTACAGGAAGCCAAAAACATAAAATGGTTCAAATGAGTTATCAAAATACCCTTCATCTTTAATCAAATTTAACCTTTAAAAATGAAATGAGATTATTAAAATACCATTCATCTTCCAAAATATCCTTTATTTTTACCAAAATAACTTTCATTTTTAATCAAACTTAATCTTAAAAAATAAAAGGGAATTATCAAAATACCCTTCATCTATATCAAAACACCCTTCATTTTTAATCAAATTTCTAATCAAACTTAACCTTAAAAAATAAAAGAGAATTACCAAAATACCCTTCATCTTTAGTCAAATTTTCAACTAAACTTAACCTTAAAAAACAAAAGGGAATTATCAAAATACCCTTCATCTTTATCAAAATACCCTTTTATCTTCCAAAATACCCTTTATCTTTAATCAAATTTCAACCAAATTTAATCTTAAAAAATAAAAGGAATTATCAAAACACCCTTCATCTTTATCAAAATACCCTTCATATTTAATCAAAATTTCAAATCAAATTTAACCTTAAAAAACAAAATGGAATTATCAAAATACCCTTCATCTTCCAAAATACACCTCATCTTTACCAACATACCCTTCATCTTTAATCAAATTTCGAACCAAATTTAACCTTAAAAAACAAAAGGGAATTAATAAAATACCCTTCATCTTCCAAAATACCCTTCATCTTGACCAACATACTCTTCATTTTTAATCAAATTTCCAATCAAACTTAACCTTAAAAAAACAAAAGAAAATTATCAAAATGCCCTTCATCTTTACTATTAAGATCAAAAGTAATTCATCATCACTACTTTATTACTAAAATACCCTTTATCTTTATGTGGATGTTAGATTATATATTATGCAGGTATTTTCTTTATTATATGTTTATTTTTAAGAGATGTTGCCAAAATTTCGACAGAATTATAAAATTATAAATTTATTTAAATTGAAAATAATTAGTTTTATAACTTTTTAATATAAATTTATTATATTATATATTTAGTGTAATTATATTTTTTAAGGTATTCTACTCATTTTTGGTGCATTATGGTTTCATTATTAACATTAAGGGTATTTTGATCATTTTACCATAATCTAACAATAAAAGACTGTCAAACGAACATTAATTTCTTTCTTATGTGTTTTTGTAACGAATAAACTTCTATTGGATGTTGTTTTTCAGGCTTTGAGCTTCTACTTCTTCTAGAAGCCAACTTATGGAGCTGGAGTTGGCTTCTGTAAAGAATAGACCCTTAGACACTCTAAACCATTCAACCAAAAGCCAAACTATGATGATAGAAAAAATAAATCTAGGTCAAGAATATTGGTTGTCATTGGGGCAGCAATTCTTCTTACATAACATTTCTTCTTTGAGTTGTAATGTTGATTTTCTTATGGGTTGTTCAAAATATCAAATTTTTGGTATAAATTTATAGATATCTGAATGAGTCTTAAATAATCGTAACATAGACTGTATTGTTATAAAACATTCATTCTCTTTCTTATTATTAGACTACTACAAGAAAGGGTTAAGTTGATTTTTTATATTAAAAACTTGGGCAAGAATTTGGATTTAGTGATGCACTTAATGATCAGGTAGGAATTCAGTTTCAGATACTACAATTAATGTTGCTACCTTCCTCAATTAGACCACATTATTTCAAATGGGGTATCTTTTCCTCTCATTCTTTGCTAATTTTTTAATGTCGGTGTGTTGGAGGCATCTCAAGATGTAATTTCTTTGTCAGGGTTATGAATCATTGATTTCATCAATGGATGACACATTGTCGAACCTAGGGGTGCAACTTAATTTGGTTCAAACCGAGAACCAATCCAATCCGTGAATTTGGATTGGGTTGGTTCGATTTTAACTAAATACGATTCGATTTCGAGTTAAAGAAAATAAGAACCGATGAGTTCGGTTCGGTTTTCGGTTCAGGGATGGTAAATAACCGAACCAAATCGAAAACTGATATTATATATAAAAACAAAATGCAATTTTTTTTACAATACAAACCCTCTTCGTCTCTCTCGTCCCTCTCTTTGTCTCTCGTGTCTACGACTGCGGCTGCAACTGCAACATGCGCTGCCACTGACTACCACCGGCTGCAACCATCTCTCTCTCTCTCTTGTTGTCTTTGCGATTGCGACGGTGTGACCTGCGGCTTTTACCAGCACATCTCCCTCTCTCTCTCTCTCTCTCTGTCTCGCTGCGGCTGCGACCTGCGATTTGCAACCTGCGGCCAGCGATATACGACCTGCGACAGGTTTGAGTTTGGTTTTTATTATTATTATTATTTTTTATTCGTTCTTTAATTGTGCTGATCTTTAGTGATAATAGGGTTTGAATCGAAGAATTGGGGATCAATTTCGTGTAGAATTCGAATGATCTCTCTCTCTCTTGACAACCCATCGAACCGAACCAAACCAAATTAAGGTCGGTTTGGGTTGGTTCGGTTTTAGACCAAGTCAGTTCGATTCTAGTTCTCATATGATAGAACCGATCTTCGTCGATTCGGTTCTGATTTTGCTCTAAACCAAACCAAGTTTTACCCCTAGTCGAACCACATGAATCTTGCCGTCCTCTGTATGTGTGACTTCACTACCCTTGTGATTTTATTGCAGGTCAAGACATCAGAAAAGAATTATATGGAAGAAACTAAAGTGTGTTTTCTTAGCTTCTCAATATGTACATTACTTGATTAAATTTTGATTCAAATTCTTGATTCGAGATTCAAACTTAATCTATAAACTATTGAGCAAGATCTCATTTTAATCACATTCATATATTTAAAGATATTACAAAAGTTCACCCCTTGATTTAAACTTGACTCTTCGCCAGATCTGAATTTGACCACAAACTTCATTTTAATGGTTTTGCAGAATTTTGGGTAATGGGATTGGTGTTAGCTTAAAATATGAACTCATTAGATCTTTTTTCTTTTCTATTTTGGTTTGTTCTTGATTGTTGTTGCCATCAATCTTTCAAAATAATAGTTGAAAGTGCATCATGCAAATGTAAGTGAGAAGTGTTGAGGCATTCAAAATATTGGGGGGTGTGAGAATGTTAAGTATTAAAACCGATTGAGTTGCTTACATTACAAGAGTAAGGGATGAATTAAGGGGCATATTTCTTGATAATTTTACTTTTAATTGGAAAATATTGTCACTTATTTGTGCTTTCTCGCCAGCCTTGTTTGAAGGTTTCTTTTGACATTGTATACTTGTACTTCTTGCTTGTAGACTTGTACTTCTTGCTTCTTTATCCTCATAACCGAACAACAAAGTATAATGATTTGCTCCCAAAATTGAATGTTGTAGAAAAATTGTTGCGAGAAATAATGATAATTTTAGTAACTTAGAGAGAGTTTATGTGGTTCGGCAAATTTTGCCTACATTCATGGACAATGATAAGATTTTTGTCACTATTTTCCACAAAAAAAATATACTGCAATCCCTAATACAAGATTTCAAAGCTGCCCATAGGGAAAAATTTATGAAAATATTGGGAGAAATAACAAGCTAAATCTGTTGAATATCTATTAATTGATTTATAGTCTATTACCACTAATAAAAACAAGACACAAACATAACAAATCAAATCACGCAAGATTTCTCAAATTAATAATACGAAATATATATCAAATATCATGGATAAGTCTTGAACACAATAGCCATGAAACTCGCAACAACAACTGCAACTTCTTTAGAAACATCTTGGATAAAATTCAGAACCTTTTAGTTGGTTCTTTATCCTGGACAAAACAAATATTTTGTATGAATGTTAGTAACATATTATAAAACTATACAAAAACATTTTAAAGGTTTAAACTACTAAAATCATATAGTATTTTGACTAAAAACACATCAACAATAAGTAGAAAAACAACAAAGAAATGTGCTAATCAATCCATTTATGCATTTTCTTGGATTTTCAAGTGGCATCCATTCTTTTACACACTTCATCAAACACATTTGATGCCTATTAAATCAACACAGATTAAAGTAAAAAACTTATCCATAAAACCTTCTTTGTTGGAAATTACCCATAGATTCAAGTAAGGAATTACTTGAATTTCTAGTGATTGGAAATAAAAAAATTGTACAAAAAAATCTTTTTAGCTCTAGGTAACTCTAATCCCCAAATCACAATAGTACAACACACACATGGAGAGAGAGAGAGAGAATGTTTCTGAAACCTACCATGGTCTGAGAAGCCACTCCCCCTTGATAATGAAGAAGGTGGGGTGCTCCAACTTTTTTTGGAGTTACTTCTCACATCCCATAATGCTTATTAAAGATTTTAAATTGGTGTGGCAATTGTAAATCCTTTTTTTCCCTAATAAAACTTGAAATATTTATTTTCTTGAGAAAGATGAAGTGAAAAACAAATAAATTCCATATATTTATGTACGTGTTGTATTGGGAATCTAGCTATTTGAGAATACTATTCTCCCATCATCTGAACAGTTGGCATGTGATATGATGTGACTATTAAAACCTACCGTTTAATGGTCTATCAATGGATAGTCAATTATCCAAATTTATATTCAAATAATCAAATATTATTCGAAGTTTTTGGATATGGATTCGAATTTGGATATTGAAATATCCTCTCTCCTCAATAACATTCAATTCAAACCCAAATAGATATGATAGTTATTATATAATATAATATACTTATATTCTTATATATATCAAATCCGAATCCAATAAGTATCTTATCAAATTTGAATATTAATTTAAAATAACTGTCCCATCATCTGAACCGTTGGCATGTGATATGATGTGATGATGAGAGCAAACCTCAAATCAATCAATTAGGAGTGGAGTGGTTTCTTTTTTTAATTTAAAATTCAAAATTCAAAAATGTAAAATCAATCTTAATTAAAAAGGATATTCTCTTCTGGAAAAACAAATAAATTCGAAATATTTGTGTGTTGTATTGGGAATCTATTTGTATTCTCCCATCATCTGAATCGTTGGCATGTGATTTGATGTGATGATGGGTGCCAATTAGGAGTGGAGTTGTTTCTTTTCTTAATTAAAAATTCAAAATTCAAATGTAAAATCTTACTTAATTAGAAACGAACTTTACATCTCTCAGATCTCGGTGGAATCATGATGCATGCGTGTCTCTAATATTAAAGTCCCTCACTCTCTTCCTAAGTCCATATGGTCGATGATGATGTTGGGGATGTGTGATATGATGCTCCAGTCCTCTCCTACCTCCTTTTCGCAACGTGTTCCCAAAACATAGCAGTAATGAATTTCCAAGTATTGAAGTGAGCTGAGCTGTTTCAGCTCCTCAGACATGCACATCAAGGAATCAGACCACCCGATTGACAACCTTTGGAGCGATGTAAGATGAGCCAAACCTTCAGGGAGTAACGAATGTGGTGATCCATAGATAGACAGAGACTTGAGATTGTTGTTGTTGTTGTTAACTTGGTTGGTGGGCAATGACCTTGAAAGAACACCTACATCCCCTTTTAATTCCAACTCTTCAAGGAGTGGAGGAAGGCATGGTGTCCAACTCAATTTTGGGCAATAACCAATTTTCAAATTCCTTAGTGAAGCAGGGAATATGTAGTGAGGCAGCTCCTTTAACTTGGGGCAGTTAAAAAGGTCTAATGTGTGGAGAAGTGGCATGATGAGTATATCTCTTCCTCCACTTCCAGCAGCATGTTCATCTTCTTCTTCCCTTGTCAACATCTTCCACTTTTCCCACCCATTCATAAACGACAAATGAAGTTTCTTCAACTGTGGGAATGGTACCACAACTCTTGATTCTCCACCACCATCATCATCAACATCCACATTAATTCCTAAAAACTCAAGACCTATACGTTTCACCGAATTCATTCCTATTATTTCCAGGCTTTCGAGGACTGGTAAATTTCCAAAAGCAGGTAAGTGCACACATTTCTTGCAATCAACTATTTCAAGAATAAAGAGTTTGGGCAACATTGAATCACCCATCCAATTAGGGAACTTAGAACCAAGGTAACCTTTTATTCACAATTCCTCCAAGTTTCGATGTGGTTGGAGGCCTTCCAGCAAACCCTCAATCCTCTCTATCTCGCTTTCTCCCACATTTTCCAAATCACAACCTTGAAGCTCAAATCTAGACCACGGAGATGTTGCTTCTTCTTCAATTGTGCTTCATTAGCCTCATTTACATCCGCCACTCTTTCCAACTCAAATATTTCTAAATTCCCTTGGAGGTGATTGAGATTTTTTAATTCTCCAATTTTGCATCCACCTCCCCTCGCATCGCCAACAATGAACTTAGACAATGTTCGAAGGGAGCTTAATCTACCAATTCCTTGAGGTAGGTAGCTTAGTTCATCAGTTCCTTCAATTTCAAGATGCCTCAGATTAATCATTTTCCCAATCCCTTGAGGTAGTTTACATAGCTTGTCACAATTATTGAGTTTCAATGTCTGCAAATTATACAATCTGCACATTGTTTCAGGCAATTCCTTCAATCTTGTCCAAGATAAATCAAAGTATCTAAGATGTATCAACTTCTCAACCTCATTTGGTAGTTCTTCTACAGGGTGATTGCGCATAGATAGTTCTCTTAAACATGTCAATTGACAAAACAAATTAGAAGGAGCTGGAACAGAGTGTGATACCCATGAATATTGTCCAGCGATGATTAGAGTGCGTAGATTCTTTGCCTTGTAAATGGAAGGAAGATGATGAAACTTAAATCTGTAAACCGTGTATCGTTTACATGGCGGATCTTCTTGCTATTGTTGTCTAATTCTGTGTTATTATCATCCATGATAAAGCATTCAGTCTTTGTCAGAAATTGGGCAAAATGATGAATAAGATCATGCATCTTGTAGTAAATTATATTTCCATCGCCATCTCGTTCCATGTTTTGGAAAAATGAGCGCATCAGTAGTTCATTGAAATATTCAGCACCCAGTACTTCCAATTCTGTACTTCTCGTGGAGTTAAGAAGACCTTGCGCCATCCACAACTTGATTAACTCATCCTTTGTTATCCTATGATCTTTTGGAAAGATAGCGCAATACATAAAGCAACGTTTCACATTTGAGGGCAATGCATTATAACTCAACAAGAGAACAGGCAAAACTTCTTTTTCAACATTTTGTAATTCCCATGCATCACTTTCCAAGACTTGTTCCCACTCTGATCTGGTCTTTTTGAAGAACATGAGACCTCCCAAAGCCTTGACGAAAAGAGGCACACCCTTGCACTTTTTTACCATGTCCACACCGATTTCTTTCACTTTCTCACACTCTTCTTTGCTCCATCCGTGAAAAGCAATACGTTCAAACAATTCCAAACATTCCTCCTTGGACAATTTATCCAGATCATGAATGTAGGTTGAACCCATCATTGATGCAACTCTTGTACTGCGTGTAGTAACGACAATTCTGCTCCCTTGTGCACCACCCTTGAGAGCAAGCTTCAACTGATCCCAGTCAGTGTGATTTTCGGTCCACACGTCATCCAGCACAAGTAGAAATCGTTTTCCCATGACAGATGTATATAAATTTTGAATCAAAGCTTCCCACTGAATGAAATTAGTGACGTCCTCACCAGCAACTTCAATGATCGATTGGGCAAGCCTTATAAATCAAAAGGATCAGATACACACACCCACATTCTCTTCTCAAAATGGTTTTTCACCTTATCATCATTGAAGACCATTTGAGCAAGAGTGGTCTTCCCAATTCCCCAGGTCCACATATAGAGATGACAACGGGGGAGAACATTAGGTGTTTCTTGTTGACTGCTCTCGCTCAACAATTTGCTTAGTATAATATCTTTGTCCTGGTCACGACTGCATACATTTAATACATCAATCATAGAGCTAGTCATTCGGAATGTTGGTGGTTCCTCAGCAGTAGTAGTCCTCATCCCACTATCAATAAACTGGAATTGGTCCTTGTCTTTTGCAATTACATCTAGTCTGCCCTTTATTTCTTTTATCTTATGGCCGATGCCACGACGTAAAGAAACTTGACTGAAGCAATTCCAATTGCAATTGCAAAAGACAGAGAAACAAATAGGAGCATACCTTCTCTAATATGCCAACTCCCTCCATTTCCGATCTGAGAATTTCGGTGCTCCATTCGTCCAACACATCTTCCATGTCGTAGAGCACGTCTTTTAGTTTTTCTAACCAAAGCTTCACCGTTTTCTCTTTTACTTGTTTCTCCTCTGCATCTATGAGTACGGCTTGAATAGATTCGAGTGTAAAAGTAAGCTTTTCAACTTCTTGAGGGGTACCCAACACCAGTCTCACCTCTTTCTCCGCCTCTTTAAAGATGATGGATCCCAATTGCTTCGCAACGGAACGAGAGCATGCTCCATACTTGGAAATGAGAAACAAGATTGAGGCAAATTGATGAAAATGAAGCAAGCAATGAGGATGAAGCATGAAAGCCACACCACATTAGGAATGATAAGATTAGAATCTTTTATTGGTTTGGTAGGAGACTAAACCAACGATTCCACTGTCTTGTGCAGTGCTAGGCCGG